>NC_136696.1:1811984-2091907 GCF_947650265.1 Symphodus melops | reverse complement strand
AAACCTCCCCTCAGGACCGCCACCTTTTCCGCGTCATCAGCCAGAACTTCCTGCCTGAGATCAGCAGCATGATCGAGCACAAGGTCAGACACCGAAAATCCTGTGTGAATGTGTGTGTGAGTCCTGACTGTCTGCAGTGAGGGAGAAGCTGGAGTCCTGCTGGCTGTGTTGTTGTCAGAGCTGTGTTTACATGGCTCCTCCCCTTCAGTATAAAAGCTGTTTGAGTCAAGAAGAAGAAGAACATACTCACTGATTATTAGGATGAAGAGTTTTTACATCATTCTGTCATTGTGAAGAGCTACGAGCTAATTAAGGAGCGCTAACATTAGCATGCTAACAACAATGCAGGTGATTACAGCTCGAGCAGAGGACGAGTGTGTCGGCTGCACGTAACTCCTCGAGTGTAGAGGGGGAGGAGGCGTGTCTCTGGAGGAGAGCGGAGGCTTCAGTACGGAGGAGGCGTGGCCTAACAGCAGCTTGTTTTGGTGCCATGCTAGTGCTCAAAGGCGACATCCTTTCTTTAATGATCTGTCGTATCAAAAGGTAGAGAAGCTTTAAATGAACTTCAAATCTTTGGTCATATTTTAAAGGCTGACAAGAGAAACGTCAGTTTTTTTCTCACTGTGAATCTGAACGGACCAAAGCTGCTTCTTCTTTCTCTGAAGTCCTTTTTGGATCCGGAGTGAAAACAGCTCCAGTCTGAGGGGACAGCACTCTGAGGCATTAGAACAAACTGGTTTGTCGGGGCAGGTAAACCTTTGCTCTCCAGTTTCAGGACAGCTGAGGTGAAGGGAAAGCCGGTCTGTGCTTGTCCATTTAATCTTCAAATGACATTTGCCTCAGGCCTCCCTGACTTCAGAGAACTACTGTATGTTCCTCCTGCTCGTTTGGTTAACCGAGGGAGAGAAAGTTCTGCCACCGGCTGCTCTGCGGTTCCTCGGGTCAAGCCAATTTGTCTGTCCAATCTTTCCTGGAATGTGTCTTAAATACCTCAAGAGAAGATTACAGACGTGCTGTTTTCCTTTTCCACAGCGAGAATCAGTCAAAGCAAACCCGACGCAATACGCACCCACTGATGCTTGATGCGTTTAGTTCATCTGACCTCCCTTATTAAAAATCGTATTGAGCACTTTCCTGATCCCGTAACACAAAACCAGCTCAGACTGCTGCCTGTCAGTCTTTCATCAACGAGAAGGAAAAGAGCGTCTGGACCGTCGCTTATCACGGGCGCTCACTGGATTAATGACTCAGCTGTGACCGGTTTATCTCCTAAACGAATAAAGGCACAAAAGTCCCATACTTACCTGGAAACTTAAAGGTCACATGATCTCCTCTTCTTCAGGTGAAATCAGTGTCCTCGCTCCTCTTCAACATGTGTGTGAAGTGTGTTGTTGTAAATCCACTCTGATCCTGTATTTGATCATGTCTATAAACCCCTCTATTTCAGCCCTGCTCAGAACAGGCTGTTTCTGTGTCTGTCGCTTTAAATATGTAAATGAGCTGTGTCTGACCACGCCCCCTCTCTGGAAGGGCTCGGGTGTACTCGCTGCTTTCTGGCTCCATGTCCTATTGTTTACGGTGAGAAAGCAGACTCAGAGGGCAGAACAAACACCTAACTGTGGGAGTGTCACCCACCTGGGGGAGGGGCTACTGCCCTTTGTGATGTCATGAAGGGAACATCTCCAAACGGCCTGTTTGAGCACACATTTTCTGAAGAGTGGAGCAGGCAGAAGACAGAGAGGACGGACTTTTCTTCTCATTGGGGGGTTTGTAGACAGACTAGAGACACGTTAGAGGAACATGGAGGACGTGTATGTTCATCACATGTGACCTTTAATGGCGGCGTGTTATTGGTGCAGGCTGATGAGTGGAGAATGTTGGAGATTGTCTGCAATGACTTGATTTCTTGAACGATGACTCTGTAGCCTGTAAAACAGACGAAGCAGGAGCATAAATATTTCTGTTAAGATTTCCTCTGTCACGTGGTCTCCATTAATTAGTTGGCTCAAGAAGCAGAATCAATTAAAGTCAAATACAACACACACAGACATGCACAGTTTATTAATTAAATGAAAATAACTTCACACAGCAGGAGATCTATAGTCTCCATTATGTTCATAATTACTATTAATGTTTATTAATTGATGATTTTCAAGCTGTGGTCATAATGAATCATGTCCATGCTTGACGTGCACATATCTGTCCCGGTGTGTGTGTGCACACTAACGTGTCAAACGCAGAGTGTGTGTGCAGCCTCTTGAGTGCGTCCCCCTCGTGTGTCTCGGGCTGCTGTCGCCCGCCCTTTCACGGGCCGCTGACAGCAGGCGGGGCGCTCACCTTGAGGCAGGAAGAAGCCTCTCGAGTTGACAGCTCTGCTGGGCTGCAGGATTCTGTCGACCTCTCCAAGTGGTGACACCAGAGGCGCTCTGTATTCTGCATGTTGGATGGAGAGGGGGGGGGGGGGGGGGGATTGTGCACCCTGAGGATAAACCAGCGCTGCAGACGTAGAGCCGGGCACCATAGATCAGATCATGAACATCAGTCTCTGCTTCTCCTTCTTCACCACACATTCCTTCTCGCGTTGCCAGTCTCTCAAATTTCCTGATGATTCTAGTAAAAGAAAAACAATCTGGATTTTGAAACCATGGCAACAAATTCAACGTTGCCAGTATAATTTTGCAGTTTAAAAAGCTCTTCCTCTTACCTCTTTTTTTTTTAAAGCTTCTGTAAGGGAGACACTTTTTGTGTTTCAGGTGTCATTTTTCATTTAAGAAAGGAAATATGAACGTGCACTTTTTAACACAGCTTTTCTATTCAGTGTAGAAGTACACATCAGGCTTAAAGGAGCAGTCTGTAGCTCTGACCCCTAGTGTTTAAAATGAGTACTGCAGTCTAAACGCTAAACATCACAGAGAGCCATCTCCCCCCCTCCTCCTGCTTCTATCGCCTACCTTCTCTGGTCCAAACAAATCCACATTATTTATATGTTATTGAATAGTTTGTGTTAACTCGTTTCTTACGTTACTCTGGATCATTAAAATAACAAAGATCGACACTCTTTCTAGTTTTCATCCTCTGCTGCTCCCACACAGACGCTTGAACACTTGATACGGCGTCCTCTGAAGGTTGTTTTTTATGGACGTCCACGCTGTCCTTTACTCACATCAGGCTTCCCTGATGAACTCTGACATGAGCTGCAGATGCCTCTCCCTGATATAGACGGACCTGTGAGGGATCTGCTCACAGCAATCTGTTGTTTCCCTTCTCTTCCCGGGCGCTTTATCTGGATCCCCGACGTTTCCCTCATGTGGATTAAAGTGTTGACGGCACGTTGTTTATGTTCACGCTGAAGAAGTCTGGTGTCACATCATTAACTGGACAACAAACCTTTCCCCCTCCATGTTTTCTCTCGCGGAGCGTATCATAATGTTTGATGAGTGAAATCATGGAGACACACGCAGGCTGTGATTTACTCGTCTTCTCCCTCCTGTGAGCTTAGCTGTAAACTCTGTGAATTCGTGCAGCGGCAGAAGAGAGAGAGAGAGAGGTCGTCTTGGGGGAGGGGAGAGCAGAGCTGGTGACCTCTCACCGCTCCTCCACAGCTCCCCAGGGCCCGTCACTGTGTCGGCCCGTGTGTGGTCATCCGTCTCTCTGTCTTGAAGACTCAATCAATTATCCTGTTTCAGATTGTTGTTCTGCAGCAGTGCTGTAAATAATCTCCGTCCTCTTTGTACTTTCATATTGATACAGCAGCAGCTCCACACACACACACACACACACACACACACACACGCCTGCTCTGCTTCTGTATGATGATCCCACCCGGCCCCCTGTAGCGCCTCAGGACTCGGCACCAGCGCAGAGACGACCTGGTCCCACCATCACGTCTCTGTTACGTCCACTGAAGGAGGCGACGAGGTCACAGGAGCAGCTTTCACATCGTGCAGCAGAAATATGACGGCTCGTTAGTCGTCGTCCTTTTCTTCAACAGGCAGATCGACCAATCTGATGCAGAGAGAGGAATCAAACACACGTTTGTGTTCTCCTGCTGTTTGTTTGGGAGATGATGTCTGATCACGTTTCTTATTTCATTTCAGGAACGGGAGCAGAAACAGAAATTACTGGACCCGACTCCCGTCCGCACATCTCAACGATTCTCAATAAAATACAACAACCCAGAGGAGGACGGGGTGAGTGTCTTCATTGCGCTGGTGCACCAGTTATCCCAGTTATCCCACATCATGTTGACCTTCTGTGAGCGCGGAGTCGACTGATGATGTAATGTGTGCGTATCTCAGGACGACCTGAACGCCGTCGGGGACGAAGAGAAGAAGAAAGACGAAGATCTGGACCGGCAGGTCCTGCTGGCCGAGCAGCGCCGCGAAGAGGAAAGACTTCTGCAGGAGGAACTGCAGAGAGAGAAGATGGAGAAGATCAAAGCGGTGGAGGGTAAGATGGATGGACAGGTTGTTTTTCTTTGTCAGATTTGAGTCGGTACATTGTTGTAAACGTACAGAAGGAGAAGAAGATATAAACTGAAGGGTCCTCGCTGATCCTGAAATAGTCTCAGGGCGTTTTCACATTAGGTCCCCCCCCCCAGCTGGTCTGCCTTCACATCAGTGCACACAGTCCCATCCAGCAGGGGGCAGTATGCACGTAGCTCGATGGCGACCACTCATGGGCGGAGTCCGTCCTGCTTACTGTGGATGAGTTTGTGATTAAAGCGAGAGCAGCAGATCGGAGAGGAGTACACCTCTCCCACGGTCCCAACTCCAGCACACATGAATCCTTCACCAGACCAACTCTTCAAGCACACTGGTCTTATTCTCGTTGGTCAGTTAGCATCATATGATCTATTATTAGCTTACACACCACGAGCCATCATCGTAAAAGGTGAGGAAATCACCATGAAATATAACGGATGGACGGTGGAGGCAACGAGTATGAGGAGATGCACAAAAAGCTTTTAAACTGGGGACGATGGGAATCCTGGAAAAGCTCTGACAACGTTGTTTATTTATTCTCTTTTAGGGTCTAAAAAAACAAACAGAAAAAACGAGCGTGCGATTTATCCTGAAATTTCAAAAGGTGTTACATCATCCTACTCTCTCATTGCAAACCCCTCACAGCAGGGAGACGGCTTTCATACCCTCTTTACAGATCTTGGGGCACGATGATCCCACACACGTCCCCATCGCTGCGGTTCGGCTCTGCGTTGTGATTTATGTGCAGCACAGAGATCCTGTGAGAGGGCCTTTAATCACAGGATCACTCCTCTTTCACTCCCTGCCTCTGATGTCACCTGTCACGGGTTAATGAACTGCTGATTGTGCTTCAGTGGAGGAGCCTCATTAATGTATTATAGATGAACAGCAGGACCCGGGCTGCTCTCTGTGTGGATTGCATATGAAAAATCCTCCCTCAAACCTCTTTAATCCACACGGCAGGGGGTTGGCAGGCCTCTCATGTCAAAAGATAAAGCACTGATACTCTCTGCTCTTTTGATCATCTGGGCCTGCGGAAAGATGGCTGACGAATCTCTCTCCTTCTTCTTCTTCGTGTCTGAGCTTCTGTCTCCAAAGACTCAGACCCGGTCTTTTTTTATTGACTCTTCTGACGGCTGCGACAGTAAACGTGGGCACTTAAAGTGGACTCCACCTGCAGCCTGAGCGGGGTTCTTCTAACTGCTCGTTGTGTTCGTCCTTCAGAGCGAGCGAAGAGAAGGAAGATGCGAGAAGAGAAAGCCTGGCTCCTGTCTCAAGGAAAGGATCTTCCCCCTGAGCTCCTGAACCTGGAGCCCTCCTCTCCCGTGCACAGAACGCGCCGGAAAAAAGAATTGTAAGATGTTTTTTTCACACTTTGACTTCACGTCAACTTCAAACGAGACGACGTCCAGCGTTTTAACATTTGTGTTTGACTTTACAGCTACGAGATCGACGACGACTACACGGCTCTTTACAAAGGTACGCTGACCGAGCTCGGAGGTGCTGCTTCCACTAAACCCTGACCCGCTGATGTCTTACACACTCGTGTTTGTTTTGCAGTGCTTGAGGCCTTGAAATCCCATAAAGACGCTTGGCCTTTCCTGGAGCCTGTGGACGACTCGTACGCCCCCAATTACCACGAGCTCATCAAGGTATCAAACACGGGCGACATTTGCTGCCACGTAATCAGAGGTGCATGACTGTGAACAAGCCAAGTCCTCTGAAATATATCAGATTTACACACACACACACACGCTGGAAGGTTCATTCAGTGCGCACACACACGCGAGCTCACCATCAGGAGTGTGAGGTGCACGACCTCTCGCTCTCTCAGGACTTTAAAATACTCATTAATTCATTTATATTCCTGTTATGTTCTTTTGGTGACACAAACCTCAGCGTGTCGGCAATCAAAAGTCGAACCTGCCGTGAGACGCGTCACTCTGCGGGAAATATCACTGATAAATGCCTTTTGATAATTAACTGATTTTAAAACGCTAAAACGTTTCACCATGGCGACGAGGAAGACGGGCGAGAGGAAGAATGAAATGAGATGGTTGTTGGATGAGTCTTAACTTCTCCAGGAGTCAAGAAGCTGCAGCGAGTGAGGCGTTAAGAGTTTTTAATGTTTAACAGTCGGACTAACTCAGAGTCAGTGTTTTATTACAAAGAACTGTTTGGTCAGTTTTTGTTCTTCAAAGACAGGAAGTCTGAATCATCTGTGCATCTCTACATGTCGACTGTTTAAAGTAACCTACATAATCAGACGCATCACCACGTTGTGCTAACGCTGACCCTGTGACCCGTCAGACTCCCATGGACCTGTCCACCATCGAGAAGAAGCTCAACGATGGCGACTACATCGCCAAGGAGGAGTTTGTTGCCGACGTGAAGCTCATGTTCGAGAACTGCATCGAGTACAACGGAGAAGACAGCGGTAAATAAACGCACACTAATAAGTGTCCCTCCGCTGTATGATCGGAGGCACATGTATGAATGTTTTGGGGAGAGAGTGGGAGAGAGCAGAAGAAAGGGGGCCGGACTGGGTGCTGTGCAGGGGCCGGGGCCGGGGCAGCCTTGACAGTGATTAATGAGGAGTGATTGAGCTGTGCTCCAGTGCTCAGGGGGATCCGAGCCCTGCAGTGCCAGAGAAACATTCCTGCCCCTAAGCCCCCTGTCTGGAGCCATCCATCCAACTGAATACTTTCCCCAGGGACCAGGGGGGGGGGGGGAGGAGTGAGGGGGCCCAGGGTGGAGCAGGGATGGGAGGAGGAGGAGGAAGGGGTTAACCTTCGCCCTTTGACCTGGTCAGTGCTGCGCTCAGAACACAGCAGCAAGTGTGTGTGTGTCGGTGTGCACGGCCGCCATGTTGGTGTGTAGGAGCGGCTTTGACTCAATCAGCCCGACGCTCCTGCAGTCAACTCGGAGACACTGATACCACATGACGTGTTATTCTAACGCTCGCACGTGTCACAAAGTACTACTTCTTATCTTCAGTCAGATTTTTAACCTGGATGTGCAGCAAGCAGAAGAGAGAGAGCAGATAGATAGATAGATAGATAGATAGATAGATAGATAGATAGATAGATAGATAGATAGATAGATAGATTATTGATCCCAAGGGAAATTCAAGTTTGCATAAAACATCTCATTCTCAACTTTTTTTGTGCATTTAAGTTTGTAGCTATTAATTAACTCATATTTGGTGCTTAGTATTTTTGTTTCTGTTTGATTCACACTATTGAAGTGTGTGTGTGTGTGTGTGTGTGTGTGTGTGTGTGTGTGTGTGTGACGTGCAGAGTCAGCGCTTGAGGGGAGATGCAGACGGTGTCGTGTGTTTTATTAAATCAGATTCTTTGTGTTCTCAGAGTACACCATCATGGCGGAGTCTCTGGATCGCTGTTTCAGTCGGGCTTTGCTAAAACACTTTCCGTCGGAGGACGGCGACACGGACGAGGAATTCCACATCAGCAGAGAAGACAAGGAGCGCAAGGACAAGAAGCGAAACCGTGGCAGTAAAAGCTCGGGACCCGAGAGTCTGATCAAAGCCACCGAGCTGGTCCAACGGAAGAGGAGCTCCCAGGGGGGCAAAGGCAGCCAGGCGTTAGAGGACGAGGACCTGAAGTCCAGCCGACCAGCGCTGCCCCCTCACTGGGCCGGCCGCCCCCCGCATCACCACAGCATTCCTCCAGGCCGCCAGCACGTCCACGGAGGAGACGTCAGGGGCATGTACCACCCCGGGCAGCAGGTACCCACACCAGGACCAGGACTTTGATTTTCAAACATGCACCCAAATTCATCTTTAGCCCCTCTTTTTATTTTAAACACGTTTTTACTTTCCTGGTGAAAATGCTGACAAAAAACTGTGAACCCTCTCTGATCCTGCAGATCCACGGCCCCCCCGGTCCCCCCGGTCCTCATGGTCCTCATGGTCCTTACATGTATGCCCAAAGGATGGCCATGGATCCCCGCTTTGCTTACCAGGGTCACATGCCCAGACACGGCGAGCCCGGTTTCAACCGCTTGCCTCACGATTTCAACATGCAGGTTTGTAGATTTCATCATCAGGATGAGTACTTACACGACCCACCACACATAGTGGATCTGCTCTCTCTCTGACGCTCTGAGACGTTCACTGTTACTTCTCTTAAATGTAATGAGACATAATTATAAACGATGATGCTTTCTCTGCACGATCCCCGAGACTTAAACAACCGTCAACGTTTTTATTTTAATATTTCGTGAAGATTAAACTCGCTGTTTTTTTTTTTTCTTCTAAGCATCGTATGGCTGTCGGACATCCCATGGGTCCACGCTACCCAATGGGCCTGGACCCAAACCATCAGCATCCCCAGCACCCGCAGCAGCAGCAGCAGCACCCGTACATGGGTCCGACTCATGGCCCGTCCCTGGGTCCACGTCCTGTCGCCCTCCAGTCCGGACCTCCTCCTGAAGCCAGCATGTACCCATCTCACCACCGTCCAGAGGGCCACAACGTGCACGCCATGGGCAACAGATTCCCAGGACCAGAAGGACCTCCTCAGCACAACTACCCGGGCATGAGGCCTCCTGGTATGGGACTATCCAACATGTGGACTGGTATGAATCACCAGGAGAGACCCAATGGGATGCACATGCAAGATCCCAACATGGTGAACCAGCGTAACTTTAGCTACGGAGGCGTTCCCCCTCCAGTGGGACATAAACCGTGGCTGGAAGCTGCCGGATACCCGCACCCTCCTCCTAACGCCCAGTATCAAATCCCTGCAGCGGTCAGCTCCACAGGGCCCACATCCTCTCGCCTCCCTGTCCCCCACCCGGACTCCTCTGGCAGGACAGGCTTGGCCTCCATGTTAGAAAGCCCAGAGATGCTGGCCCTGCAGCAGCTGTCAGCCTCCTCCAGACCCCCTGCCGGCGCCCCTCATCAGCACATGAGCAACTTTCAGCAGCCCGGGCCCCCATCAGGACTTGGCAGCGTCCCAGCTCAGCCCCCTCAGCAGCCTCCCCCTGCCCCTGAGGTTCAGCTGCTGCGTCCTGCTGGAGACAATGGGCCAGACAGGCAGGCTTCTCCACAGACAGAGCAGCAGCCCAAAGGTAGAGCTGACCTTCTCTGCGTTCTGCATGAAGAGACCGAACCTTTCTCTGTCGGTGCCTCCTTATAGACCGTGAAGTGTTTCAATCAGTACGGCCCCCCCACCCTCCTCCTCCTCCTCCCCCTCCTCCGTCACAAGCGCTTTTTCCAATTTGATTTTAATTATTTTTCACAGTAAGTGGTGAATGAATATTCATGAGTTCAGTGAGATGCTGGTGGCTAAAGGGAACAGAAGAGATGTCACGAGCATCATGTTTTACCTTTTATGATCCTGACTACACGTTCGGATAAATAGTAGCGGCGTTACGGATCACTAATCCCACGCTTCGGCTCAGATCGGATCTGGGTTTTTGTTCTTAATTCCGGATCGACAAAAACAAGAAAGAGATTTAAAACTGTTCATCTCCTCAGCCGGACAAAACTCAAACTGAGCAGTTTAACGTCCCTGCAAAATCAAAATGCTTCTCCATGAATCTTAACGTTTCAATCTTTATTCACTAAAGGCTCAAATAACAATAATAATAATAATAATAATAGAAACAGATGAAGCTGAACTCCCTGTTTTTATTTAGAGGGCTTTTAAAATCAGAGAAAAACAAAATGTAAATAATATAAAAACACTACTTTGACTCACGCCGTGTGAATCTTCGGAGACGCTGCTCTTTGAGGAGCAAACTCAGCGATCTTTAAAGTTTCCAGCTTCAGGTCACGTTAGGTGAAGTTTCTGATTGTTGACACCTGCTGCTGCGGAGAGAAGAAGAATCAGCAGCGTTTGAAACAAAGTCACCGCACACGATAAAATCTCACTAATATCACTTTATGACCTGCTTCTGTTTCTGTGAGGTCTTCCTGTTTATACAGCCGGTCTGCATGGCACATCTATTATAACCTCCATCATGTTAGTCCGATTCTCTGCTTGATCTTTTTAAGACTCCTATTTTTAATTCTGTAAAAGTATGACGGAAATCTTCCAACTCTGAACTTTCAACTTGTTTTTTTTTTTTGTGGAGAAATCTTTGGAGCTTCTTCTTCTTCCTCACGCTGACTGTTCTTTCGTTGTCAACAGAATCCGTGAAGACAGCGGTGGCAGACAACGCTTCACAGGAAGCTTCGATCTCGTCGATCCGGAGCCCCACAGGACGAAGCTGTGGGCCACCCGAGGGCACGCGGAGCCCCCCGGACCCTGACTCGTCTGGACCCGGGCTTCCACAGAGTTCAGCAGAGAGCCACGGGCACAACAGAGACGCTCAGACCCGAGAAGTTTGTGCCAATAATGTTTCATCCCACATGAACAGAAGCTCCACTTCCCCCGCCCACCCTGAGCACACACAGTACGGTCCACAGGTAACACACTCGCACGCGCTCGCTCATCACAACGCCCCGTCGCTGCAGACTTCCACTCAGCAGGTCACAGAGAACAAACCTCGGCCGAGCCCCTCTCCTCACGCCGCCCCCCAGCAGATGGGCCCAAACACACAGCAGCACAATCCTCTACCGCCTCCCCAAATCACGTCACCACAGGGTCCCACACAAACCAACGCCGTGCACGGCATGCCTCAGAGCGCCACACGAGGAGCCCAGCCGGGACCCCCTCAGCCCGCCCCTCTCACTTCCTTACCACCCAGTCATCCCGCCCCACTTTTACCCTCCCAGCCGTCCCCCGCAGAGCATGGAGATCAAAGACCCAGTGAGCCTACGAGTAGACCCGACACGGGAGCCACGACCGCTCCCCTTCAGCACGCCGTCATGAAGTCTGGATCTCTGAATGGAGTTTATAAAGAGCCGGCGTTCAGCCCCAATCACCATCAGACCTCGCTGCAGGGCGCCAACTCAGGTCTGCAGGTTCAGAGAGGGATGGCCCCCAATCACGGCGTGCCGCCTCACTCCCAAGGCCAGGCCAACGGAGCCATGGGTCCCTACGGCATGGGGAACCCTCAACACCCCAACTACAGCCAGACCAACATGAGCAGGCCCGCCCCGCCGTCTGCTCGCCACGCTCATCACAGTGACGCCATGAACCCGCTACACAATCCCGCCCACCACCCGAGCTACCAGCAGCAGGGCGGGCCAGCCTACTCCTACCACATGCCAGGCCATCAGCATCCGCAGCCGCACCCCAACATGTTCCCCGCTCACCATTACCAACAGCAGCACTACTACCCACATCCGCCAGCTCAGGCCAACAGCAGAGGGAGCTTTCCTCCCGAGGAGTGGCAGCGCGCTCATTATCAGCCTCACCACACGGTGCCGCCAAACGCCTACGGACCCGCCGCCAGAGGAAATGGTCATTTAAAGGAGAGCAGCGTGTCTCCGCTGGGCTCTGAGGGCTCCAGTGGGGCGTCTTTGATTTCCCCCGGTCCCGTGCCTGAAGTCGGGCTGCACCCGGGCTTCTCGGAGGAGGGGAGGCGTGCGGGTGGAGGAAGCCCAGCAGGGCCGCCTCACGCAGAGGGCTCGGAGCGGTCTGAAAGCCCAAAAGAACTCCTGGACCTCGACAGCCATAACGCTGCCGCCCGCCGCCGAAGCACCCAGCCCCCCCATCACCACCACCCCCCTCCCGCCTCTGCTGCACACATGGTGTCCGGCTTCATGTACGACCCTCGCGCCGTGCACCAAGGTGGCGTTCCTCCGCCTCACATGATGTCTCAAGCTCGAGGAAACGCCAACGGGGCTCCTTACCCGGGCCAGCCGTACCCAGATCAAGGACGATACGCCTCCCAAAGACCACACCCACACCTCATGGAGGCCCTGCAGCGGCCCCAGCAGCTGCCCTACTCCCCGGGTCAGACACGCATGGCCATGTACAGACCGCCGCGGCCTGTGGGACACTTCCAGGGCGTGATGATGCAGCAGAGAGGACTCGCTCCCGAACACTTCCTGCACCCGGGGTACAAATTAAAATCTATAAACGTCTCATGTGATGCTTTTATATCGAAGTTAACGTGGGTTTGAAGTTTCCTCTGAATGTTCTGGAGAATCAGGACTCATCGTTTTGTGTCTCTGTGTTCACAGGCAGCAGATGATGGCTGCTCCAGGCGGCCCGAGCAGTAAACAAGGAGTGTGACCACGAGCAGTGTGAGTGACCTGTGACCACCTTCTGGATGATTCTAACCTGAAACACAGGACTTTATTTTAGTTTGAGAGAGAGAGAGACGTGTGCTCCTCTTTACATGCAGAGATAACAGGAAGAAGCTGCATTCACAATCAGCCGTATCAGACTTCCTGTTTCCTCACCATCTCTACATATAAACTTAAAAATTGTCACGTTGTCCTTTTTTTTTTTTTGTTTCCCCTCAGCATGACCCAGAAACACAGAAGTGATACCTTCTTACTGACACGTTTATTCACGCCATAATAAAGTCGTCTTCTTCTTCTTTCAGGTAATTTATTTAAGGACGAAGCAGATGGCAGAAATGAAGAACAGAAAGTGAAGAGGAGAATCTTGACTCCTCCGACGTCTCTCATGGATTTTCTTACACTGGACAGAAACCTTGTGGCTCCGTTATGGCGTTATCGAACGTCTTATTGAGCTCTGCACGTCTGCGGCCGTGGTCGGCCCCCTTCTCGTGAGCGTTTGAACTTTTGACCGTCCTGCAGAAGAGCAGATTTTTTTTAAACCACGAGGCAAACTGAAGGGGGGACGCGGCCTTCACCAACACCGGACAGCCCTGGCTCCTCTTTGAGCCGGGCGGGACCGTTTCCAGTTTAGACCCATATCTTTAATCTCAGGGGTAGAAAAGGAGGTACTATCCAAGTGGACTCACAGACCCCCCCCCCCTCACGATTGCCTTGGTTTCCTTTTGTGAATGTAGGAGTGAATGTGTGTAAAGGTCCGCTCAGTCTATGCATCTTTCAGCGCTGCCTTCTTTAAGAATGTCTTTAACAGGGAGGGAGCTCGTTTCATCTTCACGTCCCGACGTCGAGTGGCCTTGGATCGTCTTCTCTGAAGTCAAACACACATTTATATAAATATATATATCGTTACCTCTTCTTCCAGGTGAGGGATTTCTACACTTCTCAAACTGTGACTTGTCCGTAAATCGCTGACGGACAAACCCTCCCCGTGTTGTTCGGTCGGCTTCCTCCCAGCTGTGAGGGTCTTTGTTCTTCCCCACGTCCAAACAGATGGTTTCCTCAGGGTGTACAGTTTCTATATACGGGTATTTTTCTGCGTTAAGACGGAGAAGCGTGAGAGACGAGAGGCACATCGCTCGCCGTGTGACTCTTTACGCTAATAAGTCAGCGTGAGAGGGATTCGCTCCGAGGTGTTTCTACATTCCTGACGTCACAATCTACCTCATCCAACCGCTCAGTGGCGTCCGCAGACTCCACGCGTTTGTACGCTCGCTGACATGATGGCGAAATCAGCCTTACGATTCCTCGCCGTGTTGGGGCAACGTTTCCCCGTCGGCTGCGTCCGCTGACGTGATAATCCAGATTAGATTTTTAGCTCCGGGTGTCACAAAGCAATCTTTGAACGCGTTCACTCTCCTTCTTAGAGAGAGCACTTTGGTTAGTCGTCTTTTTAGTGTTTCCACGTGGCGCTCCGTGGTCTCTGTAGTTTGACAGGTTGCATGACGTCCGGCCTGCAGACGACGCAGGCGGCGGTTCTGTCGGGAGTAGACCGCTTAGAGTTCAGAGGACGGTGTTTTTGTAGGTTTTGTAGGTTTTCAGACATTTTAAGGAAACAAAACGAGGAAGAATTTAAAAAGAGGAAAGTGCTCGATGCTGAGTGTCGTGATTTAGTGTGGTGTAGGGAGCGTGTGTGTGTGTGTGTGTGTGTGTGTGTGTGTGTGTGTGTGTGTGTGTGTGTGTGTGTGTGTGTGTGTGTGTGTGTGTGTGTGTGTGTGTGTGTGTGTGTGTGTGTGTGTGTGTGTGTGTGTGTGTGTGTGTGTGTGTGTGTGTGTGTGTGTGTGTGTGTGTGTGTGTGTGTGTGTGTGTTCTCTCTCTCTTTCCCCCTGCTGTCCTCTCTCTGCACTAGTGAAACCATTTAGACGTGATGAAATGTGAATCATATTTATTTGCTCTTTGAATAATTTTTGTACATTTATTTGGACTTTTTTTTAATATAAATGTTTGTTTCTTTTCTTGGGGGGGGGGGGTTGGGGGGGTTTGGGGGGATGTGTTGTCTTTTACCTCAGTAGCATGGCAGCATTGAAAAGATCTTTACTTTTCATTTTTAAGTTTACAAGTTCTTATCTGACTGACAGATTATTTTGGAAATGGAGTGGAGTATTTTCTATACTGTACATTTCTTAGAAATAAAAAACTTTTCTCAAACAGAGTCTGAGATCATTCATCCTGTCAAACAATTCAGAGTTAAAGAGCATATTGCAGGTTAAAGACAAAACTTAACTAATCATAGGAAAATACGTTAACAATACTGTTTTTAAAGAAATTCTGAAATTAATAACCCACAGGGTCTCCTGGAGACGTTTTAGTACGTTTTCGCACGTCTTTACTTTTTACTTCCGCATTCGGCTGTGACGTAACGTAAGGGAGTCCCGCTGAATCCCCGTCTGTTTAACATAGAAAATCATGGATCCGAGTGTCACTCCCGTCAATAAATAGGAAGAAAATATGTATTCCTTTACATATAATGGTCCACTGGTTTATTATTCTGAACCTGTTAGATGTGATAGAGAGCAGAAACAGGCAGGATTAGAGGAATAACGGCCTCAGGAGAGAAGTTGTGGTGTGAGTAGAGACCCGGAGCAGGCGTCCTGCTGAGTGACAGGTGTCAGCTCGCCATATATGGGCGAGTGCTGTGTTCACATCAGCATATATAAAGTTTGTAATCACATTCAATCAATTAAAAAACTATTTGTAGAAGGTGCAAGTGCCGATCATTCACCTTTACATTGTATGAGATCACCTCGTAAAAACGGCAAATCTGTACAATGTATTACGGTGCCGCGCTGTGCGCGCGCGCGAGAGAGAGGCAGACAGACAGACATAGAACCCGATTACACGGCCTGTGCAAATGCAGCACTGTGTCTTTATTGTTTATTCCTGATGCGGCCCGGTGCTCACGTTGTTATAGAAAATACAGTGTACGGTGCAGGATTCTCCTGACGTGAGTTCACAGCGCACGTAATCCACACAAACATGCACAACAGCGCACACACTCCACAGTTTAATGCGTGCACATATATCAGGCTACTACAAAAAGTTTAACATTTTAATGGGATAAAGGACCGACAGACGTAAAGCTTGTGTTTCTGTTTGTTTCCAAACCGCGCGTTCCGTCTTTCCCCACTGCGCACACACACACACACACACACACACACACACACACACACACACACACACACACACACACACACACACAGACACGCACACACTCTCTTGTAACAGAGTTGGATTTATAATAAATCGTGTGACTACATATATTAATACAGACTGTCCGGTGTCTATTACGCGCAAACTAGAGAATATAACAGAGGATTCCAGCAGATCAAATCATTAAACGCTGTGTATATAATATTTGATGTTAAACACCCAGAGATTTAAATTAATAAGGAAACGCTTTTGTGTCTGATGCTGAAATATTCAACGTGTCTGTTTGATGGTTTCTGAGGTTGTGGGAATAATTCACCAAAACACACTATGAATAATCAACCACTTACACTATGCACCCGAATGTGCGCCGCGCAAGTTACAAACTATAGCAGGGAGGCGTCCTGTCTGTTCTCACTCACTACCCCGTATCATTACACCTCTTTAATCATGTTTTAGCCTGTTTTTTTGTGCTTTAATTCTTTTGTGTTGCTTCTAAATGTTTGTTTGTAAAGTGTTTGATGCTCTCGGTGCAAGACAAGTTCCCCCAGGGGCAATAAAGGCTTCATTCATGCATACACATACGCATAAAGCCGATCAAAGCAGAGTAACAGAACACGACTCCGTTACGTCATATGACGCGTTGTTGGAAAAAAAGCGAGTTCTAAACAGCTATGCTAAAAACAGCCACTTTCTCCTCTAAATTAGATTAGAGCACTTATGTGTTGAAGAATATACTGAACATTGATGTACTTATTCTACAGCCCTTATCTGACAACATGAAGTGTTAATCTCAACTTTTTTTTAACCTGCAATATGCTCTTTAAAGGTCCAAACAGTCAGACTGAATTATCTTCAGTCATTCAGGTGAGTCTGACTATAAACCCGGTTCCTCAGTCTGAAAGGACTCGGGTTGGAACCTGAAGGGTCGCTGGTTCAAGTCCCCGTGCAGACTGAATTAGATAACTGGTCTGGTAGTTTACAGTCTATTGTTTAATAAATATTATTCTGCATTCAAGGGTTGTATAAAAAAATCGGAAAAAGGAGTTTTATAAACACCTGCTCAAGTCGGAACAACAAAAACTAGAAAACCGACATCCGGACCTGACGTCAGAATCGTCATCACACGAGGAGCAACATGTGTTTTGTTATTGTGAACATGCTTTTCTTTTTAATCCTCGTTTCTGCTGCTCAAATCTAACAGAGACATGAAATCACGTGACCACACTGAACTACCCGAGCTGCACGTGAACGCAGCATCACTCGGGTCTCCTCTCAGATGATCGTTGACACTCTCCTCCAATCGAGTTATTAACGGGGTTTAAGAATTGGCCAATCAGAGCGTGAGGGGGCGGGGTTAGAACGCAGCTGATAAACAGTTTGCCTGACAGGCTGCGCGGAGGGGAAACTTCCCCCACAGTCAGATTTAGTAAACAAACCTTTGTGCAGCTTCATGGTGAACGGGTCTTTGTTTGAGTCTGCGCTCCGGGGACCTGGGTTTAAAATCCCCCTGTTTGACACACAGGAGATCCTCGAGGCTCCGAAGAGTCCGTTCAGTCTGTAGTTCGCTGTTAAGCCCGTTTTAAAGAGACTCCAGGCTGGACCTGCTGTCTCTGACTGGATCAGGTAAGATTTCACTCTCAGCCAATCAGTAAGCTTGTCTCCGATCCGTCTCGAGCCAAGCTGCACGAGCAGAAACGTCTTTACGTGTTTGTGTATTTCTGTTTTTATTCCCTCTGACAGCCTGAAGCTCAAACCATGACAGGGTCACCACAGCGCCCCCTCGTGGCCGTCCTCTGTCTGCTCTCGTGCTGCCTGAGGAGCGGCCTGTCGGTCCCGGACCCCCGGCACAGAGAGGCCCTGATGAGGCAGGAGGCCTCGATGCAGACAGGTGGACAGGTGTGTCTGACTGACGCCGAGCAGCGTCTGGATGCTGTGCTCTTTAAGATGAAGCAGGAGGAGATGAGGAGAGCAGACTTCCCTCCATCGCTGCACTTCTTCCAGGCCAGACGCCTCATCGACAGCAGCCCCATCTTCAGCCTGCTGCAGAGGATGCCAAAAGGTCTGAGCCAAAAGGTCTTTGGAAAGTGTTGAACCATGGCTGCAAACATTTAACTCTTTAAAGAAACTTCTTGACAAAAACAAACAAAAAAATCAAATCAAACTTTTGCTTATCTGTAATTGCTCGTATCAGAAAGTTTTATTATAGACGTATTTCCTAATATAGTAATAATATATCTGAAAAATAAATGCACATTGTGCAAATTGATTATTGACATGCATGTTGGGTGTATTGGTAATTTAAATGAGGTATATTTCTGAGCTGCTTATTTTGTGCTGTGGCTTTTAGACAGGTGGGATTTTTTTTAAAGATAAAATTATCAGACTTCAGGTGACAGATTTAAAACACAAAATCTGTCATTACAAACTGCACATGGAAACAATGAGATGCAGCACAACACAGAAGAAAACATCGATCATTACATGGAAGTCACGTGAAGTCATGATATTACTCAGAGTAAATCAATATCCTGTCAATCATTTCCTGATTCTGTCCTCCAGGGGGCGCTCTCCATGTCCATGACCTCTCTATGGTCTCCGTTGATTGGCTGGTGAAGAACGTGACCTATCGTCCAAACTGCTACATGTGCTGCACCGACGACGGCTCCATCAGATTCGTCTTCTCGTCCCGATGGCCCAAAGCTCTGCCGCGCTGCTCGGCCTGGATGCTGCTGGAAAACCTCCGGGCCAAGACGGCGAACAGCACCGACCTGGACGACAGGTGGGCGGAGCTTACTGAATTTCTTTTGTGGTCTTCTGACTGTTCAAAGCGCTTTTGAGTAAAGAGTCCGTCACGCCGCCGAAGCAGCGGGAGCAACTTGGGGTTAAGTGTCTCGCCTATTGAACATGTGGCGGCAGGAGCTGGGAATCGAACCCTCGACCTTCAGCTTAGCATTCTATAATCTCGTGTGTTTAGAAGATTGTAGCGATGAAAGGATCTGAAAGTTACGCTGATCACGTTTACCTTCTCGCACTCTCAGCATCACGGGCAACCTGACGCTCTTCACCCTCCAGGATCCCGAGTCCGTGTACCCCAGTCAGGATGTGGTCTGGTACCGTTTTGAGCAGGCCTTCATGGCGCTGTGGGGTCTGGTCACGTACGCGCCCGTCTTCAGAGACTACTACTACGAAGGCCTCACGCAGTTCTACACGGACAACGTCATGTACCTGGAGCTGCGAGCGTTGCTCCCGCAGGTAGAGACACGTGTCACAGAGTTCACTCGCCGCTCGCCGAGTGAAACCAGATTTAAACGTGCGTGTTTGTTCTCAGATCTACGAGCTGGACGGGAGCTACCACGACGCGGCGTTCACTCTGAAGACCTACCGGGAGGTCACCCGACGCTTCACAGACGAGCACCCGGACTTCTTCGGAGCGAAGGTCATCTTCACGGTCAGCAGGTGAGTTAGCCCGACGTGCTTTACTGCTCGTCTTCCTGCAAAGGTAGAAATGAAACACACCGCTTTAAACGGCGTGAGGCTCCTTCGTGAGACGTGGTTAACGTCAACACGTGCTGCGTTTCAGAGGAGTGAATCTGTCCGTGATGGTCGGAGTGGTGGAGGAGGCGATGAAGCTGCAGAAAGACTTCCCCGACTTCATGGCTGGTTTCGACCTGGTGAGAGAGGAAGTGTTCTGCTGCTCTGAGTGTCCAACACGTCTTTGATGAAATGTTGAAGAGCGTTCTCTGCACCTGCTCAGGTGGGCCGGGAGGACAGCGGCAGACCCCTGTGGTTCTTCAGAGAGGCGCTGTCGATGCCGGCGGACAGAGGAGTGAGGCTGCCTTTCTTTTTCCACGCTGGAGAGACGGGTGAGCGCAGCCGGGAGCGAGGTCGGGGCGCGCTGCGAGGGCGCTCCCTTTGTTTCTCAGACATCCCATAATAACCCACTCTTCTCTGCCCCGTGTAGACCTGGAGGGCACAGAGGTGGACCAGAACCTGTTGGACGCCCTTCTGTTCAACACCTCCCGCATCGGGCACGGGTTTGCTCTGCTGCGCCACCCGGTGGCCAGAGAAATGTCCAGGAAGAGAGGCGTGGCTGTGGAGGTGTGCCCCATCTCCAACCAGGTACGACGTCATCCCGTCACACGGACCAGGAAATGAAATAACAGGCCCGTTCACGATACCAGGATTTTAAACTTTGATATGATACGAGGAAAAATCAAACAATTTAAATACGTTTTTAAAACCACGAGAGTCTGAGCTTTCCCAAAGATTGGGCGAGCTCTTATTTTGAAATCAACTTCGGACACTGATACTGATGCTGGAAACCCCTCGATGCTCAAATGCTGCCGACGTTTTTAGACCGTGCTGTCTCGCTCTCTTTTCCTCACGACATTTTTAATTTAAAAGTGTGAAGATCTGCTTTTCGTTCTTGATCTTCATGTTTCCTCTGCGAGGTGCTGCAGTCGCCTCACGGCGAGCAGCTTCCTGCTGACGGGAGCCTCCCTGCGTGTTCTCTCCGGCCTTGGCGGCGTTGAGTAACGTCTCTCCTCTTCTCCTCGTTCAGGTGTTGAAACTTGTCAAAGACCTTCGGAACCATCCTGCAGCCGCTCTGATGTCCGAAGGTCATCCCGTGGTCATCAGCTCCGACGACCCCGCCATGTTCGGCTCCTCCGGACTCTCTCACGACTTCTACGAGGCGTTCGTGGGATTCGGCGGCAACAGTTCACACGTGGGCACGCTCAAACAGCTGGCCGTGGACTCGATCAGGTGAGGCTCAGCAGGAGTGAGATGACCTCGAGGTGTGCTCGCACGCTCGCTGACCCGCCGCGCTGTGTGTGTGTTTCAGGTACAGCTCTTTGAGTCGGCCGCAGCAGGAGAAGGCGCTCGCTCTGTGGCAGAGAAGATGGGAGAAGTTTGTCTCTGAAAACACTCGTTAGGAGGACGCGGCAGCCATCTTTAAACGCCGCCGTGCCATCCTCCGGTTCTGTGTGATTACAAACATGAGAGGGGAGAAGTGTCTCTCCTCTTCTGACGCGTCATAGCTGCTGTAAAAAAAAAAACTCCTCACGTCCAAGTCGCCTTAAAGTGGGATTTATGGTATTGATTGGTTATATCGGGCAGCGGGAAACACGCCTGAGCTCTGGACCATAAGATGCAGTTTGAGCTCATAGCTCTCGGATCTTTTCCATCTCGTGGTCTAATTCACAAATCCTGCTGACCTCATGATGGTCACCGTCTCTGCGTGCAGACGTTCTGAGGGGGAGTCCAGTTTTTACCTTTTCACCTCCTCCCTGGAACGAGCCAGTGAGAGGTGAAAGGAAGCCCCTCCCCTTCCCCCCCCCGTATGACTTCACTTTACGCACAGATCTTTTTTCTGAACCAATCAGAGAAGAGTTGTTTTCATAATCACCGGAAAGTGAGCTCCCTTAAAAACACTGTTGGCGCATCAAACCACCGACTCTCAGCAGACGGTGAAGCGTTCCCTCTGGTCCCTCGTGGCTGCTGTTTGACAATAATAATAATATAAAAATGATCCAAACAGCACGAGGCCGAGAGACGCACGGCGTTAAACCCTCAGCGTCTCGGTCTCGTTTAAATAAATAAATAAATGGTGCTATGTTTTTGTGAATCAGGACGAGAGGTACAAACATGTAGTAACAGTGCCAGGCTGCATTGTTATCTCTCTTTTATTGCTTTGTGTGTGTGTGTGTGTGTGTGTGTGTGTGTGTGCTTTGTAAAAGTGTGGTGGAGCTTTTTCACGCGTGTTTTCAGGTTTTACAGCGTTGTTTAGTTTTTCATCTTTTTTTTCTTGAATTTAAAATGTTTCAGGTTTTTGCCTCCTCGTTGTGTTAAAAGGTGCAGAGTTGATCTTTGCTCACATTTCATGTCATCACAAGAAACCACTTGAGTCTACTTCCTGTTTACAGCTCGTACACGAGATGCAATATGCATGTAACCACTAGGGGCAGCGTAGAGTCGTACAGCGTCGCTGACGAACCTGCTGAATTCTGTTTTACGTCGTCTGATTAATGTGGCGCGCCCTCTAGAGGTTTCCTCCAGTAACACACGTTGCACAGAGGTAAGTGTGTGAACGTTTACGCTCACGATGCAGCCGGCTGTCGACGCGTACGCCAGGTTAAAAAGCAGGTTTATTTGAGCCTTTAGAATCGGAGAGAATAATTCATGAATCATGTTTTTAAAACAGGAATTTAAATAATGATGAAAACTAAAATGTCAGCTGCCAAACTTAAATGTGAAAAATAAATCAACAGATTGTATCCAGTGTTTGTCTTCATTGCTCATCGCTCATGTCGCAGACGTAAAGCAGAAGGTCGTGCGTGCTGCGTGCGGCGTGCTGCGTGCCGCGTGCGTCCATCATCTGCTGCAGGTGTTGAAGTTGGAGAAGAAGCTGTCGTCGATGCGTCCTCTCTCGATGTCTGGTTTCCTTTGAATGACACCAGTTCAGACACACAGTGAGACACAGACTTCATGTTCTTACTGATTTCAAACATTTCAAACATACTGACTGTTGTTTTTGAGTTTCGGCCAATCGGACGTTGCTGCTGTCCAGCTGTCGTCTCAGCTGCTTGTTCATCCTCGCCTGCTGCCGCTCGATGAGCAGAGCTGAGCGAGCCGAGTCCAGGCGCACTCGTTCGTGTTGCTCCTCTTCTTTTTTCCTTTCCATTTCAATCCTCTGCAGATAACACACACACACACACACACACACACACACACACACACACACACACACACACATAAACCTCACAGCTCTTCAAGGGTTAAAAAAACCTGAGCGTCTTGTTTCAGTCGTCTCGGCTGTTTCACCTTTTTCTCCTCCATTTGAAGTTTCTGGAAGTGGACGAGCTGCTGCTGGCTCTCTGCAGGGAGCCTCCTGTCCCTGCTGGGACCGAGACCCGGCAGGACCAGGGTTCTCGGGGTGTCTGGGGCGTCTTCACCCTGCAGGTGGTCCGTGGTGAAAGCTCGATGGTCTTCCTTATTCAGATCTGCTTTCTGACGCCGCTGCTCTTCAATCTTCGCCCAACCACACGCCACAATAAGGAGAAGACAGAAATACACAAAATCACTTCACACAAAGTTAAGAGCTTAAAAGTGTCTTCTGCTCTTCTCCGTCTCTCCTGGAGCCTGAAGTTAAATAAAAAGGACGGCACAGATAAAGGTTGTCAAAAGTCTTAAAACTGCATGTTTTAAAAACTTTAGATTTAGACTTCTATGTAAAACTTTTGGGACTTTTATCAGACGGAGGGAGCAGAGTGTGGACGTGCAGAGCAGCAAGCCGAGGTCCGGATTCGAACCCGCGGCCCGATGTGACGAGGACTGTAGCCGCTGTACACGCGGCGTGCAGCATAAACCGCTCGACTCTTAAGAGAAAGATTCACTGCCCGTCGTTCCCCACACGCTCTCATCCTGATCTTTAACTCTCTGATCTCTCCTATAAAATAAATCTTTAAAAAAAAGCAGTTTAATTGAATTTAAAAGGCAGAGACAACTTCTCCTCAAACTATACGAGCTGCTGACTCTACATGAATGCACCTCAGGGCTCGCTTGCACGTGGACGCTCGTACCTTGGCCAGGTTGAACTCCGTCACGGCCGCAGCTGCAGCTTTCCTCCTCTCACTGTCGATGCTGTGAAGCTGCAGAGCTCTGACGTCCATCTCGACTCTGCTCAGGTCGTAGCGCTCTCCTGAAGGACCGAAGACATGCGAGTCGAGTTCATTCATAGAGCCAGAGTTTAGACTGCAGTACACATTTTAAACAGCAGGGGTCAGAGTTACATGCTGCTCCATAACTCTTTAGATTCTCCAGGGACTTGAACCCTAAACACACATTGTGCACCGTGTGTGATCTACCTTCCAGCTTCTGTTGCTGTTGTGCTGCCGCTCGTTCGCTCTGCTGCTGCATGAACCATCCTCTGAGCTGCTCCTTCTGCCTCTGCCGTCTGCTCTCGCCGTCCGGGTCCTCGCCCACCAGACCCGGGATCACCATCTGCACCTCTGCGTTCCTGCAGTCTGGCTCTCTCTCAGGCTGCTGGTGCTGACGCCAGTCACTGACGAGGGCCTTTTCCGCTGCCTGCCTCTCCTTCATTTGTCTGTTCTGGAGAAGGCAAGCTGCTTTGCTGCTACGAAGCAAATCAGCATCTGTGTGGAGAAGACATCAGACATCATGAGTGGGCATCGTGACAGCAGGTCATGTTTTCATGTGTAGTGATTGTCTTGGTGATCTTGGTCTCTGCTCCTCTCTACAGGCACCCTGCAGTTTGGTTTGGAAATGAAGAGTTTAACTAATTTGGTATAATTTGATTTAATTCAGCTAATAAAATAATTATTTACACTTTGACCTTGTGTCTCTCATGTTCTGTTGTGACCTCCTGAGCCGGGTCATGACAGCATACCTTTTAAAATGTATTGAAGATCAATCTGACGTATGACTAAATTCACTTTACGATCAGTTTGAACTTGAATCCTCACCGAGTCACAAAGTTTAAGCAGCTGACCTTGAGCATCCTGTTTCTGTTTTTCAGCCTCCTCTTGATTCTTCTTCTCTTTCATCTGCAGCTCCAGGACCTCCTTGTCAACCTGGAGAAAACAAGAAGCTGAGTCCTTTATCCTAATGCTATAAAAGCCTATTAATAGAAGTTTTACAGTATGTCTGAATCACTTTAAAGAGGACACTGCCCCCCCCCCTTTTTTTAAAACCAGAATCCCACTGTGACATCACAAGGAGGGAAATCTAAAACAGAGCATTTTTCTGTGTATTGTAAGACTTATGCAAAGCACAAACAAACGACTGGGTGTGTTAATTTCCCATTTTGTGGGTAGACACAAATAAAGGTTTAAAAAAAAAAAAAAAAAAAAACAACAACCTGTAAATGTGAATTTTTTCATCATGTCCCCTTCAATTATAATTCAAACCTGCTTAGGGACTGATCTGGATATTTGTCAGTATTTCTACATGGTACTTCATGTAAACAGAATTTGAAAAGCTAAAGCAGTTGATCCAGCAGTTGAATGTTAGTTTAACTTTAAGCTCTGAGTCTTCTCACCCCGATGGTCCGCACTGTGTGGTTAAAGATCCTCCCTCGTCTCTCGCTCTCTTCGTCTCGTCGTTTCTGCAGTCGAGCCTTCGCAGCCAGGTCAGCCGGTGTCTCATGGTTCAGCATGTTCACTGTCACTATCTCCTACTCGATGTTGTTTCAGGACAGCTGCTGAAAGTTGTCCCGCACGTAGGTAACGTTACAAACACTCTGGTTGCTAGGAGACCAGAGTCCGTGAGCGTTCGGAGAATGTCGGCTCTTTCCGTCAGACCGAGCTGCAGCATACGGCGCGTTGACTGACCCACAGGAGCCAAGAGAGAGTTCAACATGATTTTATTTATCTGTCGAAAGTCATCACTGCTTGATTTTCCTTTTTAAAGTAGGTCATATTTTTACGTGATCTAGTGCTGCAGTGTGAATTCAAAGATCCTAGATAAGATACCTCTTCAGCACTGAAGCCAGGCTGACAGAAAGTCATATATATATATTTATATATATATATATGTATATATATATATATATATATATATATATATATATTGTTTGTTTGTTTGTGTATATATATATATATATATATATATATATATATATATATATATATATATTTTGTTTGTTTGTTTGTGTATATATATATATATATATATATATTTATATACAGCAGAAACGGTTCCTAATTCTGATACTAGCCTCGACTGTTTTTCTCAAATGAATCTTTCAGAACTAATTGGCCTGGAGGCCTTTTGTAATGTTAACAAAGAGTAAGGTCCTCCACCTGCTTTTTGTAAAGTGTCGAGAAATAACACCTGTTATGAATTGATGCTATACAAATAAAGATTCATTGAAAGAAAGACAGGATACTGTTGACGTTTTTCTTTTTTTTTTTTTATGTGTTTGCAGCACAGTTGTCTGTCATAAACACACATTCAGCAGCTTTTATAATGACCTAACATTTTCTGTTCTCCTTTTCCCCCGCAGGGCCCGGGGAGTTCATTTAATGTCTGCAGCAGACAACTGAGAGGAGTTTAAACATCATGGAGGCCGTACTTGACCTCCTGAATGTTTTTCACATTGAGACTGGTGGATGGTCCGTGACGCTCAGCATCTTCCTCGTTTTTCTGGGTCTTCTCTACTGGTGAGTTCATTCCTTAAATCCCTGTTTGTTTGTTTGTTTGTTTGTTTGTTTGGGATGCCCGGACGCTGTGTAACTGAGTGCTATGCTCTTAAAGGTCAGTGGGAGGAAGCAGAGCGGTGTCCTTGTGGATGGTGGGAAGCTGGGCCTCTCTGTGAAGAGATACCTTCTCTGTTATCTTATCGTGGTCGGGGAGTTTGAGCACCCGAATGATCCTAGGAGCGTCGGGGGGGCTTAATGCCCCCAGCAGGGTCACCCAAGGCAAACAGGTCCTAGGTGAAGGGTCAGACTAAAAGCAGTTCAAAAACCCTGTATGATGGAAATTCTAACTAGGACTGAGACGTCACCCGGCATGGCGGCGCCGGGGCCCCCACCCTGGAGCCAGGCCTGGGGTTAGGGCCCGCAGGAGAGCTCCTGGTGGCCAGGCCTTTGCCCGTGGGGCCCGGCCGTGTCCAGCCCAAAGGGAAGACGCGGGCCCATCCTCCTGTAGACCCACCATCCACAGAGAAAGCCATAGGGGTTGGGTACAATGTGGATCCGGGTGGCAGTCGAGGCCTCGACGACCCGATCCCCGGACGCAGCTTCTGGCGTTTGGGACGTGGAATGTCACCATCCCACCATCACGTCTTCCACTGAGGAAGCAGAGGCCGAGTTCTCAGAGGTAGACTCGTCCATCACCCAAGCCGAAGTCACCGAGGTGGCTGGCAAGCTCCTTGGTGGCAAGGCTCCGGGGGTGGATGAGATTCGCCCTGAGTATCTTAAGTCTCTGGATGTGCAGGAACTGTCATGGTTGACATGTCTCTGCAACATCGCGTGGAGGTCGGGGACAGGGCCTCTGGACTGGCAGACCGGGGTGGTGGTCCCTCTTTTCAAGAAAGGGGATCGGAGGGTGTGTTCCAACTACGTGTTTTAATCGATACAAATTGTCTGCACCTAACGGTGTGTTTTCCACATTATGGTCTCACTGTGTACAATGTGCCTTACATATTGGGGCCAATACCAAAAAACACAAAAAGACGGACCCTTTTCAATGTGTAAGTAATTCCCAGTTCATCATTCAAGCAGCCATGAACACACGACGTCACTCGACAGAAGCGCAGCGCCACCTGGCCAACGTGGACCTTCAGATCAGAAGCAGGCAGATGTTGCTCGTGAACTTGGTGTGTCTCAAAGCGTCATCAGCAGACCTACAGACAAAGAGCTACTGGCAGTGTTGGTGACAGACCACCATGATGACCCCGACCTAAGGACCTAAGCACTAAGGCACTGTACTGCCACACAGCTGCAAGCCTGTTTACGAGGAGAGAGGGGTTCGAGGGTTTCAAGACAAACCATTCACAATCGACTCCACTGCTTTGGCTTGAATGACACCCACTGCAGGTGACTGACACCGAGACACCGCTGTGACCGAATAACAAGCAAATATCACATTTTCACGTCAACAACTCAGTTATTAAACACACTCTCAGAAGCTAACTGCCCAGACCCAATTACACCTCACTTGTAAACCGTTTGTTTCCAGTCAGTTTCCGTGCAGAAGAGTTGTAATGGCGGCGGTGAAGTCGGTGAAAAATAAAAAGCATTCACAGCCACAATGAGTTGCCATAGGGACGTTTAACAACTGACAAAATTGGAATATTGATATTTGTCTTGGCTCTATTTCAATTAGTTTGGGTACTGATCCGGAATCCTGAGTCCACCAATTGAGTATGGTATACACCTTACCAACCACAGGGATTGTGTAGAAGGATATTGGAGAAATACTTGGCCCCTCTACGGATATTGTGGCCCCTTGATGGCCCCTTATTCAGAAAATCCTAGATCCGCCACTGAGCGCACTATGTAGTGAACAGGGAGTGATTTCAGACATAGCCATAGAAACACATTATGCACACTTTCTTAATTATCAAAAGCAAAAAAAAAGAAGTGATGGTTTCCTCCTCATTTTTTGCTGTTTGGTTTAGTATTGTTGGTTGGGTTATACCTGTATATCTCATGTACAGTAGGGGGCAGTGTTGAGCTCGGCGTTCTGTTGAGCTGCGAGTCGTTGCAACGAAGAAGACTGTTTACAAGCAAGGAGCAGGTGAATGAAGAAGAGGTGAGTAGACAGAGAATCAGTTTTATTGTTCATGTCAACATAACAGGAGAGACTTTCTGCTCACATTAGAGTTAGATCCTTACAGTCCATCATACTGTCAGGTTCAGGTGTAATCTGTGAGCCAGTCACTAGTAGCCTAGCATCACACATGACCTGAGTTACACAACACGAGTTCAGCATGTTTTATAAAGTCACAACATAAACATTTATCGGTCTGGCTGTTTAAAGGTTTCTTCTATTTTTCTATAAAACTTTAACATCGTCAGCTCCAAACGCAGAAGGTGAGATTGTGAATCGGAGAGTGTTACGGTGTAATTTGTGACCCAGTTAGTCGAAGACATCTTTATTAAAGTGTCTGCGGTTGTCATGGTTACAAGCGCAGTTGAAAATGTAAACATTCTCTGTCAAGTTTTCGATCGCCATGTCAAAATAGACGTGTTTTATATTTTTTGTTACCATGACAACCACAAAAGCAAGTCGGGGCGGAAGTCACCAGTTAACATGGTCACGAGTTTAAACGTAACACCCAACCGCATTGTGTAATGCAGGTGAAAGGCGAGCAGAGCATCCTCCAGGCTTTAAAAACAAATACTGAATAAGTTGACTGACCCATAGGAGCTAAATCAGAGAGAGTAAAGTCCACAGAGCTGTAAAGGATTTTATTTATCTGTCATGTGAGGAAAAAACATCATTGCTTGGTTTTCCTTTTTTAAAGTATGTCATACTTGTTAACCTTTATTACGTGATTTAATGCTGCAGTCTGAATTCAAAGAGGATAATCTTGAATTTTTTCTTCTTTTTTTTAATGTGTTTGCAGTAAAGTTGTCTGTCATAAACACATTCAGCAGCTTTTATAATGACCTAACATTTTCTGTTCTCCTTTTCCCCCCGCAGGGCCCGGGGAGTTCATTTAATGTCTGCAGCAGACAACTGAGAGGAGTTTAAACATCATGGAGTCCGTACTTGACCTCCTGAATGTTTTTCACATTGAGACTGGTGGATGGTCCGTGACGCTCAGCATCTTCCTCGTTTTTCTGGGTCTTCTCTACTGGTGAGTTCATTCCTTAAATCCCTGTTTGTTTGTTTGTTTGTTTGTTTGTTTGTCATGCTGCAGCTGGTGTGGTCAGTTTTGTTATTGACCTAAATAATAAAGGACACATTTTTTGGAAATGATGCACCACCACACTGTGCATTCCTCATTAATCAGATCTGATGTTTGCATGTTGGAGAGTATTCATGAGGAAACTCTTTTAGGAAGAATATTCTAAACCTGCCAGGGAACAAATGTGCTGTCCGGTAGATCTGTACAGAAATGAGGTGTGAAACATTGACATCATGGTTTTTGCTGTGTTCAGTGTTTGTTTTCATGACTTCAGTGTAATCTGGTGGTGTGTCCGCTTTCTTGCCAGCAGCAGAGAGTTCCTTATGAACAGTGATGCCACTGATTACTACAGCGTGTTTGAGGTCCTTTCTTTGCAGAGTGCATTGAATCCTCTGCAGGGCTGCTGAATGATGAATCAGTCTGTCAACCAAGTTTTAACAGCTTGCAGAATTTTACCCTGATGCTTCAAACTTATAGACTTGAATGTGTTATTAAATCTGATTCAGTAAATTAATATTCCACAGCGTCACTGTCTCCTTCTGTATTTGAGTTCATGCTTTTGCTCTGTGCTCTGACTTCTAGGTATTCAGTTTATCCCTTTACCATCCTCTCCCGATGTGGCATCAAGCATCCAAAGACTGTGCCTTTCTATGGCAACCTTTTCCTGTTTCGACAGGTAAGATATTCCTGATGTTTCTATTAAAATGTGTTAAACCTCCGTCGCCTCTGACTTTCGCTTCTTTGGTTTAATCCCAGTTGTAGTATTTACCCCCTCCCCCTTGTTTGCTAGTTCTTTTTCACCCCTCAAGCAGATTTAAAACTTTAGTAGAGTCTGAGAGACTCTGCCACTCTGAGAGAGTTTATCATCGAACTTAAGAAGAGGGAAGCTTACAACACTTTACGGGTATTTATCAGATATGAACCTGAACTATCTGAGCTGTTACCACTCTTACCTGTTCTTGTAAAGATTTACACATTTGATGTAGATGTCATTTTGAGGAGCATGAGTCAACATTTTAGTTTTCCCTTTTACACTTCCTGCCAAATTAAAGTTTGACACAAAGGTTTAGAAACGTGCTTTATGTTGTTGTGTGGTTGTGTTTAGTCTTTTCTCATGTTGTCCTCCATCTTTCCTCTCAGGGATTCTTCCAGCCCATGAAGGACATCATAAAGACACACGGCAGAGTCTGTGGGTGAGTAAAACATGGACTGACTTTATCTTCAGAAAGAGAAAACCTGACAACACTTGATATGAATTACACTCTTCTTTGTGTACTCTCAGATATTATTTGGGCCGCAGACCGGTGGTGGTGATCGCAGACCCCGACATGCTCCGACAGGTGATGGTCCGAGAATTCAGCACTTTCCCAAACAGAATGGTGAGGGCTTACTCATAATCCAACATTTTGATTTATATTTTTAAAAAACCAATATAATGATAATAGATGTTTGTGCCGTTTTGTCACCGTTCATTCTGTGCAGTCTTTTCGGTTTGCCACCAAACCCATGACGGACTGTCTGCTCATGTTGAGGGACGAGCGCTGGAAGAGAGTTCGGAGCATCCTGACTCCGTCGTTCAGCGCAGCCAAGATGAAAGAGGTGAGATACACGAGAGAGCCGATTTATGGTGTGCCAATTTAAATGTACAAGAAATAAAGGACAAGTCAGTGAGACGTGTAGAGAGTGAAATGATGACGCTCTCTTCCTCTGTGATTATGAAGGAAACATGCTGTGTTGAAGCGCTGTCTTTTCTGACAACAATGCAGCAGCATTGTGATATACACATGAGGTTTGCCTTGTAAATCTTGGGAGACATCATCAGTGGTTTACCTTTGAATCAAGGGGTGTTTGGGCTTTTCAACACCAAAAGAAGGGAGACGGATCATCCAAGCAAACATTGAGTCAAGTCGAATCAAGTTTATATCGAACATTTACAACAGCTGACTAAAGTGCTTTACAGATACTTACCTAGACTAGAAATAGTCAGGGACTCAGATCATCAAAAGGGTAAGAAACAACCATTCTTAAAGTAGGTCATGGACTTGGACCCGTAAGATAAGAGTCAGGGACTCTAAGAAAAGTAGGACGGTATGGATCGGTTATTTGGGAATCTTTCCAGGCTTCAGTCTATGGATACGCTCCAAAATGCGTGCTGAACTGAGACGAACCAAACTGAATCGCTTGGTGGAACTCTAAGATTTATAACTTCAATATCTAAAGCAGTGATATATACATCAGTCCTCTTGACCACTACTAGTCATGATTACAAGAATTTAACGACACTGGTCAAAACCAAACCAATCGTTCATTCCCACGGCAAAAACAATTTCAGTCCTCAGCGACCAGTATTGTTTAGTTTTTAATTGATACAAATTGTGAGCCAACTCCTGCTCACTGTCTAAATAGCACGATCGCTGATTTCGTGTCACTGTCTTCTCTGTTGTCCTGTAGATGGTCCCGTTGATCAACACAGCCATCGACGCCCTGACGAACAACTTAAATGTCCACGCTGAGTCGGGAGAGGCCTTTGACATCCACAAGTAATCACACACTGAAGGAACAGTTTTACAGAATGTCTCTTTCCATCCTCGAGTCCTCTCACCTGTGCGCGGTCCTTTCAGGTGTTTCGGCTGCTTCACCATGGATGTCATTGCCAGTGTGGCGTTCGCAACTCAGGTGGACTCTCAGAACAACCCAGACGACCCGTTTGTCAGCCACGCGCAGATGTTCTTCACCTTTTCTTTCTTTCGGCCCATCATGATGTTTTTCAGTGAGTCCCATCTTTTGGTTTTGTCCTTTATGTAAGCAGTGATTTTTACCTTTTTGAGGTGTTAATGTAAGAATGTTTTCAGGGCGAGTAAAATACGGAATTCTGAATTGGATGATTCAGAAAATAAAGATGAAAATGTACATTATGAAGTCGGGGTGGGAAAACAAATGGATTCAGAATATAACTACATGACGCACGTCATGACCGCTAGGCTATCAGCGCCACTCCACCCCATCACGAATGCTCTCATGAAATTACTGCGCAGATCTGTCTGAGTCTAAAAGTTGGCGTTCTTCTCTTTGTGTGTCCAGTTGCTTTCCCGTTCATCGCGGCTCCTCTGGCCGGACTCATTCCGAACAAACGACGAGACAAGATGAACAACTTCTTCATCAACTGCATCCAGAGGATCATCGAGCAGAGAGAGGAGCAGCCTCCTGAACAGGTGGAATTATAGACATGTCCATCCATTTTCAACCACTTATCCAGGGCGAAGCACATGTGGACTGGTTGGGTGAACTCCCATGAACCCTTGAGCACCCGATGTGTAGAGCTGGTCCAGTGTAGAGCTGGTCCAGTGTAGAGCTGGTCCAGTGTTTCGCGGCCGGGACAAAAACTGCATTGTTCCTCTTGGGTCTGATGTTCGACTAATGGCCGGATCCTTCTCTCCAGTACCCTGACTCCACCCCCAGTGCCTTGCCACCAAGGAGCTTGCGAACCACCTCCGTGACTTCGGCTTGGGTTATGGACGAGTCTACCTCATAGGACTCAGCCTCTGCTTCCTCAGTGGAAGATGTGGCGGTGGGATTGAGGAGATCCTTGAAGTATTCCTTCCACCACCCGACTACATCCCCAGTTGAGGTCAGCAGCTCCCCACCTTCACTGTAAACAGTCTTGGTGAAGCACTGCTTCCCCCCCGAGGCAACGGACAATTTGCCAGAATTTCCTCGAAGCCCTCTGACAGTCCTCCTCCATGGCCTCCCCGAACTCCTCCCAGGCCCAAGTTTTTGCTTCCGTACCAGTCCATGCTGGGGCATGCCTGGCCTGCCGAAACCAGTCAGCTGCCTCAGGAGTCCTTTGAGCTAGCAAAGCCTGATAGGACTCCTTCAGCTTGACAGCCAACCTTACCACCGGGTTCGTGGATTAGTCTCACTGTCGTTGCCCATGTGAGCGTTGAAGTCCCCCAATGAACAATGGAGTCCCCAGTCGGAGCACTGTCCAGCACCCCTCACAGGGACTCAAGAAGGCCGGGTACTCCGCGCTGCTGTTTGGTCCGTAGGCTGTCACCTGTCCCCTACTCGAAGGCGTAAAGACGCAACCCTCTTGTTCACCGGGGTGAACTCCAACACATGGTGGCTGAGCTGGGGAGCTATAAGCAAGCTCACACCAGCCTGCCGCCTCTCGCCCCGGGCAACCTCTCGAGGAGCTGGGTTCCAGAGCCCATGCCATGCGTGGAGGTGAGCCCAACTATATCTAGCCGGTACCTCTCAACCTCCCGCACAAGCTCAGGCTCCTCCCCCCCCAGTGAGGTGACATCCCATGTCCCAACAGTCAGAAGCAGTGTCCGGGGATCGGGTCGCCGAGACCCCCACCTTTGACTGCCGCCCCATCCACACTGCACCTTCGAAGGTTGTTGCACTGCCAGAATTTTAAACTCCGAGTTGATATCAGTAAAACAATACTAGTATCAAATGAGATCGATACCACGGCAAGGAAGTTTCTTGTTTTAATAATCAAAAACTGTCTGAATTCCACAAATACGTTGGCAATGTTTTAGTAAGATTGTTTTTATACTCATGGTTTTAAAAAGTATCAAACATTTTGACAAACATCTCGATGTCTTCGAACGCAGAGGCGTCGAGACTTCCTCCAGCTGATGTTGGACGCCCGAACAACCAAGGACACTGTGTCTTTGGAAGACTTCGACACATTAAACCACTCGGATGAGCTCGATCACAGGAACCAGAAGAGGCAAGCGTCCGCCCCTGACCAGGATGTCGGCCCGCAGGAGCAGCCCAGCAAACGTCAGCAGAGGAAGATGATCACCGAGGACGAGATCGTGGGTCAGGCGTTCGTTTTCCTTCTCGCGGGATACGAAACCAGCAGCAACACGTTGGCCTTCACCTGCTACCTCCTCGCCCTCCACCCTGAGTGTCAAAGCAGAGTGCAGGAGGAGGTGGATGAGTTCTTCACCAGACATGTGAGTGTGGGGTATTCCAGGAAGCGACTTTAAGCACATTTATCGCACCGGTGTCACTTTCTGCAGCTGCTGATTCTGTTCTTGGTTTTAAGTTGTAAAGTTTACTTCTCTCTTCATGTTTGATGCATTATGCTGAAAGTTTGTTCCCTGTTGCTTCAGGAGTCTCCAGATTACTCAAATGTCCAGGAGCTGAAGTACTTAGACATGGTCATCAGTGAGGCTTTGCGCCTCTACCCTCCTGGATTCAGGTAACTTCATGTGTTCTTTTTCTCTGTATAATTCAACGTATAACTTTTAATTAAAACAGAACTGAAGAAAGAAAGATGTGTTTCATTGCGTTGATAAAGTCATCTCTGGTATGTTTCGCCCCTCAAAGGTTTGCCAGAGACATTGACAATGACTGTGTGTTGAACGGTCAGCTCCTCCCTAAAGGAGCCACGCTGGAGATCCCTGCTGGATTCCTTCACTACGACCCCGAGCACTGGCCGGAGCCCGAGAAGTTCATCCCTGAGCGGTAGGCGGATGACTATAAAGCTCATACTTGGTGTCAGGAAGTAAGACCTTACGTTTCAGCAGTCTTGCATTCTACACTAGGACATCAAATTCTGCAGAGTGCGATTAACACGGCTGCTGTTACAGTGACAGATAAAGGTTGTTTAGTCCTTAGATATTCATCTTCATGAACTAATCCTGGTTGCTATTCAGCCAAATACTGAAAGTGTCCCAGGGCGGCGTCAACAGTGTAACGGCTGTTAGTGGTCAAGAGAAGTTCAATGCATTCCCTCTATTCCATCTTTTCTCACCAGTCAAGGTTTTTAAGTTCTGACAAGTTCATAACAAAAAGTCCTGTACTTAATTTTGATAATGACGATGAAGCTTGTGGTCGATCTCCAGGTTCACGCCGGAGGCCAAAGCCAACAGGCACCCGTTCGTCTACCTTCCGTTCGGGGCCGGTCCTCGTAACTGCGTGGGGATGAGGCTGGCTCAGCTGGAGATCAAAATGGCTCTGGTGCGTCTGTTCCACAGGTTCAACGTTGTGGCGTGCTCGGAGACCAAGGTGGGTACAGCGACCTGTTACAAACTACTGTAGTGTCGGTTCATTTACACAGCGCTCCATAAACATTCCCATCAGTCGGCATACAGAAGGGAAATTTAAGGCTTTGTTAGCAGTTTGTTTCTCTGATCACATCTTTAGAACAATTTTAATGTTTTTTAAATCCAAACAGTGCTGGGGAACTATTCACATTAAAGTTGAGAACTACACACCATGGGACTTTTCCAAACTGCATTCACACCATCATGCTGGGGGAGTTCCTACTCTGAAGCATGAGATAAAAATGTGTTTTTAGGAACATCCATTGTTCCTGCAGCGCCAAATCGGTTTGACGATGCCTTTAAAGAATCACTTCTATCTGAAGCAGTTCCACTGCCCGCTTCCATCGCTGCAACACCTGTTCACCTGATAACTGCTCTCATATCTGGCAAACCCAGGGGCGTCCAAAACGGCCTTCAAAGCCCCGCCTACCTTCTCTGGTCCAATCAGATCCAGAGCATTCAGGAGCAGAATCTAAAGTTAGAAGGAGGACATACTGGCTGCTGCATTGTTGTCAGAGAAGCTTCAACACAGCAGGTTTCCTTCACGATCACAGAGGAAGAGAGCAGCTCTCTGATTGGTCCTTTAAAGTTTCTTGTTTTGCCCTCCAGACTTTCCAGAACTAATGTGGATGTTATCTAGGTGTCAAAAAATGGGCAAGTCTGATAGAAAAACCAAATGAAATTATCTTTACATGTCTGTATTTTTATCCTTAAAGGCTTCCTCCTCACACATTTATTAGCTAGAATATGATATGATATCAAGAGAGTCTGTTCAGTTAACTGCAACAAGAAAACTTAATATAGTGCTGCAGGAGAACTCTTCAGCGTCCGTCTGATTATTTGCAATAATTATATTATATATTCTAATATTATTGGCAATAATCCCATCATGCATTCCCTTTACACGGCGTGTTGTGCCTCTTCTGCAGGTTCCTCTGGAGCTGAAGTCGTCGAGCACTCTCGGACCTAAAAACGGTATTTTTGTGAAAATTCAAAGAAGAGAAGCAGGAGAAGGCGGTGTGAATTCTCCATCAGATGATTAAAACCTGATGGACTGGAGGACAGCGCAGACTGTCGTAAATCTCTGCAGAGAGTTTCATCAGTTATTTTGGTGATTATTTAATACGGGAATTAAGAAACGCTTGAGGGAAGGAAACCGAGGAATCATGTTTTGCTCTTCTTCACACATTTTACCTCATCGTGGCAATATAGATTTTATTTTTTCAGTGATTTTTTTTGAGTGACTATAATTTTACAATCTGATGTTTATAATTAAGGATATTTAGGAATATTTTTTTTTTAACCATTCTTTATCTCGTTTTAACCAGATTACCACTCTTTCGTCTTTGCACTGTATCATTTTGCTGATTTATTTTATTTTTTTAACTTTTTGATTTCGTCTTGGTTTTAATGGTCACATATTATGTAAAATACCCATCTCCATGTTTCTCAAACACTAACATGTCTGTAGTCTGTCTGCAAACCCACAAATGGAACGAGAAAGCACTGAGTACACCCGAGCCCTTCCAGAGAGGGGGCGTGGTCAGACACAGCTCATTTACATATTTAAAGCTACAGACACAGAAACAGCCTGTTCTGAGCAGGGCTGAAATAGAGGGGTTTATAGACATGATCAAATACAGGATCAGAGTGGATTTACAACAACACACTTCACACACATCTGAGACTTATTTAAACTGGTTGAAGAGGAGGAGATCATGTGACCTTTTAATCTGATGCAGATTGAAGCCAAGAGCAAATCGGTCAACTGAGCATAAATATTTGTGCTGTACTTCACCAAAATAGGCAGTTTTTTTTATTTGGTGTCTATCCTGGAAAAGGACCATCAAACAGTGACGATAGAGGAGTCCACGTGGCAGGTTAGAAGGGGGACCTGTGTTACGATGTGTTTCTGATTTAATTTGAAGTTACTGGAGACTCCGTGACATCACGTCACACTGCACTCCAATGAATGCTGCTGGTTTAGAAAATGACAGAGGTTACTGAAAAATAAACATATTGATCTAAATCTATTCCATGTTTGGAGGTTATTTTGCTGCTGGAGAATTTTAAGCCCTAAATAAAAACCTTGAAAGTGTTAAGAGTCCTGCTATTGACCTTATAATGACCTATTGTTTTATTATTTTTGAATGTGATTGCTTTAACGACGGCACCAACGTGACAATACTCAGAGGTTACTGCGTCTCATTATGAACTCTGTTTCACCCGTGTGTGGATCCTCACAAGAACCAGGTAAGACCTTCTGAATACAATGTTTCTTTTATTTGCTTTCAATAAAGGTGACATACACAAGTACACTATTAAAGGGCAATGTACCAAGTTTCCACTGTAAACACGCCCATGAATTCAATTGCAGGTTTTCACCATAAGATGGCGCTCCCCTCACAAGAACACATCAACCTACAGTATACTTTATTTATTGCTTAGTATGGTCGGGGTCGACACCGAGTCAAGACCAAGACCAGCTAAAACATAGGAATGACTTTTCATCTTGTTGATCTTGAAGACGTTTCATCTTTCCTTCATGAGGCTTCTCCGGTTGTCCTTTCTTGAAACAACTAAATCTCCAGTCCCACCTTTGAACACGTGAATCCAACGACCCACTCGACTGAGGGTGACAACGAAACTATCCCTCGCCCTGTCCACCAGTCAGCTGAGAACTGAAGAAGCCTTTCAGAGGAGGAGAGGTGAAACGTCTTCAAGATCTTTAAAGCTGCTGTCAGAACAAACCTAACAAACAGTATTATAAACACATGATAGAGCTAAAATATATATAGCTAAAAGAATTTGTAATAATAAAACCCACCTGAAAACTACTAAGACTACACTACATCTCATAGGAAAGTGTTTATAATATCTGATGCATAGCTGAAAATCAAACCACCCAAATGTCTAAAGTATTTAATATAAATTTAATCTGCTGCAGCGTTTAAAATGATCACGTTCACAAGCCTCTGTGTCATTTGGTCTTACAACCTCTGGACTTTATCTCCACGTCAGTAAAGATAATCGTAATCATATCTTTACTGAGTAGTTTTCGTTTTCTTGACTTAAGTATAGAACCTGAATGTTTCTTCTACCACAGATAAACTCGAACCAAGCCCCCACGCTGTTTCTGCTCAAAGCTGCTTTACACTCTCACCACAAGGAAACGGCTCCATTGTGATTTATGAGTAGCTGATAAGATACTCTGGATAAATCTGTTGTTTTTCAAAGATGACATAAATGCTCGGGCTGCTCTCACGGTCTACGCAGCTGTCATACAGGGTTTTTCCGTCTGCTTTGGGTGGAGGTCGGACGTAGCTGCTGCTTCCCCTCGTGAACTCCCCGACCAGGACCAGAGCAACAATCATGGTCTTCTTCTGGTGTTTGTTGACCATGGCGTATTTGTTTGAGTAGGACGCATCTTTGGCGAAGTAGCTTCCTGAAAATAAAGAAACGCATGACTGCATTTTAAGATGTGGACGTAGAGTCAGTGACGTCAGCCATCGGTTTCTGAATGGGTGTTAGGAAGCTTGGTGATAATCGCCTGACTGGAAACACTGACTCAAACTATTATTCAATATATCCAGAATAGAGGTTGCATCACTCACAACTCTCTCACCTAATGACCCGCCCCCAACACTATCTGATTGGCTAGACGTCGCATAAATAATATCCAATCAACACCGAAGCTTGTATGCTACTGACATGCACAGAGACGAGAGCCGGCTGGAGCAGGAAGAAAGTCTCCAGATCAGAGTCTGGCTTGAGTATTTAAAATAAGTATCGTGTTGAAGTTTGTAGCTGCCCTGAAAAAAACATTATCAAAGAGGTGGAGGTGAGGGAGGCTCCATCTGTCATTATGCCTAATCATGCATAACTCTCAGCCTTCAAATGATCAAAATAAATAAGTTATAAAAAGTTAAACTCCGAACAGGTTATCCTTCATATTCCTCACGCTCCTGTTGTCCTTGAGTGAAGGACACTTGTGGACACTTGAGGAACTGCAGCTTTGTACTTTCCTATTGGCATCATTGTTCAACACCAAAGTGTTAAAACTGACACAATTAAACAGAAATGTTTAGTTTGAATGATAGATTAAAATCCCCTTTTTTAAACTTCCACTTTTTCATACCAAAACAAATCTGTCAATAGTCAGATGTTTTTCTTTACCTTTGCCGTAGGCCGTCCCGTGGACACCACACATCCTCCAGTCAAAGTTCTGATCACAGATGGGTTCGATGAGGGCCTCGTCTGTACCGTGGAACAAGTACTGCTCATTCACAGTTTTCCCTCCATTTCTCTTTATCATCTGCTCTTTTTGCCTTTAACAAAACAGTGAAGAAATTTGTGATAACATGCACACAAGAACTAGTTTCACTTTTGATTAACTGGTGGTGCTATAAGCTCTTAGTTAGTCTCCATCAGCTTTTTGAAAAACACTTTCTGCCCATTCACTTGCTAATCTCTTTCTCTGTCTGTCTGCTGTTTTTTGTTTGTTTGTTTAGCTGCATTAATCATCTTAATAAACAACTTGGCATCTCGTGCCTCTCTCAAATCTTCTCAGAATCTGTCCGACGTAAAGAAAAAAATCAATGTGGAGTTCCTCAGGGATATGTTTTTGGCCCACTAATTTATTGGGTTTTATCTTTTGGCCCTCGTTTACAAATTCATGGAATAAATTAAATTTGTTTGTACATTTTACAGCAGTTACCTCTGATGACAGGTCATTATTAGGCAGTTAACCCCTTTCACACTGTGTTCATTTCTTTTTTTCAAAATTCATGAGCATCAGAAATACTTTATAAACACTTGTATTTCTTCTACTTAAGCCATTAGATCAGGTCTTTTACCATTGAAATACTCTCCACAGAGAAGGATTCTGGATCCTCTGGATGCTGTGAATTTTACCGCTGGGCATCGTGAGCTTGAACAACTTTTGCATCATATTGTGCTCTGAAGAGTTGGAGAGAGGTACAAGCTGCAAGACAAAGGTACAGTAAAGGAGGAGAACATTTATTTACTGTTAAAGAAGGAACAAAACGTTGTGCAAGATTTGCATTCAGCCTGCTAGCTTATTATTTCTTAAGACTGCAAAAAAGGTGGAAAACAATAGGGACTTGAGTTCGGAACTGAAGGATTGCCAGTGTGGACCAAAAATATGGACGTTGTTCTGGTAGCTGGAGAGGTGCCAAGGTACTTCCTGAGTACTGCCCAGGTGACCTTGAGCAAGGCACCAAACCCCAAAATTGCTCCGGTGCACTAACTGCATAGCATTAGCAATAACAGAGCGTAAACTCACATTTCCCTCAGGGATTAATAAATGTGCTATAGTGTGAAAAACTGTTATTCTTCATAGAATAAAATAAAAAAACATGATAGACCTCCCGTACAGTGTGAGCATGAAGACAATAACTAATCAGACTTCATTGTTTTTGGAAGCAGGCTGTAAACATGTTCATGTCTGCTGTAAAAACAGGCTTTTTGAATGGGTGTGTATGTGACTTGCTGTGCTTCTGCAGCCAGCCTCTAGTGGACACTCCAGGTACTGCAGGATTTTACCCTTCACCTTTGGCCTAATTTTTCAACACCAGATGTTTCTTCTTAGTTGTGATATTACAATATGATACACTTCACTGTGTCCGTGCACACATTAAGCTGCCTCCGTTCAAATACGTCTATACGTCTATAATCGATTCCAGGTCTATATCGTCGTCTTCAGATTGTAAACATTGTCTGGTTCAGAGCTTGCTAAAAGAATTAAAAGCGCCCGAACGACAGCAAGAGCCCTAAAGCAACAAAGCAGAAATGTATTACTGATAGTATTAGTTACAAATATTAATATAAAGATACCTTATATCCTAAATCTGGGAGAGCGTTCTTGTCCCAATGAGGTGGGAAGGTTTCTGGTGTGGAGGAGCTGGAGCTTTTGGATGAGGGTCTACAGTGGAGACAAATATAACAAGTTGGACTCGTAACGTAGCCTCAGACACAGAGAAAAACAAATCAGCAATATAATGCAAATTCTAACATTATATAAAGATACCTCTTCAGCGTCTCCTCCACATCCTGAGCAGACACAAAGCGAGGCCTCCGTCGGACCTCCCTCATGGTTTTGTATTTTACATTCTGCTGATACATCTGCAGGGTTCCTGCGGCCCCTTTAAGGTAGAGAACGTACTTCTGTTCTCCCGCCTTAAATTGAATCTCTGTATCACTGTCTGCCAGGTACACGTTTTCCAGAGTTTTAGAGGTGACAGAGGCCGATGTGTCCGCTTCATCCTGAAGAGAAAAACAGACAGAACCATTGAAACGTAACGTAAGAAGTAATGAGTGAGAAAATGTTCAGCGTGATTTTTTCACCTGTCCATACTCCAGCCACTCCCCAATGTTGTCCTTCCAGTACCACACCCACTGGGTTGTCAGAATGAAGTGAGGAGGCTTTGAGACGGAGGAGGCGGTGGACAGGCGACGAACAGGAGAGCCTCCATATGTCATTGACAGGAAGTCCACTGACTGATCTTTAATGGACGCTAATCTGGAAGCAGGCAGAGAGACAAATTCATGTGGTGGAAATCTGCATGAACAGCCAACAGCAGAACTGTTCTTCACATTTGAAGCACACAGAGATCCTTGCTCTGAGACCTGGACTCAAGCCCTGATTTTCAGGACTGGTGACTCAGACTTGGACTCGAGGAGGACTCCGACTTATCTACTGACTAAGAATGTGTTTGTTTGTTTTTCTACAAGGCATAAACGATTGATTGAGTTTTGAGAAAAGGCTAACGTGTGTTTAATAATGAGCGGGTTGCAGGTATTTTTGAGTTTATATTAAGACCTTCATCGATCAGCAGAAACAATCAGTGCGTCTCCCCAAGAGGAGCGTGATGAGTACGATGCACCGCGATGTCACATCATTGGTCATTTAAAAATAGAGACACGCTGACAGGATTGTTCAGAATCTCATATTAACCAATGAGATGTGTTTAAACGTTATACCCATCCAAAAGGCCACACTCAGTCCGTGAAACAGCAGCGTAAATCCACAGCTCCTTCAGATGAGAACATTTTATTTAAAGGCAGAAAATGCGACTTTTCAGCTAAAGAAATCCAGCATATCCTCGGAAAATAACTGAGTCATGACCGTGACACCCGAGTCCCGCTGTTTGTGATGAAGTCTGAGCCGTTATCTACACCGTGTTTACACGGACGGCTGGCTCCTCCCCCTGCGTAGTGAGGGACTACATAAAAGCACTTTTGTTTTTAGATCATGGTCATTTTGTGTAAATTTAAAAACAATGTGAAGCTACGAGCTAACTAAAAGGAATTACCATTAGCCTCCTAACTCAACAGTGTAGCTCGGGTTGTTTTGGTTTCATGCTGGTGCTCAAGGGCGACATCTACTGGATCAAAAAGCTGCACAGTCTTCCTTTAAGATCAAAGTTTATCAGTCCTCTCTGCAGAGTTTCCACTGTCCACTGCAGTTTTTATCTGCACTGACATCACTGTGACATCACTGTGACATCACTGTGACATCACTGCACACATGGACTTTATCTAACCCTCAAAGTAAAGACCTTCATACGTCACTAAACAATCACCTGAAAGATTGCACTGCTCGAAATCATTTGTATTTTGGGGGACTACACTTGGATCTTTCTTTGGTGTCTCAGACTGGACTCAGACTCGAGGTTTGCTGACTCGACTACAACAATGGTGAGTGTGTGTAACAAAAACTTCCTGCAGGCCTTGAGATACGCATCCCCCTTATTCAGACTCCTACGCAGGACGAACCAGCGATATTCAATGCCTCTCTCACGGTGCTACTCCCTTTTGATCGGCCTGAGGACACTACTTCATCCAGATTATAAAAAACCATCATGCAACATATTTGTTCTAACAACATATTTGAGGAAATAGTGAAAAACTCTTCGGTGTTGTTGATACATATGTGTGTTCACCCTTTAAATGAAAGAAATCTGAGGAGGCCTGAGGCGCTTGTCGGTTGATCCATGCAGCTCGAGTCGCGCCCCGGGTCACAGTAGGCCTTCTCAATGTCCTCCTGCTCCGGCAGGTCCTTCCAGGTCACACCGTCGCTGTCTAACACCTGCCACCTGTAAGGAAGGCGGCAGTGGACACGAGCGCACTTATCTGCATAAAAAAAAGACAGTGATAGAAATCAACACATCTTCTCCTCCCTCAGACAGGTCAAGATACAAGAATTTACATTTTGATTCAACACAAACAAAAATCAAACAGTATCGATACCATGGCTATAAAAACCCAGACACCAGACACCTGGTACAGTTCGATATTAGCATCATTCAAATAGCTGTGTGATGTTGACAACCTTTTAAAATAAAAAGTGCTCAACCAGGAAACTTAATCTTGTAGAGAATATTAATTTAAACTTTACCTTTGTACACGCAGTTCCTGCGGATGAAGAAGAGGCAGATTTCATTCCTGTCGGCTTCACTCACTGGGTTCAGTTGACTCGCAGGTGATGGCTTCAGAGCAGGGACCTTCACCTCTGGCAGCGCTGCAGGAGAAGCAATCAAGTTTAATCTATCGTGAAGATTTACACCCCGTTTAGATGGGCTTCAAATAGATGTGTGAAAGTTCTTTTTTTTACCAGCTACAGCTACAGTCTGCCTCTCCTGCTGAGCTAAGATGATGTACTTATTTCTGTAGATCTCATTGAGGTTTGTCATATTCTCTGGACTGAGGCCTTTGAGGATTTTCGTGTTACACTCCCCAATGTTATGGACTCTCTTACAGGAAGTGCTGAACCTGCAGTCGCCCTGGAAATAGTGCTGACAGATGTGCAGCTTATTGCAGGAGAGGGCAAACCTGCAGGAACCGTGCACACCATTTCCCTTGTTGTAATGTGGGCAGATCTGGAGGGGTGTTAAGAGAGGGTGATCAAAGTCATTAAATCAACACAATGTGAGATCATGGTTTTCTCCCTGACATCCTCAGGCTCTGAATGCCCACCTGTCTCGCCACACTGCAGGTTCAACTTACCTCAGGAAGCAGATAAGGATCATTCTGCAGTAACAGCTGGAACAGCTGTTTCTCCGTCAAATCCTGAAGACCATGTCTCATCAGAAGCTTTGAATTGTGTTGAAAGTCCAGGCTGTGGGAATTTTTACACTTGTGTCTGAAAAAAATGGATTAAATATATTGTCATTGCAGGGTTTTAATGTGAATGAATGAATCACTGTAAACAGGGTTACAAACAGAACATGAACAGAACTCCACAGTTAAACATGTAAAGTACAATATTCATTAATTTCCACTAAACCTCAGTATAAGCAGATTCTTGCCCTGTTGATGGACGCCAGCAAATAATGTGGCACACACTGATGTTTTTATCCATTGTACCAAACTGCATTAATTGGTAGTACAGTAAGTAGACTGACTGCTCGTCGACAGGCTAAACCAGTTTCTGGTCTTGGAATGAGAAAGTAAACAACAACCCAGCTGACTTCAAATGCCGCTACAGTGAAGCATCCACTTACAGTCTGAAAAAAACTGACGAGTGATTCATTTAGATTTGTTTAAAAAATATATTTGGTGGTATCTTTGTGTGGTTTGGTCTGATTGTGATTATTTCCCCTGAATACTGTGCGTCATTTAGATCTCTTACCTGATGCTTTAAATTATGGAGAACAGTATGTGAGGCAGAAATGGTCGAAAGCATATAGACTACTGTTGAGTTTGCATCAGACATATCGGGGTATTTTTGGCGTGCTGGTTTGCAAACTGCATTTGGGCAGGATTTGTATGCAGCCCACTGCTAGTGTAGAAGGCAACTCTTGAGGGGTCACAAACATAAACTGAAGCAGTCACCAAAAATGTAAAAAAAAAAAAACAATCCACTGACAGTACAAAACCTCCCTAAGGTCTGATTTGATCCTATTTCCTTTTTTAAGTGCGTAGATTTCTGATGAAAAAGACTGGTTGTGCCTCCCCCCCAATTGATTCTTACGCAGGGCCTCAACAGCTTTAGAATCAAAACTAAATGTTTCTAAATGTCTGATTGATCCACAACAAAGTCTGGCATGATATGACACCAGAGCCGGCCCAAGGCATAAGTGAACTAAGTGCTTGCTTAGGGCCCCGTGGTCACTAGGGGCCCCCCAAGAACACTGTCACTGTACGTCCAAAGCGCAGGTAGAGTTAAAAAATGTTAAAAAAGAAAAAAAAAAAGAACATATCCTTCGGGTGCAGAAAAAAGAAAGTGGAAAGAGAATTGTGTAGCCGTAATTAGCAAATTAGGCAGCTAGGTTGAAAACGGCCTTTATCTATTGGGATTGCTGGTGGCGCAGCGCGGGTGGCCCCAGGTTTGAGTCCAGCTCGTGGTGGTCCTTCCCGCATGTCTCTCCCCACCATAAACCTTTTCTGCAACAAAGGCTGCAAAACGCCCAAAAATAAATCTTAAATAAATAAAAATGTTTTAAAAAAGCAAAATGTATATTTTAGCTGGCTGTTCAAATAGCAAAATATTCATGCCAAAGGAATTTAACTCTGGTAGACTGTGCTCTCTGTACAAAGTGAACATTAAATAACAACAATGAGCTAAAAATAAAAACAGGTAGTTTAAGACTAATATGTACAAGACTGATGAGACAAGATGACTTTTACAGTAAATACAAAACTTCATCACCTGGAACCTTCAACCCCAGGCCGCTCTTATAGCTGAGTGTTTTACATATTAAACAATATGGGCACCCTGACATCATTCATTGGTATTATTTATGTTCTCAACTGGGCCACCACCATGTCTTTATAAATTACATGTCATATGTAAACACATGCCAGGCTGACAAGAGGATCATGTAAACAACACTGCCAGAGCCACAAGGAGTTTATAATAGGTGTGTGAATGATCAATGAATATTATTGGCAGAAATAGAGGGCCCCAAAATCAAAATGTGCTTTGGGCCCCATGGAGGCTTGGGTTTCTGCAACTGAACAAGCATTGTCCTACATTAAACCAAGTGTTCCTTTTTGTTTTGTTTACTGTCTGAAACCTGACAAAGAAGTTCTAATCGCAGCAGATCAGCCGTCTGCTCAGGCTGAGAGATAAACGAACTTTATGTCGCCAACATCATGACAGCTGTGTTCACGCCCTAAACAGTGTAACAAACATGTCTAACCAGAGAGCGAAATATTTACCCGTAAGTGCATCCACCGCAGACATAATACCTGCACAGGTGCAAGCTGTCACACTGTGGACACTCCCCGGGTTTCTTCTGACAGAGCCGCAGATTGGTCTTAGCCAGGATCAGAGTATCCGGGCTGATGGTCTGGCCTCCTCTGACCGCCTGTCTGCCTTCTTTCATGCAGATATTGTCGTCGTCGAAGAGGAGTTTGCTCAGGTCTGAATTAGAAACCCTGTGACTCTGTTTTATCTTCGTGTCCAGACTCGTGAAGTCCAGACAGCCCCGGTTGTCGCACAGAGTCCTCCTGATGAACCCTGAGATTTCTGAACTCATCCTGTTGTTTGTTCCCTCAAGTTACTTTTGCGCTGTTGTTACAGCAGTGCTGCTCTATTTTCTCTCTGCTACAGCAATGAATCAGCTCATGACCAGATTTCCAGGAAATGAAACTGAAAGTTAAAAAGACACAACGAAACTTTGGAAGGCCGTTTGAGCATTTATTCGATATCCTTGAAATAAAGTTTTTGGCTATTTGCACATATGCACTCAAAATATATTTCTCCTGACGGGATTGTTCTCACGTGTACCTCACAGTGGGAGACTGTAAAATTAGACCAATATGAATCAAAAAAAAAAAAAAAAAAGAGAGTTTTCTATACAATGCCATCATGAGAAAATCTGCCTTGATAATCAATGATTTACCCAATATCAACAGAAGAGCAGAGAATAACATACTGGAGAAAAGAAAACGCAAGGCAGCTGTTTTATTACATCAATGGAGATCATAGCAGTCTTTAGGTGTGCACTGATCATTTTTACAATTCACTGAGCAGATGCTTTTATTCAAAGCGACGCACGTCAGATCAAAGGATAAGCACCACCACCCGCTCCCACTCACTCCAGGGGAATTCTCCGGATAATATCCTGCTTTGTTCTCACATTATCTCACTCAGACTTGTTACTAGGGTAAGCTCTTGCAGCAGTTTTAAAAAATTGGTACTGTAGTCCAAATTCAAAACTTGCAGAGCTGTCCCCCCCCCCACCCCCTCCTCTTTAGAGTTAATGTGCATGCAGGTTTTTGACAATGAAGCTTCAGTGTTTAGCCAGCTCTGCATCGGTCTGTCTGCATCGATTTGTTTGAACCTTCTCATTCAGGAGCAGAATCTAAAGTTAGAAGGAGGACATACTGGCTGCTGCATTGTTGTCAGAGAAGCTTCAACACAGCAGGTTTCCTTCATGAGAGTGAGAGAGAGATCACGTTATAATTTCATTCAGTAGATATCTTACAGACTGGAGCCCTAAAGTACGTTTGTTGGGTTTTTAAAAAAATAAATAACCAGTGACGGCAGGTGGCAGTTACGCACCCTGACGCTGGTCATCTGCCATTTATCGACAAGAAAAATAAGACAAAGCAAAAAGTTTGGGGTTTTTCCACCAGTTACTATGGCGAAATGCAAATATGACAGCAACAACAGGATTCAGGACAAACAAACAACAAAACCTCAGGGTGTTGTGTGCAGTGAAACTGCAGAACGTTCAATACATTTTAAGGTTGGAAATGTTTCTAATTCAGAAGGTGAAGGTGGGTCCTGAGTCTTCACCGGCTGAGATCACTGATCTGAGAAATTACCCGGTGTTTTTGAATAATATTGTAATTTTCTTTGATCAGATCTATTAAAGCCACAGAAAAGGCTTAACAACCGTAGATAGATAGATAGATAGATAGATAGATAGATAGATAGATAGATAGATAGATAGATAGATAGATAGATAGATAGATAGATAGATAGATAGATAGATAGATAGATAGATAGATAGATAGATAGATAGATAGATAGATAGATAGATAGATAGATAGATAGATAGATAGATACTTTATTGATCCCGAGGGAAATTCAGGGCATCCAGTAGCAGTATACAGACAGGCAGGACACAAGACATTAGTTACAATACACACCCGCTGTCCCCCCTCCCCTCTGTATACAATAATCCCCCAAACAAGATTTAGGAGCCCCTATGTGACTAAGAGTAAAGGTTAAACCTGTGCAGTTAGCATTGGCATTAAAACTTATATAGTATGTACATAACCTGTGAGGAGAGAAAAACGTGTTGATTAAAAGAGACCTGTAAACAGTTAAAGAGCCTTAGAAACAAAGTGCTGACCTTCTAGAAACTAGTTACATGAGCATGTACAGAGGTGTTTGAGGTAGTGCCAGAGGTGTGAGTACAGTCATTAAACAGTCAATGCAGGGATGCAGACTGGGCCATTAAAGTGCTCAGCAACATAAAGGAGCAGTGATTTGCATTAAGTGTCCAAAACAATAAGGTGAAACCAGAAGTGATTAGGGTGATTGTCATTAAAGTACCCAACTATTGAGGAGCAGATTAGCATTAAGTGTCAAAGACAATAGAGTGACATTTGACCTAGTTAGGGTGATCATGTCAACCATTACAGACGTAGCATAACACAACAGTAGAATGAAACCAGACATGATTAGGGTGATTATCATTAAAGTGACCAGTGCTCAGTAAGGTGACTATCAATATGCATTAAAGTGTCCAACTGGGGGCTGACTCTGAGGTCAGCAGTGCAGATGAGGAGTGAGAAAAAAGTGAAAAATGAGTCCAGGGTTCACCGTGTGCTTCTTCCCTGCCATGACAGTGAAGTGTTGTACAGTCTTATGGCCTATAGGGGGACAAAAGAGTTCTTGAGTCTGTCCGTGGAGCACGACTGTGACAGCAGTCTGTCACTGAACATGCTCCTCTGCCAGGTGAAGGTGCTGTGCAGAGGGTGGTGTGTGTTGTCCATGATGGAGAGCATTTTGTCCAGAGACCTCCTCTCTGCCACTGTCACCAGTGAGTCCAGCTCTGTGCCCACCACAGAGCCGGCCCTCCTCACCAGTCTGTCCAGGCGTGCTGCGTCCCTCTTCTTGCAGCTTCCTCCCCAGCACACCACAGCGTGGAAGAGGACGCTGGACACCACAGACTGGTAGAACAAAACAGACTGGTAGAACAAAGATTAGACGTAGATTATTGTTGAAATAAACTGCCAATGTTGAATTTCTTGAACTGGATTGTGTGGACTGGATCTTTTCTGTTTCACTTGTGTCTGGAGGGTGGAAGGCCTGAGCCTTAGAGATAGGGTGAGGAGCTCAGACATTCGGGGGGAGCTCGGAGTAGAGCCGTTGCTCCTTCACATCGAAAGGAGATGGTTGAGGTGGTTTGGTCATCTGAGGATGCATCGTGGATGCCTCTCTTTAGAGATTTTCAGACACACCCATCTGGGAAGAGACCACGGGTTAGACTCAGAGTTCACTGGAGGGACTAAGTATCCCATCTTTCCTGGGAATGTCTTGTATTACTCCAGGAGAAGCTGGAAACTGTTAATGGGGAGAGGAAAGTCTGGGTTGACTTTGCTTGCTGCCACCACCACTTGACCGGCTCCTTCTGGTTTACACTCTGTTATTTTAGAGACATTTCTGACTCTATGCACTGTCCTATCTCTATGGTTAAGATATAAAGTAAAAGCCCCAAGAATGAACCATGAAAAAAAATGAAATACAGGCAAACATTTTACGACAAACACACTTTATTCAAAATGTTTCCAAACAATGTACAAATATTTCCTTTTGACCTCAGAGGACTGATTGAAAAGGTGAACAAGGGGGGATGATATGTCCTATTTAATGATTATTTTTGTTATCTGTCAGACATTTGCTTAATACCGGCTGTTAGCTTGTGCTAGCGTGCGATAGCTTGCAGTGTAGGTAGAATCCGTAGAAGAACACACTACGTCGTGCAGTAATGGTCACGACGAGTTCTGAGAGATGCTTGTTCGGTCAGTCATCGGCTTTTAGCTCGTAGGAATTTTTGTGTGTTAATGCAAAGAACCTTTTGTTGTAAGTGATGTCCCTCAGGTACTACAGGTGTACGTCTTGCTGCAAAAGTAGCGCCTCCAGTCTGTGTGTGATCTCATGTGTCGTATCAAAAGCCGTTTTAATCTGAAAGATTTGTTGCATGTTACACAGGTAAAGGGTTTTGCAGCTGTGTGAACTTTAGAGTGCTTACTTAGCTTTGACTTGATGGAGAATGATTTGCCACAGGTGCTGCAGGGGAAAGGCCTCTCAGCTGTGTGTTTTCTCATGTGATCAGTCAGAGAAATTCGTAATCTGAATGATTTGTTGCATGTTGTGCAGGTAAACGGCTTTAAATTTGTATGAATTCGAAAAACGTGTAATTTCAAGGACGTGCTATAAGACAACCTTTACCCACAGATGCTGCAGGAGAAAGGCGTCTCGCGTGTGTGTGTGTTCTCATGTGTGATTTCAAATTTACTTTTGATCCGAAAGACTTGCCACAGGATTCGCAAACAAAAGGCCTCTCACCTGTGTGTGTTCTGAAATGAGCTTTTAACCCTGACTTTAAGGAGAATGCTTTGCCACAGGATTCGCAAACAAAAGGCCTCTCACCTGTGTGTGTTATGAAATGAGCTTTTAACCCTGACTTTGAGGAGAATGTTTTGCCACAGGTGCTGCAGGAGAAAGGCCTCTCACCTGTGTGAACTCTCATGTGTATTTTCAAAGTAGTTTTCAAAATGAAGGATTTGTTGCATGTTGTGCAGACAAAGGGCCTCTCTTTTGAGTGTGATTTCATGTGTTCATTCAAATCCCTTTGAAATGGGAAACATTTGTTGCATGTTGTGCAGGTAAACGGCTTTTCACCTGAATGAATTCGAATAATGTGTATTTTCAAGTCTGAATTCTGAGAGAACCTTTTCCCACAGGTGCTGCAGGAGAAAGGCTTCTCACCTGTGTGTGTGATGAAGTGTCTCGTCAAATCACCTTTTGATCCGAAAGATTTGCCACAGGTTTGGCAAACAAAAGGCTTCTCACCTGTGTGAATTCGAATGTGATTATTTAACACTGACTTAAAGTAGAACGCTTTCCCACAGGTGCTGCAGGGGAAAGGCTTCTCACCTGTGTGTGTTCTCATGTGCTCAGTCAGAGAAATTCGTAATCTGAATGATTTGTTGCATGTTGTGCAGGTAAACAGCCTCTCTTTTAAGTGTGATTTCATATGGACCTTTAAATCCAATTCAAATGCGTACGATTTGTTGCATGTTGTGCAGGTAAACGGCTTTAAATTTGTATGAATTCGAAAAACGTGTAATTTCAAGGACGTGCTACAAGAGAAGCTTTTCCCACAGGTGTTGCAGGAGAAAGGCTTCTCACCTGTGTGTGTTCTCATGTGTGTTTTCAAAGCAGTTTTCAAAATGAAGGATTTGTTGCATGTTGTGCAGACAAAGGGCCTCTCTTCTGAGTGTGATTTCATATGTTCATTCAAATCCCTTTGAAATGGGAAACATTTGTTGCATGTTGTGCAGGTAAACGGCTTTTCGCCTGAATGAATTAGAATAATGTGTATTTTCAAGTCTGAGCTCTGAGAGAAGCTTTTCCCACAGGTGCTGCAGGTGAAAGGCTTCTCACCTGTGTGTCTTTTGAAGTGTTTTGTCAAATCACCTTTTGATCTGAAAGATTTGCGACAGGTCTTGCAAACAAAAGGCTTCTCACCTGTGTGAATTCTAATGTGATTATTTAACACTGCCTTTGAGGAGAATGCTTTCCCACAGGTGCTGCAGGAGAAAGGCTTCTCACCTGTGTGTGTTCTTGCATGAATAATCAGTTCTGCCTTGAAACGGAATATTTTCCCACAAATCGTGCAGGTATGAGTCTTCTTACCTCTGTGGACACTCAGATGATTTTTTAATTCTGACTTTTTCTTAAAAGATTTGCCCCATGTGTCACATTTAAAAGAGTTTTCACCCTGGTGAGGACTACAGTCACTCTCTGATGTTTTACTCTTCTGACTTCTTCTTTTGTCACTGTTTTTCTTTGGGTCTGATTTTCCAGTTGATTCTGAGACTCCGAGCTCTCTTCCTGTGGGATCTTGATCCTCATCATCATGAGAGTTGTGAGAAAGAAGCTGGTGTTCACTCTTTAGTTGATCTTCACTGTGGTCACTCTCCTCATGAGTAAGAGTCAACATGAATGTGTCAGTCTCCTGCTTCAGTACCAGCTGCTCTCCCTCCTGACTGCTGCAGTCTTCCTCCTGCTCCTCTTTAATCTGTGGAGGCTCTGGCTCCTCTTGGTCTGGACTGGAGTTCCTCTCCTGGTTACAGAGCTGCTGGTCAGCCAGAACCTCCTCCTCCTCTTTACACACATGTTGCTGTGGGAGAGCTGGAGGAAGACAAACAAAAGCATTTATACAAAGATGTCCCTGAGCAGATCAAAGGCTTTGTTAAAGACAGGAACTTCAGATCAATTGATGCAGACAATAATAGAAACACAAAGAACAAAAACAAAACTGTGCCTCAGTACAAATAGGGTTAAATGTAATTTTTTTTACATCACAGTTGTGATTTGTGCGTGTGTCACATAGCAGGTTAGTTTTCTTTGATAACTGGTCTCATATCTGGAAAATGGAGGGGCGTCCAAAACGGCCATGTGGGGGTGCCTTAAAACCGTCTAACTTCTCTGGTCCAAACAAAGACGAGACCATTCAGCACTACAACATAGCATGTTTCATTAATGTTTGATCCTATACTAAGGTCCTTCTATTGATTCATACAGTACATGTCTTACAGATTTCTCCTTTAAGACTTAAATTATAAAAGTCTGATTATTTAATTGAAGTCTTCCTCTATCATTCAAAGATCAAGAAAAAAGTGTGTTACTTTGGATGTGCTGACTGGATATTCAGTGTTTTTCTCCTTCATTGAAGTTAGTTGGCATTGTTTGTTCTTAAAGCACAATAACTGATATACTAAACCTACCTATATAAGAGCGGGAAAAATAATTATTCATACCAGGAATCCTTTTTCTCTAAATGAAGATGTTTGGGGCTCTTGCTTCAAGTTTTCACTTCTCGGCCATCATAGTTTATAACACTGTAACATACATTGTAGTCTAATTAAAATAAGTTAGGCAGTTCCTCACCTGTTCTGTGTAAGATGATGTGAGGTTTCCAAACGATATCCAGCAGTCTGCTCTGTCGAGCTATCTCTTTCTCGTGCTCAACGATAGTTCTTTTAAAAACTACAAATATGTCTTCCGCAGCAGCCGTTAGTCGCTCGTTGATAAACTCTCTCAGACTCTCAGCTGAACTCATTTTGTTTTTGTTTTATTGAACTTTAAGAAAGATGAACTACGAAAACAGACAAGTCTGAAAGGAGAAGTCGCTATGATCGGAACTTGCGTTCCTTTTTGTTTACTTCCGCTGTGTGTCACATTATAAAGTACCGACAACAACGAAGGCGGCAGCGTTTTTGTTCCGTTTTAAAGATATTTTTTCTTCGATATTCAACAAATTCTGATTTGGGAATTAAACATTTGCAGAAACAAAAAGTATGCTTTTAAACAATAACATATTCTACCGATATAGCATGGATAGCCTCAATGTAAAAAAAAACAAAATTAAAGCAAAAGCACACACAAAAGAAGACACAAGATAGATGATTGCCATTAAAGTACCCAACTATTGAGGAGCAGATTAGCATTAAGTGTCAAAGACAATAGAGTGAAACTTGATCTAGTTAGGGTGATCATGTCAACCATTACAGATGTAGCATAACACAATAGTAGGATGAAACCAGGAGTGATTAGGGTGATTATCTTTAAAATGACCTGTGCTCAGTTAGGTGACTATCAATATGCATTAAAGTGTCCAACTGGAGGCTGACTCTGAGGTCAGCAGTGCAGATGAGGAGTGAGAAAAAAGAAAGTGAAAAAAAGAGTCCAGGGTTCACCGTGTGCTTCTTCCCTGCCGTGACAGTGAAGTGTTGTACAGTCTTATGGCCTATAGGGGGACAAAGGAGTTCTTGAGTCTGTCTGTGGAGCACGACTGTGACAGCAGTCTGTCACTGAACATGCTCCTCTGCCAGGTGAAGGTGCTGTGCAGAGGGTGGTGTGTGTTGTCCATGATGGAGAGCATTTTGTCCAGAGACCTCTTCTCTACCACTGTCACCAGTGAGTCCAGCTCTGTACCCACCACAGAGCCGGCCCTCCTCACCAGTCTGTCTAGGCGTGCTGCGTCCCTCTTCTTGCAGCTTCCTCCCCAGCACACCACGGGGTAGAAGAGGACGCTGGACACCACAGACTGGTAGAACAAAACAGACTGGTAGAACAAAGATTAGACGTAGATTATTGTTGAAATAAACTGCCAATGTTGAATTTCTTGAACTGGATTGTGTGGACTGGATCTTTTCTGTTTCACTTGTGTCTGGAGGGTGGAAGGCCTGAGCCTTAGAGATAGGGTGAGGAGCTCAGACATTCGGGGGGAGCTCGGAGTAGAGCCGTTGCTCCTTCACATCGAAAGGAGATGGTTGAGGTGGTTTGGTCATCTGAGGATGCGTCGTGGATGCCTCTCTTTAGAGATTTTCAGACACGCCCATCTGGGAAGAGACCACGGGTTAGACTCAGAGTTCACTGGAGGGACTAAGTATCCCATCTTTCCTGGGAATGTCTTGTAATACTCCAGGAGAAGCTGGAAACTGTTAATGGGGAGAGGAATGTCTGGGTTGACTTCGCTTGCTGCCATCACCACTTGACCTCAGATAAACCGAAGAAGATGGATGTGTGTCACACTGTTATTGGCAGTTAAGGAATTTTAGTTCCTGATTCAGCTGAAATTTGTTATAAAAAATTAGTTATTCTTTTATCATGATGAACAAACATTTTAGGCCTGGACAGCCTTGTATGGAAGGCCAAACTGTTCAAAAACACGACTAACTCCTTGGGAATAGATTTACCTTAAAATCTATTTTGACTTTTAACTTGTTGATAACTTTATATCAACAAGTTAAAAGTCACGGGCATTTGAATAGTTTGGCCTTCCATAGCCTAGTGGTTATGCTTTGTTCCAGTTGAACTGAGAAGGGGAAAATTCTGAGTTCCCAGTCGGAAGTGTCAACTGGAACGCCCCCTGAAGCCGTGTTTACTCGTCGGACAGTCAGAGAAAATTTAGTTGCCCGAGTTAGAATCCAACATGGCTGCTACATGCGTCAACCGTACATTAAAGCTCTAACTACAGTATTTATAAGCCACTTGCTCCTCTTTTTTGTGTGATTAAATCAATCACACTGATAGAATCATGACAGTTCTATCTGTGGACATGTCATTTTATTTTGGTGCACAAACGATCACGTAGTGTGTTGTGGTGTTAGCTAACAAAACAAAGGGTCTCCTGGAGTCCGTGTTGCTTTTCAGACTTGCAACTGGAACACGCTCAACTCGGGTGTGACGTCATTAACGTAGCATTAGTGCACGCACATATTCCTACAGGCCGACGTGTGTACGGCTCCTTCTGGTTTACACTCTGTTATTTTAGAGACATTTCTGACTCTATGCACTGTCCTATCTCTATGGTTAAGATATAAAGTAAAAGCCCCAAGAATGAACCATGAAAAAAAATGAAATACAGGCAAACATTTTACGACAAACACACTTTATTCAAAATGTTTCCAAACAATGTACAAATATTTCCTTTTGACCTCAGAGGACTGATTGAAAAGGTGAACAAGGGGAGATGATATGTCCTATTTAATGATTATTTTTTACTGGCTGTTATCTGTCAGACATTTGCTTAATACTGGCTGTTAGCTTGTGCTAGCGTGCGATAGCTTGCAGTTTTAGGTAGAGGCCGCAGAAGAACACACTACGTCGTGCAGTAATGGTCACGACGAGTTCTGAGAGATGCTTGTTCGGCCAGTCATCGGCTTTTAGCTCGTAGGAATTTTTGTGTGTTAATGCAAAGAACCTTTTGTTGTAAGTAATGTCCCACAGGTACTACAGGTGTACGTCTTTTCCCCCCAAGTGCTGCAAAAGTAGCGCCTCTAGTCTGTGTGTGATCTCATGTGTCGTATCAAAAGCCTTTTTAATCTGAAAGATTTGTTGCATGTTACACAGGTAAAGGGTTTTGCAGCTGTGTGAACTTTAGAGTGCTTACTTAGCTTTGACTTCATGGAGAATGATTTGCCACAGGTGATGCAGTAGAAAGGCCTCTCACCTGTGTGAACTCTCATGTGTGTTTTCAAAGCAGTTTTCAAAATGAAAGATTTGTTGCATGTTGTGCAGGTAAACGGCTTTGCACCTGAATGAATTCGAATAATGTGTATTTTCAAGTCTGAGCTCTGAGAGAACCTTTTCCAACAGGTGCTGCAGGTGAAAGGCTTCTCACCTGTGTGTCTTTTGAAGTGTCTTGTCAATTCACCTTTTGATCTGAAAGATTTGCCGCAGGTGTTGCAAACAAAGGGCTTCTCACCTGTGTGAATTCGAATGTGATTATTTAACACTGACTTAAAGTAGAATGCTTTCCCACAGGTGCTGCAGGGGAAAGGCTTCTCACCTGTGTGTGTTCGAATGTGCTCAGTCAGAGAAATTCGTGAGCTGAATGATTTGTTGCATGTTGTGCAGGTAAACAGCCTCTCTTTTGAGTGTGATTTCATATGGACCTTTAAATCCAATTCAAATGCGTACGATTTGTTGCATGTTGTGCAGGTAAACGGCTTTAAATTTGTATGAATTCGAAAAACGTGTAATTTCAAGGACGTGCTATAAGAGAACCTTTTCCCACAGATGCTGCAGGAGAAAGGCGTCTCACCTGTGTGTGTTATCATGTGAGTTTTTAACCCTGACTTTTGGCAGAATGCTTTTCCACAGGTGCTGCAGGAGAAAGGCCTCTCACCTGTGTGTGTTATCATGTGAGTTTTTAACACTGACTTTGAGCTGAATGTTTTGCCACAGGAGCTGCAGGAGAAAGGCTTCTCACCTGTGTGTGTTCTCATGTGTGTTTTCAAAGCAGTTTTCGAAATGAAGGATTTGTTGCATGTTGTGCAGACAAAGGGCTTCTCTTTTGAGTGTGATTTCATATGTTCATTCAAATCCCCTTGACATGGGAAACATTTGTTGCATGTTGTGCAGGTAAACGGCTTTTCGCCTGTATGTATTCGAATAATGTGTATTTTCAAGTCTGAGCTCTGAGAGAAGCTTTTCCCACAGGTGCTGCAGGAGAAAGGCTTCTCACCTGTGTGTCTTTTGAAGTGTTTTGTCAAATCACCTTTTGATCTGAAAGATTTGCGACAGGTTTTGCAGACAAAAGGCTTCTCACCTGTGTGAATTCGAATGTGATTATTTAACACTGACTTTGAGGAGAATGCTTTCCCACAGGTGCTGCAGGAGAAAGGCTTCTCACCTGTGTGTGTTCTTGCATGAATAATTAGTTCTGATTTGAAACTGTATATTTTCCCACAAATTGTGCAGGTATGAGTCTTCTTACCTCTGTGGACACTCAGATGATTTTGTAATTCTGACTTTTCCTTAAAAGATTTGCCCCATGTGTCACATTTAAAAGAGTTTTCACCCTGGTGAGGACTACAGTCACTCTCTGATGTTTTACTCTCCTGACTTCTTCTTTTGTCACTGTTTTTCTTTGGGTCTGATTTTCCAGTTGATTCTGAGACTCCGAGCTCTCTTCCTGTGGGATCTTGATCCTCATCATCATGAGAGTTGTGAGAAAGAAGCTGGTGTTCACTCTTTAGTTGATCTTCACTGTGGTCACTCTCCTCATGAGTAAGAGTCAACATGAATGTGTCAGTCTCCTGCTTCAGTACCAGCTGCTCTCCCTCCTGACTGCTGCAGTCTTCCTCCTGCTCCTCTTTAATCTGTGGAGGCTCTGGCTCCTCTTGGTCTGGACTGGAGTTCCTCTCCTGGTTACAGAGCTGCTGGTCAGCCAGAACCTCCTCCTCCTCTTTACACACATGTTGCTGTGGGAGAGCTGGAGGAAGACAAACAAAAGCATTTATACTAAGATGTCCCTGAGCAGATCAAAGGCTTTGTTAAAGACAGGAACTTCCGATTAATTGATGCAGACAATAATAGAAACACAAAGAACAAAAACAAAACTGTGCCTCAGTACAAATAGGGTTCAATGTAATTTTTTTTACATCACAGTTGTGATATGTACTTGTGTCACATAGCAGGTTGGTTTTCCGTGATAACTGGTCTCATATCTGGAAAATGAAGGGGCGTCCAAAACAGCCATGTGGGGGTGCCTTAAAACCGTCTACCTTCTCTGGTCCAAACAAAGACGAGACCATTCAGCACTTCAACATAGCATGTTTCATTAATGTCTGATCATATAGTAAAGTCACTTTATCATTTCATTCAGTACATGTCTTATAGATTTCTCATTTAAGACTTAAATAAGGAATCCGGTCTCCAAATGGAGATGTTTTGGGCTCTTGCTTCGCGTTTGCACTTGTCGGCCACCGTAGTTTATAACACTGTTACGTACATCGTTGTCTAATTAAAGTAAGTTAGGCAGTTACCTGTTCTGTGTAAGGTGATGTGAGGTTTCCAAGCGATATCCAGCAGTCTGCGTTGTCGATCTATCTCTTCCTCGTGCTTGATGATAGTTCTTTTAAAAACTACAAATATGTCTTCCGCAGCGGCCGTTAGTCGCTCGTTGATAAACTCTCTCAGACTCTCAGCTGAACACATTTTATTGTTGTTTTATTAAACTTAAAAAAAGATGAACTACGACAACAGACCAGTCTGAAAGGAGATGTAGCTGCAGTCGGAAGTGACGCCCTTGTTTAACTTCCGCTGTGTCACACTATAAAGTACCGACAATAACAGAGGAGCGACAGCATTTCGTTCCGTTTTCAACTGGGGTTGAAAAAAAAAAAGCCCAGCAGCAACTTGCCATTCAAGAATAACTTCCTGACATTGTATTAACATTGTATAATTTGTTCAGGGACTTACTATTTGCAGACATCACTTTAACAGATGATAAGTACTGTTTACATTCATTATTAAAATAAGTCATAAAGGGTTTATTTTTATTCCATTTGCATATGAGATATTTACCCAGTAAGAGCATTATGTTGGCCATGTTGGACACCTTTTTTGGAAGTTCATCCATATATATATCAAAACCTGGAAAAGTTCAAAGGACAGGTTCTCATGTGTGAAAAGAAGAGGTGCTCAATAGTTTCAGGCTCTTCTCAGCAAAACCAACAATCTACTTCCAAGTTAAACCTTTTACGTAAAAATTCAGCAGCTTGGTAAACATTGTTTGATATTTTAAATCCTATCTCTTTTGTTTTAGGAACTTCTGGCCATTTAAGATACTTGCCTTATTTTTGAATTATCATTGTTCGATTTCCTAGTCTTATTTTAGCAGGTGAGTTAAAATCAGAAAATAAAATGTATTTCAAAGCCTTTCCAGTGAACTTATTACATTTTCTTTCTCTGATGTGCATTTCATCAATTTTCAGATCTGGAAGTTGAACTGAAACATTTAAATAAGTTAATTTATTTATTTAAATATTTTGTATCATGAGTTGTGAAGGAGGTGGGATGGTATTTAAAAAAAAAGTCTCTGTAGGGGCAATTAATGTCAATGTCATTTTCCAGTTATTGAATTGAACTGTAAAGTTTGGCCACATTCATCCATTTAATTTTTTTTTACAACAAATACAATCTTTTTCACCAACCAGTCTTTTTTGGACAAACACTTTCTATTGATTGTACTGGTTCTATTATTCCACCAGGCGGAGCAATGTGGTTTGAAGTTGTGGGTAAATATCATTTTCCAGTAATGCAAAATGTGTTTTTAAGTTTGAGAGCTTGATAGGAAATTTGGAAATCTAAAACTCAAAGCTCATCAAAAATTCCAATTCTCCAAGTGTCTGGAATAAGCCCCTTGGTATATGGAACCATAATGAGTAAGTGCCAAATAGTTTTTAATCCAGTTCAATTTGAGGACTCCATTCATAGATTCAAATTCAATGGCATTTAGACCACCATGAACATAGTCTTTGATAACGTGGGACTTTTTTAGACAGCAGGTCTCGTTTTTCCATATGAAGTTAAAGATTATGGTGTTCACTTTTCTGATCATTAGAGGACAAACACAGAATGACTGACAAGGATAAATTAGTTTTGATATGCCTGCGTGTGATTCATATTAGAATTTGACCAAAGCGCAGCACAAATATTTAATTAAGACCTATGTGTGATTTCATGTGTGCTGTTAAATCCCTTTTTAATCTGAAAGATTTGTTGCATTTTGTGCAGGTAAACAGGTTCTCATCTGTATGTTTTCTAATGTGTACTATCAAACTATCTTTTTCTTTTAAAAGCAGGTTTTGCAAATGAAAGGCTTCTCACCTGTTTGTGTTCTATTGAGTTTTTAACTTTGTGAAGAATGCTTTGCCACAGGTGCTGCAGGAGAAAGGCTTCTCACCTGTGTGTTGTCATGTGTCCTGTCAAATTACCTTTTGATCCGGAAGGTTTGCCACAGGTTTTGCAAACAAAAGGCTTTTCACCTGTGTGAAAGACCAACAAAAATGTTGACATGTCTTCACAGTCTTTAACACTTTCCCCGCCAGAGAATTCTAGAATGGTTGCCAGCCAGCGCCAGCCCTTTTCAACAATCTTTCAAGACCCACAGAATATTTTCTTCTTTGAATATGTAAATAGTGAATACATCAAAAGAAAGATCAGAGCCTCTGCTTTCATATACAAAAAACAGTTTTATTCAAGCTTCATTCATTCTTTTTTTTATCAGCACTTGAATATCGTCCATTTTCACAAAAAAACAACATTCCGGACAAAAAGCTGAGAAAACAGCACTTTTGTGAAACACACTTATTTTCAAGAAAAAAAAGATTTAGATAGATAGATAGATAGATAGATAGATAGATAGATAGATAGATAGATAGATAGATAGATAGATAGATAGATAGATAGATAGATAGATAGATAGATAGATAGATAGATAGATAGATAGATAGATAGATAGATAGATAGATAGATAGATACTTTATTGATCCCGAGGGAAATTCAAATTTTGAGTTTACATTTGGATTCTTCTTGCTTTCATTTCACAGTTATATTTTAAAATAAAGTTATATTATATAAAATAAGTTACATAAAATTACATTCTCTTTGAATAGTGTAGCATGACAACATTTACAATCGTGAGATAACTCACTAACTTTATACATTTTTCTTCTCATATACACTCAGAAATACTTTCTTTAAAGTCTTTTTTTTTACAAACTTAAATATTGGTTATTTTAAATAAAACATTTGTTGAACAAAAACCTGAGAAAACTGCATCTTCAAAAGCAGAGCTAACTTCATATTTACATTTGTTTGCATTGCCAACAGCCATATGAAAACTTTAACTTTTGTGTTGAAAAAAAGCAAAAAATAAAATTATGCATTGTAATGTGCCTTTGAGTGGTACACTGTGTAACACTCCCCAAAATGTAAGGGGACACCACAACTTTTGCAGTAGTATGATGTCTCTTTCCGCAACCCCTTTCGTGAACAAACCCTGCACCTTCTAGTTGGGTGCTGCTTATTGGTAGTTGGCAGGATCGGAACAAGTGCATGAGTTGCAAAATTGTCCAGCATCCTTCTCCCTGGGTCACTGTTGTACGGTGCTCTGGGTGTTTTTTGAGGTGGAGAGTCAGCTCTTCCTTCCTCACTACTAGCATGTCTCAAAGGCTCTTGGTTCGTCCATGCTTTTACAACACTCTGGATAAACGAGAGCAGAGTGCTGAATTTGCCCTGTGGGTTTTTAGCTTTGTAAATGACAAAAGCGTTGAAGATACTGATTTCGAGGAGATACGTTACAAATTTCTTCGTCCACTTGTGTGACTTCCTGGCAAATGGGTAGTACACAATGTTTTGATATAATTTGTCGACTCCATTCATTGAATTGTTGTACTCAACAATGCAGGCTGGCTTTTGAACTTTGTCTTTGTGACCTCTCTGCCAGACCTCTATGTTTTCCATGTTGTTGGGATGGAATGTAGACACCATTTTCACTATTTTTTTGTCCCGCCAAGCCAAAACCATTACATTGTCACTGTGACGCATGATTTTTTCCCCAATCCTAAGGTCAGCATTTCCAACATCTCGAATAACTGGTGGTTCGCCTCTGTTTTTCCTAAGTGTACCACAGACGTGGGTTTTCAGATCAAGTAGGCGCTCACACAAGTCTACAGAATTGTAAAAGTTATCCATAAACAATCTGTAGCCACGACCTGCTAAACCATCAAGAAGAGAGACAACTGTGTCTCCCAGGGATGCGCCTTCTCCGCAATAGGGTTTCATGTTGTAACAGTACCCTGTGTCAGAATCGCAAAGGATGTAGGATTTGATCCCGTATTTGACTGGTTTTTGGGGATTGTACACCTTGAACGCTCGCCGTCCACGCCACAGAAGCATAACCTCATCAATGCAAATGTTGGTGTTAGGTTGATACATTTCACTGAATTTAGATACGAGGTAATCTAAGACAGGGCGGACTTTGTACAACCTGTCAGTGCTATTTACTGGCCTTGAGTCATTATCATTGAAGTGCAGAAATCTCCATATGATTTCAAACCGGTTGCGGGACATGACCTTGTTGAAGTAGGGGGTGGCCAAAATGTCATCTGTAGACCAGTACATTTCAAGGTCAGGCTTACGAATGATACCCGTTAGAAAAAACAGCCCCAAGAAGGTTTTCATTTCTGAAACTGTGACCGGTTTCCATGCATGAATTCTAGCATGTGCAGAAGCACCATTCTCAGCATGAATACACTGATCTGCATACAAGTTGGTCTGATCAACAATGTTCTGTATCAGTTCATCAGACAAGAACAACTCAATAAAGTCAACCGGTTGTTCTGAGTCAAGAGCAGCAGCATCATTTAGAGGTCCAGGATCCTCAGTGAAAGGAAAGTCTTTTGGCTGCCAGTTCATTTCTTTCCACATCAGATTACCTGGACCAGGACCTGCACCTGGCTGGTTTACAGAGCCTCTTGCTTGGTCACCAGGTATTTGACCTCCACCACGCCCATGAGATCCACAGGTCCGACCTCTGCCTCTTTGCTGTGTTCGACCTGTAAATAATTAGAATGACAATTTTTTTTTATTCAACAGTGTGATGTGCACGAAGAGAGAAAAGCAATTTTTTGGCCTCTTCATATCATATCTTACCTCTTTCACCTTGGGTAGGTCTGTATAAAGGACACCTGGGCCTTGAATCCCTGGACTCTGCATCTGGAAAATGACAGTAAAATGTCATACAAATATTCATTTGATAAATAGTTTGTGTAAAAAATGAAAGATAAATTATTTCTTCTTCATCTCCTCTAACAAATTAGCAGATGCTCTCATATAGTATCTTATAATCATACAATCCAAGTAAGATACTATCAAACTAAAAAAAACATGTCATCAAATCTCACCTCTTGCACCTCGGGAATGTCTGGACCTCGGAGACCTGGATCTTGGGAACCTGGACTCTGTGTCTAGAAAATGACAGTAAAATGTCATATAAACATTCATTTGGTAAATAGTTTGTGTACAAATTGAGATGCAAATTATTTCCTCTTCATCTCCTCTCACAAATTAGCAGATGCAAAATGAAAGATTCATTTGGCTTTATATAGCTACATTATAGTGTTGTAAATATCTCTATAATGCTTGTAGGTGCTAAACGACAGAGTAAACTGTTTTAGCCTATGGTATTGAAATTAATAATTTGTCGGTTTTCCTGGAAGATTCTCTGATATCAGACCATTTCCGAGTAACTTTTGATTTGTTTTTACCAACCTTAACTCCTCTTAATAAAAACGTGCTCTCTAGAAGTTTAAATGATTGCGCTGTAGCTAAATTTAAGGAAGCTATTTCAGCTGCCTTTGTTTCAGTACCATCCTCTAACCCAGTTGAAAACTCCTATAATCACTTTAGTCCCTCTCAGCTAGATTAGTTTGTAGATAGTGCGGTGGATTCACTTAGAGTTACTCTGGATTCAATCGCCCCCCTAAAACAGAAGCCAATCAAACGACAGAGATCAGCTCCATGGTACAATTTAGAAACCCGTACTCTAAAACTAACGTCACGTAAATGTGAAAGAATTTGGCGCTCCACCAAAACGATAGAATCTCGTTTAATTTGGCAAGATAGTCATAATAGATATATGAAAGCTCTACGGCAGGCCCGCACTGCCTATTACTCGTCTCTTATTGAAGAAAATAAAAACAATCCTAGATACCTCTTCAGCACTGTAGCCAGGCTGACAGAGAGTCATAGTTCATTTGAGCCATCTATTCCTTTAGCCCTTAGCAGTAATGATTTTATTCGCTTTTTTAATGATAAAATTCTAATCATTAGAGACAAAATTAGCAACCTACTACCTTTACTTAGTGCAGATTCCTCCTATATTTTGGATACAGCAGAAACTGTTCCAAATTCTCATACTACCCTCGACTGTTTTTTTCCAATTAACCTCACAGAACTAAATTCGATTATTTCTGCGTCTAAACCGTCAACCTGCCTTTTAGATCCAATCCCAACCAAGTTGTTTAAGGAAGTCTTTCCCTTAGTTAGCAGCTCCATACTAGATATGATCAATATATCTTTAGCAGCAGGTTATGTACCCCAGTCATTTAAAGTAGCTGTAATTAAACCGCTCCTTAAAAAGCCTACTCTTGATTCAGGAACTCTAGCTAACTATAGACCTATACCTAACCTTCCTTTTATCTCCAAGATCTTGGAGAAAGTGGTAGCTAATCAGTTGTGTGATTTTCTCCACAACAACAGCTTGTTTGAGGAGTTCCAGTCGGGATTTAGAGCTTACCATAGCACTGAGACTGCACTAGTTAGAGTAACAAATGATCTTCTGTTAGCCTCAGACAGGGGACTTCTATCTGTGCTTGTCCTGTTAGATCTTAGTGCTGCTTTTGACACAATTGACAATCAGATTCTGTTACAGAGACTAGAACAATGACTTGGAGTTACAGGGACTAGAACAATTGCTTGGAGTTACAGGGACTGCTTTAAGTTGGTTTAGATCCTATTTATCAGACAGATCTCAGTTTGTTCATGATGAGTCCTCTATGTACACCAAAGTTAGCTATGGAGTGCCTCAAGGATCAGTGCTTGGTCCGATTCTATTTACATTATATATGCTTCCTCTAGGTAGTATTATGAGAAAACACTCCATAAACTTTCATTGCTATGCAGACGATACTCAGCTCTACATAGCAATGAAGCCAGAAGACACCAACCAGCTTCGTAAACTAAAAGCCTGCCTCAAGGACATCAGGTCCTGGATGACAAGAAACTTCTTACTGCTCAACTCAGACAAGACTGAAGTTATAGTGATTGGACCTAAGAACCTCAGAGAGACTTTCTCTGCCAATATGACGGCCCTTAGTAGTATTAGCGTAGCCTCTAGTACTACCGTTAGGAACCTAGGAGTTCTATTTGATCAGGATATGTCCTTTGATTCATACATTAAACAAATTTCAAGGACAGCTTATTTTCACCTTCGTAATATCTCTAAGATCAGACAGATCCTGTCACAAAATAATGCTGAAAAATTAGTTCATGCATTTGTTACCTCCAGGTTGGATTACTGTAATTCTATTTTAGCAGGGTGCTATGGTAAATCTCTAAAGACCCTTCAACTCGTCCAAAACGCTGCAGCTCGTGTTCTGACTAGAACTAGGAAAAGGGACCACATGACTCCTGTATTGGCTTCTCTCCATTGGCTCCCTATAAAATCTAGAATAGAATTTAAAATCCTTCTGCTCACTTACAAAGCTCTAAACTGAACTGTCAGGCACCATCCTATCTTAAAGAGTTAATTGTACCGTACTTTCCATCAAGAACATTACGTTCCCAGAATGCAGGCCTGCTCGTGGTGCCTATAGTCTCTAAAAGTACTATGGGAGGTAGAGCCTTTAGTTATCAGGCACCGCTCCTTTGGAATCGTCTACCAGTTGGGGTCCGGGAGGCAGACACACTAAGTACTTTAAAGAATAGACTTAAAACTTTTCTTTTTGATAAATCTTATAGTTAGGGCTGGCTTAGGACCAGCTCATAGTTATGCTGCTATAGGCCTAGACTACCGGGGGAACTGGCACCAGGATCTCTTATCTCTCTCTCCCTCTTTCTCTCCCAGCTTTCATATCTTATTACTGCTTGTCTCTATCTTTATATTCTAACCTCTCCCTTTTCTGGGAGCTCCTGAGCTCTCTTAGGTTCCTTGGGACTGTTGGTGAGGATGGCCTGCCCAAACAACCCCCCCCCCAACGAGGATGGCCTGCCCAGACCCCCCCCCCCCCCCCCCCCCCCGCCCGCCCACAAACCTATCCTATCCTACTCTTCTTTCTGCATCTTCTCCCATCTCCCCCATCCCATTTTCAAGCCCAGCACAGTTTAGCAGATGGCTGTTCCGTCATGAGCCCGGGTCTGCTGAAGATTTCTGCCTGTTAAAAGGAAGTTTTTTCTTGCCACGCTATGACGGATTAAGCTGGGCTCTTGTAATACAGCCATAAGTAAGGTCCTTTACCTGCTTTTTGTAAACATAACAATGAGCATGGTCCTGTTACCTGCTCTTTCGTTAATGTTAACAGACAAACAGTAAGGTCCTTTACCTGCTTTTGTAAAGTGTCTCGAGATAACGCCTGTTATGAATTGACGCTATATAAATAAAGATTGATTGATTTGTTTTTCATCTCCTCTCACAAAATAGCAGACGCTCTTGTCTTGTATTGTGTAATAATCGTCTTAGTAACATACTATCAAACTAAATAAAACACCATGTTATCATAACTCACCTCTTCCACTTCCGGTGGGTCTGTAAGAAGGAGACCTGGACCTCGGAGACCTGGATCTTGGGAACCTGGACTCTGTGTCTAGAAAATGACAGTAAAATGTCATATAAACATTCATTTGGTAAATAGTTTGTACAGAATGAAAGATAAATGACTGATAGAACGCCACTGGCGCGAAAATAAGAACAAAGGAGATGGGTTTTTTTTTTTTACTTTCCCGCGGGTGGTCTTGTTTGTTTGTTTTTGGCCACACAGTCCTGTAACTTTCTCACAATATCCGCCAGAGCGCCCCCATCGTATTTCACTGAAAACACCAATTGACGGAAAATCTCGTCAATGGCGGGGAACGGTTGGGTTTCAAAAGACGGAAAATTCCGTCAATGGCGGGGAATGAGTTAAAGATACCTTCAGAATTTTACAAAAACAAGATGAAAAAAAAAATTTGATGATTTGATGTCATCACACCTGGGCCTCCATACATGTGCGCTGGTGACTGAGGGCATTGCCTCATTGCCGGAATTGCCGACCCAATCTGTCAGTAGATCGTAGACAGTACCTAACATCCGTGCAGTATACTTGTAATACCTACTGTTCAGTAGACACTAATAGTTCAGTTTTTTTTTTTTTGACGTTTTACAGCTAATTTCACACATCATTGAGGGTGGAATAATGCAATTCACTTCCAGAAATTTCTTGATCCTGTGTGCGTCTTTTCACCTGTTTGAGAATGACTTTGGTTGATCAAATGTCACACCTGAAAAATCTTTTACCACAGGTGCTGTGTGTGATTTCATGTGAGCTGTCAAATTACATTTAAAAGTAAAAGATTTGTTACATACTGTGCAGATAAACGGCTTCTCACCTGTGTGAATTCGATGTGCTTTTTTAACACTGTCTTTGTGGAGAATGCTTTGCCACAGGTGCTGCAGGAGAAAGGCTTCTCACCTGTGTGTGTTCTCATGTGATCAGTAAAATGAGATTTTAATTTGTAAGACTTGTTGCATGTTGTGCAGGTAGACGACCTCTCCTTTGAGTGTGATTTCAAGAAAGGCTTCTCACCTGTGTGTGTCCTAATGTGTCCTGTCAAAAAACCTTTTGTTCTGAAAGATTTGCCACAGGTGTTGCAAACAAAAGGCTTCTCACCTGTGTGTGTTCTTGCATGAAGATTCAGTTCTGATTTTTTACACATCTGACCTTTTCTTTTGTAACGGTTTTTTGTTGGTTCTGATTTTCCAGTTGATTCTGAGACTCTGAGCTCTCTTCCTGTGGGATCTTGATCTTCACCATCATGAGAGTTGTGAGAAAGAAGCTGGTGTTCACTCTTTAGTTGATCTTCACTGTGGTCACTCTCCTCATGAGTAAGAGTCAACATGAATGTGTCAGTCTCCTGCTTCAGTACCAGCTGCTCTCCCTCCTGACTGCTGCAGTCTTCCTCCTGCTCCTCTTTAATCTGTGGAGGCTCTGGCTCCTCTTGGTCTGGACTGGAGTTCCTCTCCTGGTTACAGAGCTGCTGGTCAGTCAGAACCTCCTCCTTCTCTTTACACACATGTTGCTGTGGGAGAGCTGGAGGAAGACAAACAAATACAGTAAAATTAAGAATGGAGAGCATCTTGTGGCCATCCATTTTCTGCCGCTTATCCGGGGCCGGGTCGCGAGGGCAGCAGTCTAAGCAGAGACACCCAGACTTCCCTCACCCCAGACACCTCCTCCAGCTCTTCCTCTTCCATCATGTCTGGTTGCATCCTACTGTTGTGTTATGCTACATCTGTAATGGTTGACATGATCACCCTAACTAGGTCAAGTTTCACTCTACTGTCTTTGACACTTAATGCTAATCTGCTCCTCAATAGTTTGGTACTTTAATGGCAATCACCCTAATCACTCCTGGTTTCACCTTATTGTTTTGGACACTTAATGCTAATCACTGCTCCTTTATGTTGCTGAGCATGCCAATGGCCCAATCTGCATCCCTGCATTGACTGTTAAATGACTGTACTCACACCTCTGGCACTACCTCAAACACCTCTGTACATGCTCATGTAACTAGTTTCTAGAAGGTCAGCACTTTGTTTCTAAGGCTCTTTAACTGTTTACAGGTCTCTTTTAATCAGCACATGTTTTTCTCTCCTCACAGGTTATGTACATTATGCTATATAAGTTTAAGTCTAATGCTAATGCTAACTGCACAGGCTTAACTTGTAATTATGTTTACTCTTAGTCACATAGGGGCTCCTAAATCTTGTTTGGGGATTATTGTATACAGAGGGGAGGGGGGACAGCGGGTGTGTATTGTAACTAATGTCTTGTGTCCTGCCTGTCTGTATACTGCTACTGGATGCCTTGAATTTTCCTCGGGATCAATAAAGTATCTATCTATCTATCTATCTATCTATCTATCTATCTATCTATCTATCTATCTATCTATCTATCTATCTATCTATCTTCCGGTGGGACCCCGAGGCGTTCCCAAGCCAGCAGAGAGACATAGTCTCTCCAGCGTGTCCTGGGTCTACCCCGAGGCCTCCTCCCGGAGGGACATGCCCGGAATCCAGGGGGCATCCGGACCAGATGCCCAAACCACCTCAACTGACTCCTCTCGATGTGAAGGAGTAACGGCTCTACTCCGAGCTCCTCCCTGGTGACCGAGCTCCTCACCCTCTAAGGGTGCGCCCAGCCACCCTACGGAGGAAGCCCATTTCAGCCGCATGTATCCGAGATCTCGTTCTTTCGGTCATGACCCAAAGCTCAAGACCATAGGTGAGGGTAAGAACGAAGATCGACCGGTAAATCGAGAGCTTCGCCTTTCGGCTTAGCTCCTTCTTCACCACGACGGACCGATACAGCGACCGCATGACTGCAGACGCCGCACCGATCCGTCTGTCGATCTCACGCTCCATCTTCCCCCCACTCGTGAACAAGACCCCGAGATACTTAAACTCCTCCACCTGGGGCAAGGACTCCCCACTGACCCGAAAAGGGCCAACCACCTTTTTCCGGTCGAGAACCATGGCCTCAGATTTAGAGGTGTTGATCCTCATCCCAGCTGCCTCACACTCGGTAGCGAACCGCCCCAGTGCGCGCTGGAGGTCCGGGTTCGATGGAGCCAACAAGACCACACCATCTGCAAAAAGCAGAGACGAGATCCTGTGTTCCCCGAACCGGACCCCCTCTGGCCCCTGGCTGCGCCTAGAAATTCTGTCCATAAAAGTAATGAACAGAACCGGTGACAATGGGCAGCCCTGCCGGAGGCCAACGCGCACCGGGAACAGGTCCGACTTACTGCCGGCAATGCGAACCATACTCATGCCCTTAGGCAAAGGGCCCCGAACCCCATACTCCCGGAGCACCCCCCACAGGGCGCTGTGAGGGACACGGTCGAATGCCTTCTCCAGATCCACAAAGCACATGTGGACTGGTTGGGCAAACTCCCATGAACCCTCGAGCACCCGCTGGAGAGTGTAGAGCTGGTCCAGTGTTCCACGGCCAGGACGAAAACCGCATAGTTCCTCTTGAATCCGAGGTTCGACTAACAGCCGGATCCTCCTCTCCAGTACCCTGGAATAGACTTTCCCAGGGAGGCTGAGGAGTGTGATTCCTGAGTAGTTGGAACACACCCGCCGATCCCCCTTCTTGAAAAGAGGGACCACCACCCCGGTCTGCCAGTCCAGAGGCACTGTCCCCGACCTCCACGCGATGTTACAGAGACGCATCAACCATGACAGCCCCTGCACATCCAGAGACTTAAGATACTCAGGGCGAATCTCATCCACCCCCGGAGCCTTGCCACCAAGGAGCTTGCCAACTACCTTGGTGACTTCGGCTTGGGTGATGGACGAGTCTACCTCTGTGAGGTCAGCAGCTCCCCACCTCCACTGTAAACAGTGCTGGTGAAGCACTGCTTCCCCCTCCTGAGGCGACGGACGGTTTGCCAGAATTTCCTCGAGGCCGACCGAAAGTCCTCCTCCATGGCCTCCCCGAACTCCTCCCAGGCCCGAGTTTTTGCCTCCCTGACCGCCCGGGCTGCGGAACGCCTGGCCTGCCGGTACCCGTCAGCTGCCTCAGGAGTCCTATGCGCTAGCAACGCCCGATAGGACTCCTTCTTCAGCTTGACGGCCTCCCTTACTTCCGGTGCCCACCACCGGGTTCGGGGATTGCCACCACGACAGGCACCAGAGACCCTGCAACCACAGCTCAGAGCAGCTGCTTTGACAATGGAGGTTTAGAACATGGTCCACTCGGACTCAATGTCCCCAGCCTCCCCCGGGATCTGTGAAAAGCTCGTCCGGAGGTGGGAGTTGAAGACCTTGCTAACAGAGGGTTCAGCCAAACGTTCCCAGCAGACCCTCACTACACGTTTGGGCCTGCAGAGTCTGACTGGCTTCCTGCCAGCGCATCCAACTCACCACCAGGTGGTGATCAGTTGACAGCTCAGCCCCTCTCTCCACCCGAGTGTCCGAGACACACGGCCGAAGGTCAGATGACACGACCACAAAGTCTATCATCGACCTCCGGCCAAGGGAGTCCTGTTGCCACGTGCACTTATGGACATCCCTGTGCTCGAACATGGTGTTTGTTGTGGACAAACTGTGACTAGCACAGAAGTCCAATAACAGAACACCACTCTGGTTCAGATCAGGGAGGCCGTTCATCCCAATCACCCCACTCCAGATCTCACTGTCGTTGCCCATGTGAGCATTGAAGTCCCCCAGTAGAACAAAGGAGTCCCCTCGGAGCACTGTCCAGCACCCCTCCCAGGGACTCCAAGAAGGCCGGGAACTCCACAATGCCGTTCGGGCCGTAGGCCGAGACGACAGTGAGAGACCTGTCCCCTACCCAAAGGCGCAGGGACACGACCCTCTCGTTCACCGGAGTGAACTCCAACACATGGCGGCTGAGCTGTGGGGCTATGAGCAAGCCCACACCAGCCCGCCGCCTCTCACCGCGGGCAACTCCAGAGAAGTAGAGAGTCCAGCCCCTCTCGAGTAGCTGGGTTCCAGAGCCCAAACAGTGCGTGGAGGTGAGCCCGACTATATCTAGCAAGTTACCTCTCAACCTCCTGCACAAGCTCAGGATCCTTCCCCCCCCAGTGAGGTGACGTTCCACATCCCAAACGCCAGAAGCTGCGTCCGGGGATCGGGTCGCCGAGGCCCCCGCCGTCGCTCGCCGCCCTATCCACATTGCATCTTGTGGCATAATATCATTTTCATTTGTTTTTAAAATAAATATTACGTCATATTTGATCCAAATATAGCCCCACTGGTAACAAATAAAAACCCAACTTCACTTTACATTAGTTAAGAATAGTTTGTTTTTCCTCACCTGTTCTGTGTAAGGTGATGTGAGGTTTCCAAACGATATCCAGCAGTCTGCTCTGACGGTTGATCTCTTCCTCGTACTCGACGATTGTTCTTTTAAAGATTAAAAAAATGTCTTCAGCGGCAGCTGTTAGTCGCTCTTTAATGTGCTCTCTTCCTGTGGGATCTTGATCCTCATCATCATGAGAGTTGTGAGAAAGAAGCTGGTGTTCACTCTTTCGTTGAACTTCACTGTGGTCACTCTCCTCATGAGTAAGAGTCAACATGAATGTGTCAGTCTCCTGCTTCAGTACCAGCTGCTCTCCCTCCTGACTGCTGCAGTCTTCCTCCTGCTCCTCTTTAATCTGTGGAGGCTCTGGCTCCTCTTGGTCTGGACTGGAGTTCCTCTCCTGGTTACAGAGCTGCTGGTCAGCCAGAACCTCCTCCTCCTCTTTACACACATGTTGCTGTGGGAGAGCTGGAGGAAGACAAACAAAAGCATTTATACTAAGATGACCCTGAGCAGATCAAAGGCTTTATTGAAGACAGGAACTTCAGATCAATTGATGCAGACAATAATCCAACAACAAACGACAAAAACAAAGATGTGTAAATAGGGCTAAAAGTAATTTTGTTTTTACATCACAGTTTCAATATGTACTTGTGTCACATAGCAGGTTAGTTTTCTTTGATAACTGGTCTCATATCTGGCAAATGGAGAGGCGTCCAAAACAGCCATGTGGGGGTGCCTTAAAACCGTCTACCTTCTCTGGTCCAAACAAAGACGAGACCATTCAGCACTTCAACATAGCATGTTTCATTAATGTCTGATCATATAGTAAAGTCACTTTATCATTTCATTTAGTCCATGTCTTACAGATTTCTCATTTAAGAGTTAAATGAAAAAAGTATGCTGATTTAGTTGAATTGTATGAGGCCTGCTATAATTCAGAGATAAAGAAAAAGTGTGTGACTTTGGTTGTGATGACTGGATATTAAGTGTTTTTCTCCTTCATTGATGTGACTTGGCATTGGCGTCGTTTATAACACTTTAACATAAATTGTTGTCTAATTAAAATAAGTTAGGCAGTTCCTCACCTGTTCTGTGTAAGGTGATGTGAGGTTTCCAAACGATATCCAGCAGTCTGCGCTGTCGATCTATCTCTTCCTCGTGCTCGATGATAGTTCTTTTAAAAACTACAAATATGTCTTCCGCAGCAGCTGTTAGTCGCTCGTTGATAAACTCTCTCAGATTCTCAGCTGAACACATTTTGTTGTTGTTGTTGTTTTATTAAACTTTAAATAACTTTTGTTCTGATATCAGTCTGAACGGAGATGTAGCTGCGATCGGAACTGGCGCTCTTCTTTGTTTACTTCCGCTGTGTGTCACACTATAAAGCACCGACAACAACGGAGTTAAGGCTGCTCTCTTGTTCCGTTTTAAATGTTTTTTATTCGATATTGAACAAATGCTGATTGGGAACTAAACATTTGCATAAGAAACAAAAAGTATGCATGTAAACAAAAACATATTCTACAGATATAGCATCGATAGCTTCAATGTAAAAAAAATAAATTAAAAAATTAAATGAAAAGCACACAAAATAAACACTGGGGAGTACATATAGTACCCACTACTAAAATTATGAGATTAAGAACTTGACCTCATATAGTTTGTTGAAGAACTCACTATTTGCAGACATCCCTTTTTTTAAAATAAGCTAGGGAGGGTTTGCTTTAATTTCACTTGCATTCATGGATGTTATATTTACCCAGTCAGAGATTTAAGTTGACCATGCTGGACATCTTTTTTGGAAGATCATCCTTATATATCAAAATCTTAAAAAGTTCAAAGAACAGGTTCTCAATAGTTTCAGGCCTTTCTAAGCAAAAAGTTTGGGAATAATAGTGTGGGAGGAGGGGGGAATATTTAGAAAAAGAAGAGGAAGTAAGTGGGGAGAAGAAAAGAGGAGAAAAATGGAGGGTAAATCAACTAACACCCATAAATTCTAACTTTTGGCATTTTTAACGTCTTAATAGGCCTTCGTAATATTATAAAATAAAGTGGGTTTGTTGTGCTTTACAGGGGGAATACGACATGTTCATAAGGCTGTACGATCGATTCATGTCATCGGCAGATTTGAGGTTTATAAACTGCAGGATATTCTTGTTCTTGTGTTGAAGGTTTTACAATAGAAGACTTACAAGACATGAAAAGCACTCTTAAAATACTTGCATCTCCTAAAACATAAGTAATTTATGTTGTTCAAGGGTTATAAATCAGGGGTTTTACTTTGTATTTATTATTAGAGTATTATTAGTTATTTGCTGTCTTGGTTTGATCAGGTTGCAGTGTCAATGTAGATAGCAGATACATAAGACTGACAAACTTTCACAAGGTTAATAAGCATACATATTTGTATATAACCAAGTAGCTCAATGAAAAAAAGAAGGAGCTTCAGACACTTACCTGCTTAACTAAGCTGCCTCAAATGTTCATCCACATTGGGGAGGCGTGAGTAGCTCCCATTTCAAAATCCAGTAACTCTACTCACGCTTTTGTTGTTGTTTTTGTTTTGTTTGTGGCCTCACACCCATAGTGAGACTCTACATGTACATGTACATTACACATTACTGACATGCCACAAACACACACAGGCTTTCTCCTGCCCAGTCAAGGAGTTAGCCCACACATCTACACATGAAACCCTTCTCTTTCTCTCTTCCTCTTGTTTGTTTGTTTCATGTGTTTTGTCCAAGAATGCACCTTGAGCAGCAATGCTTCGCTAATGTCTGATTATGTTTTGATGTTTAGCGCTAGACATAGTTAGACAGTCTGCCCAGACTTTGCCTCAATGTCTGCCCAGACCAAATGCCTCTTGAATTTATGGACTGTTTGCCAAATTAACTTTTGTACAAGTATCTCCAAAGCACGTGGACTGGTGGCCCATAGTGCCCTGAAGACCATGACCTGCATCCCGCTCTTCAGGCCAGGGGGGATGTTGGGTCCAGCCAGGATGGCAAAGTTCAGGCTGTGTATGTTTGGAGAACTACGACAAAAGACTCTATATCCCAGCATGCCTTGCAGGTACTCCCAGAATGCTTTGCCACACCTAACACAGAGGTGTGAAGTCTGGGAGGTATAAAGCCGGCCATGTCTCATTGTTCTGGCTCTTTCAAACGTCGTCTGGCGACGTCCGAGGATACCCAACTCTGTTCCTGTTTCCAGCACGCTGCTCTTTGTTTAAGTTTTGGCGCGCAGCTGATCCAAGGCCTTGAAGCACACCGACGTCCTAATTTCCGAGCCTAGATCATCCACTTGAACGCATCTCAGAAGTATAGTGTTCTATTTCTCCCGTATCAAAACGGTATTGAGAGAGACTGTAAGGATTACGTCTCGTTCTGTCCTTTAAAGAAAGGACACCCACGGAGATCACCTCGCTCGACGGAGGACACGACGGCCCTGCTCAACCCCACTGGACACGCACCGCCATCTCCTTACAACTGCAGAAAGGCCGCTCCAGAACCTCTTTTCTTCCTTTCATCAACCGTGGACAAACGGTTACAAGTGAGGCTTAGCTAGGTCTGGGCAGTTAGATATAGAGAGTGTGTTTAATAACTGAGTTATTATTAGGAAACGGTGATAATATTTGCTTGGTGTTTGACCACTGTGTCTTAGATTTTACCAGAGTAAAATCTCCTTTGTTCTCCTTATTTGTGCCGCTGTGTCTCGTGTGTTTATCTGTGAGCTCCCACGTCATAACCGGGTAATAGACTCACTATCAGAAAGACTAGTGTGAACGCCGTCTGATACAAATCCGGCCACTAGCTTCTGGTACGCGACGTAAACTGTGCTCTGAGTTGTGGTGAGCTCCAGTCCGAGATTGAGCTGTCGAGGTGCGTTGTTTTCTCTCGCTCTCTCGCCTTTACACACACACCTTTCGGTAGACGCACACACATAGAGATCTGTGGCTTTCCAGACGCTGCAGAAACGTAGATCACGTTCTGTGTCCGCCATCACGTGACCACGCGTGGTCGTCGCCATTTTGATCTGTCTCTGTCTGTCTGTCCCTCCCCCTCTCTCTTTCTCTCTCTCACACACACACACACACACACACACACACACACATGTGCCACGCTTGTTTGTTTTGTTTGTTAATTGTAGTTTGGCTTATGATGGTTATTTGTTTGATTGGGTTTCATTGATTTACTTGATGTTGCTTTGTTAAATAAATTCTATTATATCTTAAAAAGTCGTTGTTTGTGATCACTGTGAATTTGCTTTGTGACTTAGGCTGGGCGAAAGGGCTTTGTGTTCGGATTTCACACCTTCAATTAAATACAGATTATTAATTATTAATGATATTGGTATTTAATTAAATAATTTGAGACTGATATTGGTAATATTTTGGTTGTTCCCTGTTTACAGGGTGGTGCCCCGAGGTTTATTAAACGCAGTTTAATAACAATTATTGATTTAGATTAATAATTAAATAAACTTAATTATTAATTTAATTTGACAATCAAATTTTACGTCATAAAACCCAACATAACCGTTGGTCAGGTATTCGCTCCTGAAAATTCCCAACAACACACACATGCTAAACAATGGGCTGCAGTGGCTTAGGTTTGATCTTAATCTGGTAATATTACTGTACCTTTTCAGTCCACATGGTTCTTCAACTTCTCATTGCGTATTTGCTTCCTCGCTCTCCGCTTGTCAACAAATGCACGCTGTCTCAGAGTGGAGACGGAACCGCTTTACGACAGTGCAGTTCCAGTTTGACGTGCACCAAAATGGAGAAGTTACAGATGACTTTTTAAAATATGAATTTATGTCAACTCTTACAGTTATGAGCATGGTGAAATAACATGAGCAAACACACCACCAAGAAAAGCAGACAAAACACACACCAACAAGAAAGTAAAGTTCCTGGGCCAGTGGTAACAATGATCGGGCCAGTGATCTTTGAAAACAATTTTTACTCTGTCGACCACGACTGAGTAAAACAATTAATAAAACAAAATTACACGAAGATATTGGTTTAATTTGAGATTAACAAATATGTTGACATGTCTTTACAGCCTTAAAGATACCTTTAGCAGCATTTTACAAAGAAATATATACCGATTTAAATGTTGCTCAATCATCACACCTGGGCCTCCATACATGCATGGTGGTGACAGAGGGAGATCCAAATTGTAAAGTACCTACACAATCTGTCAGCATGCAGTAGAAAGTGCATACTATCTGTGCTGTATACTGTTGGTACCTACTATTCAGTAGACATGTAGCTGGTCTGGCTTTGTCACTCTGTGTGCTACAAGCTCTCTGCGTTGTGTGATGAATGAGAGGAATACTGAGGACTTTCTTGCCAACTGGAGCAGATTTATTTTCACTCCTGTTCAAAATAAAATACATTCAGTACAACATCATAGACAGGGCTTCTACATGAGCTCTCAGACTGACTGACAGAATGCATGTTTGCTGTGACATTCATTTTTAAACAAAAACACTAAATTGCATTTCAGCTGAATGTGATCATATAGTCAAAGTCAACATTAAAAACATTTTAAAGGTCTAATCTTACTGTTTAGTGAAGACCAAAAATTAATTTAGACAGTTAAGCTAATATTTATACACTTTGTGTTATCTTAAAACAACAAACTCCTTAAAAATCAATATATACTATCAACAAATATAGGGCTCACATACCTGTTCAAAATAAAATACATTCAGTACAGCAACTTCATAGACAGGGCTTCAACCTGCCTTTAACGGGGAAAAGAAAATACAACGGACCGCATGAGAAACTCGGATGCTCTAGCTTAAAGTTCGCCTAATTAGCATTTACAAACAAAGCACTGTACGTCAAATTAAACGTTTTAAATGCTTTAACCGAACAGTCAACATGTTACTAAAAGATAAAATCATAGTTTTAACCACCATTTAACATTTTTTACCGTGTTTTAACTCTGTATGAACTGAGGTGCAGTTGTACACTCGCATCCCCTCAGCGGGGTCTCAGACTGCCCAGCGGGGTCTCAGACGGTCCCTGGGGTTTCAAGGTGATGCAGGATGTAGTTCAGCCCCATGTTAACTGGCATCGTTTTCACAGATGGTCAGTGCAATTGGTGGTGGTGGGGTCTTATTTGCCAAGTGTAATAGAATTTCTGGAATTATTTAGTTAATGTGTAATGTTAATTCACGGCTCCTGTTGTCAGTCAGACCCGATACAGCTCAGCTTTGTCTCGACACCAAGGACAGCTTGGAGAGAGTCAACGGTTGTTGAGGTCACACCTTGGGAAATCTTGACGCCCAACTGCAGAAGTGCGATCTCTAACCTGTGTGTGATTTCATGTGTCTTGTCAAATCTCCTTCATCTGAGTAAGATTTGTTGCATGTTGTGCAGGTAAACGGCTTTTCATCTGCATGAAGTTGAATTATGTGACTATTCAAATTTGAGCTCTGAGAGAAGCTTATCCCACAGTTGCTGCAGGAGAACGGCTTCTCACCTGTGTGTTCTTATGTGTTTTGTCAAATGACATGTCTTTCTGAAAGATTTGCCACAGGTTTTGCAAATAAAGGGCTTCTCACCTGTGTGAATTCGAATGTGCTCAGTGAACGCTGACTTTGAGGAGAATGCTTTTCCACAGGTGTTGCAGGAGTAAGGCTTCTCACCTGTGTGAATTCGAATGTGCTCACATAACCCTGACCTTGAGGAGAATGCTTTTCCACAGGTGTTGCAGGAAAAAGGCTTCTCACCTGTGTGAATTCGAATGTGATGATTTAACCCTGACCATGTGGAGAATGCTTTTCCACAGGTGTTGCAGGAAAAAGGCTTCTCACCTGTGTGAATTCGAATGTGATGATTTAACCCTGACCATGTGGACAATGCTTTTCCACAGGTGTTGCAGGAAAAAGGCTTCTCACCTGTGTGTGTTCTCATGTGTTTTGTCAGAGTACATTTCATTCTGAAAGATTTGCCACAGGTTTTGCAAACAAAAGGCCTCTCACCTGTGTGAATTCGAATGTGAACCTTTAACACTGACTTTGAGGAGTATGCTTTTCCACAGGTGTTGCAGGAGAAAGGCTTCTCACCTGTGTGTGTTCTTGCATGAACATTCAGTACTGATTTGAAACTGAATATTTTCCCACAAATCATGCAGGTATGAGTCTTTTTACCTCTGTGGACACTCAGATGATTTTTTAATTCTGACTTTTCCTTAAAAGATTTGCTGCATGTGTCACATTTAAAAGAGTTTTCAGCCTGGTGAGGACTACAGTCACTCTCTGATGTTTTACTCTTCTGACTTCTTCTTTTGTCACTGTTTTCCTTTAGGTCTGATTTTCCAGTTGATTCTGAGACTCCGAGCTCTCTTCCTGTGGGATCTTGATCCTCATCATCATGAGAGTTGTGAGAAAGAAGCTGGTGTTCACTCTTTAGTTGAACTTCACTGTGGTCACTCTCCTCATGAGTAAGAGTCAACATGAATGTGTCAGTCTCCTGCTTCAGTACCAGCTGCTCTCCCTCCTGACTGCTGCAGTCTTCCTCCTGCTCCTCTTTAATCTGTGGAGGCTCTGGCTCCTCTTGGTCTGGACTGGAGTTCCTCTCCTGGTCACAGAGCTGCTGGTCAGCCAGAACCTCCTCCTCCTCTTTACACACATGTTGCTGTGGGAGAGCTGGAGGAAGACAAAAAAAAGCATTTATACTAAGATGTCCCTGAGCAGATCAAAGGCTTTGTTAAAGACAGGAACTTCAGATCAATTGATGCAGACAATAATCCAACAACAAACAACAAAACAAAGATGTGCAAATAGGGCTAAATGTAATTTTGTTTTTACATCACAGTTGTGATTTGTGGATGTGTCACATAGCAGGTTAGTTTTCTTTGATAACTGGTCTCATATCTGGAAAATGGAGGGGCGTCCAAAACAGCCATGTGGGGGTGCCTTAAAACCGTCTACCTTCTCTGGTCCAAACAAAGACGAGACCACTCAGCACTTCAACATAGCATGTTTCATTAATGTCTGATCATATAGTAAAGTCACTTTATCATTTCATACAGTTCATGTCTTACAGATTTCTCCTTTAAGACTTAAATAATAAAAGTATGATTATTTTGTTGAATTCTTCCTCTATCATTCAGAGATGAAGAACAAAATGTTACTTTGGTTGTGCTGACTGGATATTCAGTGTTTTTCTCCTTCATTGTAGTTAGTTGACATTGTTTGTTTTTAAAGCACAATAACTGATATACTAAACCTACCTATATAAGAGCAGGAAAAATAATTATTTCTAACAGGAATCCTGTCTCCAAATGGAGATGTTTGGGGCTCTTGCTTCAAGTTTGCACTTCTCGGCCACCGTAGTTTAGAACACCGTAACATACATTGTAGTCTAATTAAAATAAGTTAGGCAGTTCCTCACCTGTTCTGTGTAAGATGATGTGAGGTTTCCAAACGATATCCAGCAGTCTGCGCTGTCGATCTATCTCTTCCTCATGCTCAACGATAGTTCTTTTAAAAACTACAAATATGTCTTCCGCAGCAGCCGTTAGTCGCTCGGTGATAAACTCTCTCAGACTCTCAGCTGAACTCATTTTGTTTTTGTTTTCTTAAACTTTAAAACAACATGAACTACGACAACAGACAAGTCTGAGAGGAGACGTAGCTGCGATCAGAACTGGCGCTATTTTTTGTTTAGGCGTCTTCCGCTGTGTGTCACATTATAAAGCACCGACAACAACGGAGGTGCGGAAGCATCTTTGTTCCGTTGTAAACATTTTTTTTTCCTTCGATATTGAACAAATTCTGGTAGAGAATTAAACATTTGCATGAGAAACAAAAGTATTGATGTAAACAAAAACATATACTACCGATATGGCATGGATAGTCTCCTTGTAAAAAAAAAAGTAAAAGACAAAAGAAGACACACAGGGCAGTACATATAGTACTCTCTACTAAAACTGTCTTTACCTCGTATAATTTGTTGAGGAACTCACTATTTGCAGACATCCGTTTTAAAAAAATAAGTTATGGAGGGTTTGCTTTTATTCCACTTGCATTTATGTATGTGATATTTACCCAGTAAGAAAATTATGTTGACCATGTTGGACAACTTTTAGGAAGATCATCCATACATATCAAAATCTGAAACGGTTCAAAGGAGAGGTTCTCAGATTCGATCTTTAACCTGCTGTACAGATCTGCCAAAACTGAAATGTGACTGAACAAGAAAAGAAGAGTTCCTCAATAGTTTCAGGCTCTTCTCAGCAAAACCCACATTGATCTACTTCAAAATTAAAAGATTTCAGCAGCTGGGTAAACATTGTTCAATATCTTAATGTGAATCTTTTATAGTTTAGGAACGACTGGCCATTTAAGATACTTACTATATATATATATATATATATATATATATATATATATATAATATTTTTTTATTTTATTTTTGGCCTTTATGCCTTTATTATAGAGAGGAAAGTGGAGAGAGACGGAAATCAGGGAGAGACATGCGGGAAATGAGCCACAGGCCGGACACACACAGGCCTGAATGACACACATGCACAAGCAGGACCTGTGGGCAGGCCGGCTGCCCCAACAAGAAAGCATCACCTGAGCTGGTGAGGGTTTGATGCCTTACTCAAGGGCACCTCTGCATTGCTCAAGAAGTGGTCTGGCACCTCTCCAGCTACCAGACCAGCTTCTATATTGCAATCCACATTGGGACTTGAACTGGCAACCGTCCGGTTCCCAACCCAAGTCCCTACGGACTCGGCAAAAGCTGGGCAACAAGGAGGGGGGAATATTTGGGAAAAAGGTTGCTGTGTAAAACTAGGTTACTGTAGACAGCAGATACACAATTATGACAAACTGTCACACAGTTATTAAGTAAACATATATTGTATATAACAGTTAACTGTGGCCAGGTCGCTCTATGAAAATCAGACGGAGCCTCAGACGCTTACATGCTTAATGAAGCTGCTTCAAATGTTCATTGAATAAATAATAACGCAGTATTATTGTTGAAAAGCTTGTTGTGGTTTGCGTCTACCTCTGTAGGATTTGAAAACTACTGTATCTAAATAAACAGCAAAATATTTTATTAAAGTTTATTTCAGTTTATTTGGCTGCAAATCAGTTAAAAAACAAACAATTGACTTCAAACTCATTCTGGCTGCTGGGAACGCTGAAGAATTGAGACAAAATAAAAAAAAACAATGCAAAGGTTATAATTTGCAGTCCTACAAACATAACTAGTCACTGCATCAACTGATGAATTATTAAATAACAGCTCAGGTTTGCAACCAGTTTACAAAATAAAGGCACAATGTTAATTAAATATGTTAATAAGAGAAACATGAACAATTAAATACACAATATAAAACAAGACTCAAAGCTGCTCGTCTCTGTGGAGGGGCAGTAAATAGTCCCTTTGTACTGGCTGCGTCCTGTTTCTGCATTTATATATTGCTCACATTTTCTGCAGGTGTTATTCTGCACCTTTTCTTTTTATTTCCTGGGAGGAAAATAAGTATCAGTTGCGACAGCAGATGGCGTGGTAAATGGGACCTGTGGCAATGGACGCTTTGCTGCTACTGGTACAAAAGACAGTGCTTGTGGAAAAACAGGGAAGGCAAAAACAACTCGCTGTTTATCACAGTCCAGCAAGTTTTGCCACAAGGCAACAATTGTGCTGACTTTAAAAAAGACAAGAAAAAGATCAAACCAAAAACAAAGATGTAATATTTGTTAAGAATAAAAGTTTACCTGTGATCAATAAAGATACAATCTCTTGGACATTTAAATGGCTGGACTGCAGGCTGAGCAGAGTCTGTGCCACAGACGACACAGCTCATCATCATTCGCCCACCAACCAAACGTGCAATCTTTTGGAGTGAACGCGCAATTTAAGGTAAAAAAAAGTCACATTGTTAATCAAGTAAAGAACAGATTGAATAATAAAGTAACATACAGTACAAACAAGAAAGTACAAATGAAAGACAGTAAAATACAGAATACAAACTAAGATGAAGCAATGAAGACGCAGATAAAAATCATGGAAATCACCATCTAAAAAGAGGGAAAATATTTTATAATAATTCAGACATTTGTTACAAATCTTTATCATTGATTAAAAGGAGGGATTTCAGTTGGGACTTTAATTCTAGATTGAAAATTTACTAAATGAATTCATGCTCATTTGTATTTGATTTTTGGAGGCACATGTGAAGCGACATTTTATGGTTAATTTCGCACAGCATTGTGGGTGGTAAAACACAATTCCTGAAAAGATGCATCAGATCCATATTGCATAAAACCCAGAAGTTGATATCCATACTGAAATGATTAGTATACAGACGTGGACCCAAAAAATGCCCACTGGACAACCACAAGGGTTCAGTCCACTGAAGCTTCCCACTGCTAAGTCCGCACTACATACCGAACTGTGTCCATTCAGAAAGAGCCACCGTCTGCACACACCCTGTCCTCTCACTGCATTGTCATGTTCTGGTTTGTTCTGGTTGACTGAATCACAGTGAGGTGAAAAACCAAACTGTACTGATCCGTACCAGACTGTTTAGATCGGTTTCTTGTTGTCGTTGAAGTTTATAGTTTTTAATAAACATAAGTGAAGCTACAGGTGTATGTCTTTCCACCTGAATGAGAATGATTGCGGTTATTCAGATATCACACCTGAGATCTTCTTCCCCCAGGTGATGCAGAAGCATCTAATGTGTGTGTTTTCAAGTGTCTAGTCAAATTACTTTTTAATGTAAAAGATTTGTTGCATGTTGGGCAGATAAACTCTTTTGAGTGTGATTTCATATGGTCATTTAAATCCCTTTTAACTGAGAAAGATTTGTCGCATGTTGGGCAGGTAAACAGCTAAGCTGTATGAATTTGACTCACGTGTCTTTTCAATTTTGAGCTCCTAGAGAACCTTTTCCCACAGGTGCTGCAGGAGAAAAGCTTCTCACCTGTGTGTGTTATGAAGTGCTCAGTTAACAATGAATTTCTGGAGAATGATTTCCCACAGGTGTTGCAGGAGAAAGGCTTCTCACCTGTGTGTGTTCTCATGTGATCATTTAACACTGCCTTTAAGGAGAATGCTTTGTGCACTCACTTCTGCAAGCCCTCTTCACAGAATACCTTTAACCTTTGAACTAAAATCTCAAACAATTAGATTAAAACACTTTGATTATAAGCAGAAAAAGGCCTAATATTCTATCAACTCCCCCTTTTGACCTCATTAAACATGAGGTCAATATAAAAGAGTCTTCTTCATGAGCATCAATGTTAAATTCCTGAATAACAAGGCCTGAGCATTAACATGCAATCAAGGGCAATAAGCCCTGATAAACTGAATGGTGGGCTTCATTTTATCACCACTCACATCCTGGGGTTGTGTAGTCCAGTCATCTGGTCTGGTAGTGGTGAAATCTACCTGCATTAAAGGAATTAATCATTTACGTCTGTTAAACACATGTTGCCATTGACGTCTAGGAATTTCAATGGTGTTGGAGAGGTGAAGATATTGAGAACTTGCGAGATCACTGCACCTGCCTCTGAATCCTAAGAGAAAGATAGCACAAGAGAAAAGGAGAACAAAAAGAGAAAAAATACAACACAAAACAAAACCGTCCTGATCCATTCTTAAACATGTCAATAATAATCATTCAACAAAGAAATGTGTATTAATATTATTATTATTATTATTATCATATTATACATATAGAAAGAGAAGCTACTAGTACAATTAGAGCCCCATAATAAGATCCATATTCAAGTCTGGTGAGATCCAGGGGCGTCCCCCTTAGACACACTGTCACTGAATATGAATATATTACAGGAATAATGAATGAAAGTACTTACCAAAAACAACGTAAAGTTACGTGTGACTTAAAGTTAAAAAAACATCAAAAAGAAAAAAAATATATCTTGAGAGAAGTAATCAGAGCAGCAGATCTTAATGTGCTACTATCAATCTTTCACACCATCTCCACAGGCCATTTAAATCTCAAATGACCCTCAGTCAGAGGCATAAAAAGAACTAAAGTATTCTTACAAATAAAGGTACTATTATTTATTAATATTTTACTGAAGTACTCAACGTCAGTCTAAACATGCACTCAAATGAAAGTAAAAACTAGCTCATTGAAAATCTACTGTAAGTAAAAGTTACTTATTACGGTCTCTCTTTTTATGTTGTTCCTTGAAGGAAAATATTTACAAAGATGTATCCTGCAAACATATTCTTTTGTACCCCATTAACAAAAACAAAATTATAAATAGACATTAAATCTCCAAACCTCCTTCTAACTGCATCCTCACATTTGCTTCCTCACATCCACCAACAGGTTAATCTGAACCACTTTTACTTTCTGTCACCTTCTTTCACTCACTATAACCTTTAAATTCTTCCTTCAGGATCATTAAAGTGTCTATCTATGTCACCTTTTGCTGCTTTCAATGCTATATCTAGTTTTACTTTTTGTGATGAAGGGAATCGTTTTACTTTTCCAGTTTAGTCAGAGGTAAGTGGTACAGTTTCTAAGACAACAGACATCTGTAAAAAATGTTCTCACCTCTAAATGAGCAATATACACATTTGACAAATTAGCCTTTAGTTTTACATATTTCTGGACTTGTTCTTCACAGATGTGAGAAGTAAAGGTTCATTTAGTCAGCTATGTTGATGCTTTCTGCAGTTTAAATAATGTGAGGATGGAACAAAACTATTTACAACTTTGTTTGTCTGAGATTTGTCATGATGAATGCTTTAGATAAGATGAGGGAAGTCACACTATGTGTTGTCTGTACAAGAGCTTTTACTACAGCCACTGCATATATTATTATGCATCAATACCTATAGTCTATATCCCCCTTTTTTCTGAAAAAGGGCTGCATTAACAACACCCCCTTTTTCAGAAAAATCTAAGAAGAATGGAGTAAAATAATCCGAGAATTAAAACCATTCCATCTGTTAGAGGTCAAATGAACAGCAGCTACAACACCCTCTAGGCCCATAAGAATACAGAGAGAGGTAATACACCAGTGAGAGTTAACAACATGCTTCAAAAGCAAATGCGAATGTAATTTAAAGTAACGTGGTACAGGTCTTTTGGAGGGACTAAAGACTGGATTGACTGCACCCAAGTTTTCCAAAAGTTGTATAAAGCAAGAACGTCCCCTTTTTCAAGTGTCTCTGGGAATGGTCGTTGGTGTACCCGTGAACTCCACTACTAGAACACATTGCGATGAAGATTGAAGGTTGTGAAACATCACCAGTGAGAGTGGAGTAACAGTCCTGTGTCAACCATAGAGCTGCATGAATTCAACAGTCATTGTGAGGAGGGGCTCTGCCAAACCCTCTCCCTTAAAGCACTCTGGATGACCCTTGACATTTAACCAGACTGCTATCACACCTGGGTGGCTCCTTGTCCATTAGGAGTCAGGTACTGATAAGAACCATGCTGCTTGCTGCTTCAGAGGGCCCTGTGAGGGAGGGCCGGAGCAGCTCACTGTCCTGGGTGGTGTCTGGCCCAGTGGTAGAGTATCCCACAATAAAAACATCCTTCATTCTGTGGACCTGGAGCAAACCCACCCCAGCCAAGTCCACCATATCCCCTGTAACCACGTCTGTACAGATTGAAATTGTACCCTGTACTCCTCTCATAAGAGTGATATGGCTGCTGTACATATGGTTGCTCCAGATTAAACACCGGAACGTATTTGGTTGCATCATAAAGTAGCCTCTCCCTCTTGAAGCTGCATCTTTAGGAGGTGCAGCTCTAAGTCTTATTAACTCTATCATCTGCTGTTTGCTGTTGTTTATGTGAGCGTAAGTGATGTAAGACGTGTATCTCCCATCTGGGGAGCGATACACTATTAAAACCAGGCATTTCAATTAGTTCTGCTTTCACTGATTCTGGGAGGCCTGCTACTAGGACCTCTTTGTTTGAACTAAAGCTATGCCCCCCGAGTACAACCTTATATTAAGAACATGCCAACAAGTGTAGCACCATCTAAGTTGACTTCATTTTTGTGTAGTTTGTCAGTCATGTCAGTAAAATTCCCAGTCTAATTCTTTAAACATCACTCGTAAACAGTCTAGAAATAGTTGAAATGTCAGCAAGGTGAACATATTATGAAGTTTAAATGAAGCTATGGGGCCAAAATAAAGTAATAATTTGTTTTCTATTTTGAGAATGTAAAAAACAAAGTGGGTTGTTTGCATAATAGATGCATGCAAATAAATACTAGTGATCTACGACAGCTACCTCATTTCCTGCGCTCCTTGAATTAATCAATGCTCAAATTTAGCTATATAATATGTCTCTATAACAACAAGAAAAAACACTATAAAACATGAACACATTTAATTACATAAAAACAAAGCAACAACAGTGAGGACTGTGGGGTGATACTGAATGGGCTAAGAAAGGATGGGGCCTTCTTCTCTCCTGTAAAACACCCTATCTAATCTCTCCTTTAAAGATACTGATCAACCCAGTGCAAAGAGTCAACAAGCACACAGACCAGAGCCCCACTCTTCCAATCAACAGCCAAAACCCAAAATAAATCTTCCAGCAGTTAAAAAGGAACTCCTCCTCTTAAATATGCAAATGTATATCTGTTTTAAACCTTTTAGAAGAGTTTTAAAAGATTGTCTCCTCTCCTTCAGTAAATGTTCCACTATTATTGCCTATTTAATAACACAAAAAGTCTATTTATCAATCACACTCAAACAAAATAATTACACAGGCCTTCACGCACATGATTTACCACACAGCACACAAACACACATCTACTCAGCACAGCACTCACACACACATCCAAAAACTCCACCAGCACACACACATCTACTCACAGGTTTACCAGGTAGAGCTAAAGGTGTTGCTCAAAATACCGGTAACATGGGTAGAAGAAAAAGCCCCTACCTTTCCCCTTTCCACTCTCTGAACCAGTGAGAGAAAAGAACTTAAGTTCAAATTAGCACACAACAGAAAACACTATATACACGTGAACAGCAGAAAATGTATAGACGCAATGCCCTATTTGGAGTCCTAACTGGCAAGCTTCTACAGCAGTCCTAATGACAACTGCAGCCAGTCACTGGGGGTTATATCCCAGACTCACAAACAGTTTTAATACACTTCTGCTGATTCACCACCTCCCCAATGATCCCACACACAGTTCTCTGTCGACTGAAATGACCAGCGCTCAACCTGTTGCCTTCTTGACTTTGTCATTCAGTGTCAGAAGAAAAGACCCAGCCCAACATTCAACCCAGCCAGTCTCTCGCCCCTGGCTTTCTAACCAGTCTCTCGCCCCTGGTTTCCTAGTCAGTCTCTCTCCCCTGATTTCACAACCAGTCTCTCGCCACTGGTTTCACAGCCAGTCTCTCGCCCCTGACTTCTCTTCGTACGGCCTTCTGTTCGATCGCTTACTTGTATTCTTGATTCAATTTTCTAAATTTAGACATTAACACCGTCTATACCCAAACCAGACAACGATAATTTAGGTTTTCCAATGTGCACAATTTTATGGAAAAGGTTTGTGTTCACCTTTGGTTTTTGTGAGGCCTCTCGATGTCTGGATAGGTCTGGACGTTGTACCATAGACTTCAATGCAGTCATTCTACCACCTTAAGAAATTAATACATTTGAATGAAACGTATTTCAAAAAATTTTCATAAATTAATCAATACTTACGTCCTCCGTCAAACCTCATCCCCCATCACGTCGGGGTCACCAAGTGAAGGATAAAAGTTGGTATTTGATCCTTTTCCTAAATGTTGTTAATAGAAATCTGACTCCTCTAAATAATTACCTCAAATCTCTCTGTGCATTCTTTTGATGGGATGAGAGGAATGACTGGAGACGTCTCTTTCAGGTTAACAGAGTTTATTAACCTGATGAATCAAGAATAGAAGTTACAGAGTCTCTGGGTTCAACACTACGTGTCCCTGACAACAGACAGATACCTGGTCAGTTCGCGAAGTCTGAGCCCCGACTATCTTTCCCTGAACCCTTTTATACATTAGACAGAGATTATCTAACCAAATTATGCATTTGAGAATGTGCGGTGTCCTTCCTCCGATTGGGCAGCTTTCCAGATTATGCGCCTCCTGATGTTTGGTTCTGCTTCTCTCATTGGTGCATCATTCACCTTCTGTAAGGGAAGACACTTCCTGCCTGGCCTGTTTGTTATCATAGGAAGATGTCTAGTCTAGTCATCATTTCCTTTTAAGCAACAAACCATTTGAGTGATTATCTATCAAGGTCCACTGAACCTATCAATGTGGATGAGTGATTAACTGTTCAGGGCCTTAAACTAAACCTATGTTTGATTTGGTGGTGAGTGATTCAGTTTAAAGGGCCACATCAAACACGTTGGAATGTGCATTCACTTCTGCAAGCCCTCTTCACAGAATACCTTTAACCTCTGAACTAAAATCTCAAACAATTAGATTAAAACACTTTCATTATAAGCAGAAAAAGGCCTAATATTCTATCATTGCAGATGACTTTTTTAAATATCAATTTATGTCAACTCTTACAGTTATGAGCATGGTGAAATAACATGAGCAAACACATCACCAAGAAAAGCAGAAAAAACACACACCAACAAGAAAGTAAAGTTCCTGGGCCAGTGGTAACAATGATCGGGCCAGTGATCTTTGAAAACAATTTTTACTCTGTCGATCACGACGGAGTAAAAAAATTAATAAAACAAAATTACACAAAGATATTGGTTTAATTTGAGATTAACAAATATGTTGACGTCTTTACAGCCTTAAAGATACCTTTAGCAGCATTTTACAAAAAAATATACACCGATTTAAATGTTGCTCAATCATCACACTTAGGCCTCCATACATGCATGGTGGTGACAGAGGGATATCCAAATTGTAAAGTGCCAACACAATCTGTCAGCATGCAGTAGAAAGTGCATACTATCTGTGCTGTATACTGTTGGTACCTACTATTCAGTAGACATGTAGCCGGTCTGGCTTTGTCACTCTGTGTGCTACAAGCTCTCTGCGTTGTGTGATGAATGAGAGGAATACTGAGGACTTTCTTGCCAACTGGAGCAGATTTATTTTCACTCCTGTTCAAAATAAAATACATTCAGTACAACATCATAGACAGGGCTTCTACATGAGGTCTCAGACTGCCTGACAGAATGCATGTTTGCTGTGACATTCATTTTTAAACAAAAACAATAAATTGCATTTCAGCTGAATGTGATCATATAGTCAAAGTCAACATTAAAAACATTTTAAAGGACTTATCTCACTGTTTAGACCAAAAATTAATTTAGACAGTTAAGATAATATTTATACACTTTGTGTTATCTTGAAATAACAAACTCCTTAATAATCAATATATACTATCAACACATATAGGGCTCACATACCTGTTCAAAATAAAATACATTCAGTACAGCAACTTCATAGACAGGGCTTCAACCTGCCTTTAACGGGGAAAATAAAATAAAACGGACCGCATGAGAAACTTGGATGCTCTAGCTTAAAGTTCGCCTAATTAGCATTTACAAACAAAGCACTGTACGTCAAATAAAACTTTTTAAATGCTTTAACCGAACAGTTAACATGTCATTAAAAGATAAAATCGTAATTTTAACCACCATTTAACATTTTTTACCGTGTTTTAACTCTGTATGAACTGAGGTGCAGATGTACACTGGCATCCCCTCAGCGGGGTCTCAGACTGCCTGGCAACGGCGCGAAACAACAGGAAGTGACATCAGCTTAACAGACCGCCAAAATAAAACGAGCTCGCAAATAAAATTCCAAATCGAAATATACAATACACATGTTCATACCGAGGCAAAATACGAATATCGATAAATACACTCCTGTTACAGACACACACACAGTCGGCAGAAATTAGTTCCTACTTTGTTTAATTCAGTGTGGAAGTGGCATCATATGCGTTACCTGGTCGCATCCATCCATCCTTTTTTTGTTGTTTGGATTAACTCAAGACGAGTAATGCACATGCGACGAAAACAAAATCCCAATGTAAATGAAGTTAAAAAAAACCTGATAATTAAATAATATAGAGTACAATTTGGAAAGTACATGTGTATGGTAATTTCAGTTAAAAAAAAAATTTTTACATATATGTACATTCACAGTGACAGTTTTGTTCCAGGATCCTGTCACAGCAACATGTTTGGCACTCTGTGACTTCTTAGCGGACAGCCAGGGGAAAGAAACTGAGGTTAGCAGTACTTCACAGAAGCAGTGAGGGGCAGCTTCTCCTGAACTCCACTGCCATTTCCACAGTCTTGAGCGGGTTCAGCTCCAGATGCTTCTGACTGCACCAGAGAGCCAGCTGTTCCACCTCTCGTCGATACGGCAGACTCGTCACCATCCTGTATGAGACCAATGTTGGTGGTGTGGTCTGTGAAGTTCAGGAGTTTCACGGAAGGGTTCCTAAAGTGCAGCCAATGGTGTTGTGGAGGGACAAGAGCAGTGGGGAGAGAACACAGCCCTGGGAGGCGCCAGTGCTAATGGTCCAGGTGCCGGATGTGATTCTCCCCAGCCTTACCAGCTGCCTCCTGTCAGTCAGGAAGTTTGTGATCCACTGACAGGTGGAGGCAGGCACTGTAAGCTGGGTGAGTTTAAGGTTGCAGGAGATCCGGGATGATGGTGTTGAATACTAAGCTTTTAGTCCACAAACAGGACTTGGACTTGAATTTCCCTCGGGATCAATAAAGTATCTATCTATCTATCTATCTTTTTATCAGGATCCCTGCGTTGGTCCCTGGGGTTTCAAGGTGATGCAGGATGTAGTTCAGCCCCATGTTAACTGGCATCGTTTTCACAGATCGTCAGTGCAATTGGTGGTGGTGGGGTCTTATTTGCCAAGTGTAATAGAATTTCTGGAATTATTTAGTTAATGTGTAATGTTAATTCACGGCTCCTGTTGTCAGTCAGACCCGATACAGCTCAGCTTTGTCTCGACACCAAGGACAGCTTGGAGAGTCAACGGTTGTTGAGGTCACACCTTGGGAAATCTTGACGCCCAACTGCAGAAGTGCGATCTCTAACCTGTGTGTGATTTCATGTGTCTTGTCAAATCTCCTTCATCTGAGTAAGATTTGTTGCATGTTGTGCAGGTAAACGGCTTTTCATCTGCATGAAGTTGAATAATGTGACTATTCAAATTTGAGCTCTGAGAGAAGCTTATCCCACAGTTGCTGCAGGAGAACGGCTTCTCACCTGTGTGTTCTTATGTGTTTTGTCAAACTACATGTCTTTCTGAAAGATTTGCCACAGGTTTTGCAAATAAAGGGCTTCTCACCTGTGTGAATTCGAATGTGCTCACATAACCCTGACCTTGAGGAGAATGCTTTTCCACAGGTGTTGCAGGAAAAAGGCTTCTCACCTGTGTGAATTCGAATGTGAAGAGTGAACCCTGACCTTGAGGAGAATGCTTTTCCACAGGTGTTGCAGGAAAAAGGCTTCTCACCTGTGTGAATTCGAATGTGATCATTTAACCCTGACCTTGAGGAGAATGCTTTTCCACAGGTGTTGCAGGAAAAAGGCTTCTCACCTGTGTGAATTCGAATGTGCTCAGTTAACCCTGACCTTGAGGAGAATGCTTTTCCACAGGTGTTGCAGGAAAAAGGCTTCTCACCTGTGTGAATTCGAATGTGATGATTTAACCCTGACCTTGTGGAGAATGCTTTTCCACAGGTGTTGCAGGAGTAAGGCTTCTCACCTGTGTGAATTCGAATGTGATTATTTAACCCTGACCATGTGGAGAATGCTTTTCCACAGGTGTTGCAGGAAAAAGGCTTCTCACCTGTGTGAATTCTCATGTGTTTTGTCAGAGTAAATTTCATTCTGAAAGATTTGTCGCAGGTTTTGCAAACAAAAGGCTTCTCACCTGTGTGAATTCGAATGTGTTTATTTAACACTGCCTTTGAGGAGAATGCTTTTCCACAGGTGCTGCAGGAAAAAGGCTTCTCACCTGTGTGAATTCTCATGTGTTTTGTCAGAGTAAATTTCATTCTGAAAGATTTGTCGCAGGTTTTGCAAACAAAAGGCTTCTCACCTGTGTGAATTCGAATGTGATTATTTAACACTGCCTTTGAGGAGAATGCTTTTCCACAGGTGCTGCAGGAGAAAGGCTTCTCACCTGTGTGTGTTCTTGCATGAAGATTCAGTTCTGATTTGAAACGGAATATTTTCCCACAAATCGTGCAGGTATGAGTCTTCTTACCTCTGTGGACACTCAGATGATTTTTTAATTCTGACTTTTCCTTAAAAGATTTGCCCCATGTGTCACATTTAAAAGCGTTTTCAGCCTGGTAAGGACTACAGTCACTCTCTGATGTTTTACTCTCCTGACTTCTTCTTTTGTCACTGTTTTTCTTTGGGTCTGATTTTCCAGTTGATTCTGAGACTCCGAGCTCTCTTCCTGTGGGATCTTGATCTTCATCATCATGAGAGTTGTGAGAAAGAAGCTGGTGTTCACTCTTTAGTTGATCTTCACTGTGGTCACTCTCCTCATGAGTAAGAGTCAACATGAATGTGTCAGTCTCCTGCTTCAGTACCAGCTGCTCTCCCTCCTGACTGCTGCAGTCTTCCTCCTGCTCCTCTTTAATCTGTGGAGGCTCTGGCTCCTCTTGGTCTGGACTGGAGTTCCTCTCCTGGTCACAGAGCTGCTGGTCAGCCAGAACCTCCTCCTCCTCTTTACACACATGTTGCTGTGGGAGAGCTGGAGGAAGACAAACAAAAGCATTTATACTAAGATGTCCCTGAGCAGATCAAAGGCTTTGTTAAAGACAGGAACTTCAGATTAATTGATGCAGACAATAATCCAACAACAAACAACAAAACAAAGATGTGCAAATAGGGCTAAATGTAATTTTGTTTTTACATCACAGTTGTGATTTGTGCGTGTGTCACATAGCAGGTTAGTTTTCTTTGATAACTGGTCTCATATCTGGAAAATGGAGGGGCGTCCAAAACAGCCATGTGGGGTGCCTTAAAACCGTCTACCTTCTCTGGTGCAGACAAAGACGAGACCATTCAGCACTACAACATAGCATGTTTCATTAATGTCTGATCATATAGTAAGGTCCTTCTATTGATTCATTCAGTTCATGTCTTACAGGTTTCTCCTTTAAGACTTAAATAATAAAAGTATAATTATTTTGTTGAATTCTTCCTCTATCATTCAGAGATAAAGACAAAAAGTGTGTTACTTTGGTTGTGCTGACTGGATATTCAGTGTTTTCTCTTTCATTGTAGTTAGTTGGCATTGTTTGTTTTTAAAGCACAATAACTGATATACTAAACCTTCCTATATAAGAGCGGGAAAAATAATTATTCATACCATGAATCCTTTTTCTCTAAATGAAGATGTTTGGGGCTCTTGCTTCAAGTTTTCACTTCTCGGCCATCATAGTTTATAACACTGTAACATTCATTGTTGTCTAATTAAAATAAGTTAGGCAGTTCCTCACCTGTTCTGTGTAAGATGATGTGAGGTTTCCAAACGATATCCAGCAGTCTGCTCTGACGATATATCTCTTTCTCGTGCTCAACGATAGTTCTTTTAAAAACTACAAATATGTCTTCCGCAGCAGCCGTTAGTCGCTCGGTGATAAACTCTCTCAGACTCTCAGCTGAACTCATTTTGTTGTTGTTTTCTTAAACTTTAAAACAACATGAACTACGACAACAGACAAGTCTGAGAGGAGACGTAGCTGCGATCAGAACTGGCGCTATTTTTTGTTCAGGCGTCTTCCGCTGTGTGTCACATTATAAAGCACCGACAACAACGGAGGTGCGGCAGCATCTTTGTTCCGTTTTCAACCTTTTTTTTTCTTCGATATTGAACAAATTCTGGTAGAGAATTAAACATTTGCATGAGAAACAAAAAGTATTGATGTAAACAAAAACATATACTACCGATATGGCATGGAGAGTCTCCTTGTAAAAAAGACACACAGGGCAGTACATATATATATAGTACATATATAGTACTCTCTACTAAAACTGTCTTTACCTCGTATAATTTGTTGAGGAACTCACTATTTGCAGACATCCGTTTAAAAAAAATAAGTTATGGAGGGTTTGCTTTAATTCCACTTGCATTTATGTATGTGATATTTACCCAGTAAGAAAATTATGTTGACCATGTTGGACACCTTTTTGGAAGATCATCCATACATATTAAAATCTGAAAAGGTTCAAAGGACGGGTTCTCAGATTCGATCTTTAACCTGCTGTAAAGATCCCGCCAAAACTGAAATGTGATTGAACAATAGTGCTCAATAGTTTCAGGCTCTTCTCAGCAAAACCCACATTGATCTACTTCAAAATTAAAAGATTTCAGCAGCTGGGTAAACATTGTTCAATATCTTAATGTGAATCTTTTATAGTTTAGGAACGACTGGCCATTTAAGATTCTTACAATATATATATATATTTGTTCATATAATATTTTTATTTATTTTTAGCCTTTATGCCTTTATTATAGAGAGGAAAGTGGATAGAGACGGAAATCAGGGAGAGACATGCGGGAAATGAGCCACAGGCCGGACTCGAACTTGGGCCACCCGCGCGAGGACTGAGCCTCAATACATGGTCCGCACGCTACCGCTCCAGATACTTGCAATATTTATTGATTATCATTGTTTGATTTCCTAATCTTATTTTAGCAGGCGAGTTAAAATCAGAAAATAAAATGCATTTCAAAGCTTTTCCAGTAAACTTATTACATTTCCTTTTTCTGATGTGCATTTCATAAATCTTCAGATGTGGAAGTTGAACTGAAATATATAAAGAAGACAACATATGTTGTATCATTAGTTTTAAAGGAGCCGGGATGGCTCCACAAATTTAATTTAAAATACTCTATTAATCCCAGAGGCAGAAATTGTGGTCCTCACTCTGTTATTTTAGAGACATGCACACAGGCCTGAATGACACACATGCACAAGCAGGACCTGTGGGCAGGCCGGCTGACCAGACAAGAAAGCGCCACCTGAGCTGGTGAGGGTTTGATGCCTTACTCAAGGGCACCTCTGCATTGCTCAAGAAGTGGTCTGGCACCTCTCCAGCTACCAGACCAGCTTCTATATTGCAATCCACATTGGGACTTTAACTGGCAACCGTCCGGTTCCCAACCCAAGTCCCTACGGACTCGGCAAAAGCTGGGCAACAATAATGTGGGAGGAGGGGGGAATATTTGGGAAAAAGGTTGCTGTGTAAAACTAGGTTACTGTAGACAGCAGATACACAATTATGACAAACTGTCACACAGTTATTAAGTAAACATATATTGTATATAACAGTTAACTGTGGCCAGGTCGCTCTATGAAAATCAGAGGGAGCCTCAGACGCTTACATGCTTAATGAAGCTGCTTCAAATGTTCATTGAATAAAGAATAACGCAGTATTATTGTTGAAAAGCTTGTTGTGGTTTGCGTCTACCTCTGTAGGATTTGAAAAGTAACTACGGTATCTAAATAAACAGCAAAATATTTTATAAAAGTTTATTTCAGTTTATTTGGCTGCAAATCAGTTAAAAAACAAACAATTGACTTCAAACTCATTCTGGCTGCTGGGAACGCTGAAGAATTGAGACAAAATAAAAAAAAACAATGCAAAGGTTATAATTTGCAGTCCTACAAACATAACTAGTCACTGCATCAACTGATGAATTATTAAATAACAGCTCAGGTTTGCAACCAGTTTACAAAATAAAGGCACAATGTTAATTAAATATGTTAATAAGAGAAACATGAACAATTAAATACACAATATAATCAATCAATCAATCAATCAATCTTTATTTATATAGCGTCAATTCATAACAGGCGTTATCTCAAGACACTTTACAAAAGCAGGTAAAGGACCTTACTGTTTGTCTGTTAACATTAACAAAGGGCAGGTAACAAGACCATGCTCATTGTTATGTTTACAAAAAGCAGGTAAAGGACCTTACTTATGGCTATGTTACAAGAGCCCAGCTTAATCCGTCATGGCGTGGCAAGAAAAAACTTCCTTTTAACAGGCAGAAATCTTCAGCAGACCCGGGCCCATGACGGAACAGCCATCTGCTAAACTGTGCTGGGCTTGAAATGGGATGGGGAGATGGGACAAGATGCAGAAAGAAGAATAGGATGGGATAGGTTGGGGGGGGGGGGGGTCTGGGCAGGCCATCCTCAGGGGGAGGGGGGGGGGGGGGGTTGTTTGGGCAGGCCATCCTCACCAACAGTCCCAAGGAACCTAAGAGAGCTCAAGGAACCTAAGAGAGCTCAAAAGGAGAGGTTAGAATACAAAGATAGTGACAAGCTACTGCTTGTCACTATAGACATATCTTATTACTATAAGGTGAGAAAGCTGGGAGAGAAAGAGGGAGAGAGAGATAAGAGATCCTGGTGCCAGTTCCCCCGGTAGTCTAAGCCTATAGCAGCATAACTATGAGCTGGTCCTAAGCCAGCCCTAACTATAAGATTTATCAAAAAGAAAAGTTTTAAGTCTATTCTTAAAAGTACCTAGTGTGTCTGCCTCCCGGACCCCGACTGGTAGACGATTCCAAAGGAGCGGTGCCTGATAACTAAAGGCTCTACCTCCCATAGTACTTTTAGAGACTATAGGTACCACGAGCAGGCCTGCATTCTGGGAACGTAATGTTCTTGATGGATAGTACGGTACAATTAACTCTTTAAGATACGATGGTGCCTGACCGTTTAGAGCTTTGTAGGTGAGCAGAAGGATTTTAAATTCTATTCTAGATTTTATAGGGAGCCAATGGAGAGAAGCCAATACAGGAGTAATGTGGTCCCTTTTCCTCGTTCTAGTAAGAACACGAGCTGCAGCGTTTTGGACGAGTTGGAGGGTCTTTAGAGATTTACCATAGCACCCTGCTAAAATAGAATTACAGTAATCCAACCTGGAGGTAACAAATGCATGAACTAATTTTTCAGCATCATTTTGTGACAGGATCTGTCTGATCTTAGAGATATTACGAAGGTGAAAATAAGCTGTCCTTGAAATTTGTTTAATGTAGGAATCAAAGGACATATCCTGATCAAACAGAACTCCTAGGTTCCTAACAGTGGTACTAGAGGCTACACTAATACTACTAAGGGCCGTCATATCGGCAGAGAAAGTCTCTCTAAGGTTCTTAGGACCAATCACTATAACTTCAGTCTTGTCTGAGTTGAGCAGTAAGAAGTTTCTGGTCATCCAGGTCCTGATGTCCTTGACGCAGGCTTCTAGTTTACGAAGCTGGTTGGCGTCTTCTGGCTTCATTGCTATGTAGAGCTGAGTATCGTCTGCATAGCAATGAAAGTTCATGGAGTGTTTTCTCATAATACTACCTAGAGGAAGCATATATAATGTAAATAAAATCGGACCAAGCACTGATCCTTGAGGCACTCCATGGCTAACTTTGGTGTACAAAGAGGACTCATCATGAACATGCACAAACTGAGATCTATCTGACAAATAGGATCTAAACCAACTTAAAGCAGTCCCTGTAACTCCAAGCAATTGTTCTAGTCTCTGTAACAGAATCTGATGGTCAATTGTATCAAAAGCAGCACTAAGATCTAACAGGACAAGCACAGATAGAAGTCCCCTGTCTGAGGCTAACAGAAGATCATTTGTTACTCTAACAAGTGCAGTCTCAGTGCTATGGTAAGCTCTAAATCCCGACTGGAACTCCTCAAACAAGCTGTTGTTGTGGAGAAAATCACTCAACTGATTAGCTACCACTTTCTCTAAGATCTTGGAGATAAAAGGAAGGTTAGATATAGGTCTATAGTTAGCTAGAGTTCCTGAATCAAGAGTAGGCTTTTTAAGGAGCGGTTTAATTACAGCTACTTTAAATGACTGGGGTACATAACCTGCAGCTAAAGATATATTGATCATATCTAGTATGGAGCTGCTAACTAGAGGAAAGACTTCCTTAAACAACTTGGTTGGGATTGGATCTAAAAGACAAGTTGACGGTTTAGATGCAGAAATAATCGAATTTAGTTCTGCGAGGTTAATTGGAAAAAAACAATCGAGGTTAGTATCAGAATTTGGAGCCGTTTCTGCCGAATCGAAAATATAGGAGGAATCTGCACTAAGTAAAGGTAGTAAGTTGCTAATTTTGTCTCTAATGTTTAGAATTTTATCATTAAAAAAGCTCATGAAATCATTACTGCTAAGGGCTAAAGGAATAGATGGCTCAAATGAACTCTGACTCTCTGTCAGCCTGGCTACAGTGCTGAAGAGGTATCTAGGGTTGTTTTTATTTTCTTCGATAAGAGACGAGTAATAGGCAGTGCGGGCCTGCCGTAGAGCTTTCATATATCGATTATGACTATCTTGCCAAATTAAACGAGATTCTATCGTTTTGGTGGAGCGCCAAATTCTTTCACATTTACGTGACGTTAGTTTTAGAGTACGGGTTTCTAAATTGTACCATGGAGCTGATCTCTGTCGTTTGATTGGCTTCTGTTTTAGGGGAGCGATTGAATCCAGAGTAACTCTAAGTGAATCCACCGCACTATCTACAAACTGATCTAGCTGAGAGGGACTAAAGTGATTATAGGAGTTTTCAACTAGGTTAGGGGATGGAACAGAAACAAAGGCAGCTGAAATAGCATCCTTAAATTTAGCTACAACATTATCATTTAAATTTCTAGAGAGCACTTTTTTATTAAGAGGAGTTAAGGTTGGTAAAAAGAAATCAAAAGTTATTAGGAAATGGTCTGATATCAGAGAATTTTCCAGAAAAACCGACAGACTGTTAATTTCAATACCATAAGCTAAAACAAGATCCAGGGTGTGGTTAAATCGATGGGTAGGTTTGTTTACACCCTGGGTGAAGCCAATAGAGTCCAATAGAGACATGAAAGCCATGCTAAGACTGTCATTAACAACATCCACATGGATATTGAAATCACCTACAACAATTATTCTATCACTGCTAAGAACTATGTGTGATAGAAATTCTGCAAAGTCAGATAGAAATTCTGAATATGGGCCAGGAGGGCGGTAAACTATAACAACTAGAACTGGCTGAAAAGTTCTAAAGACTGGATGTGAAAGACTGAGTGCAAGACTTTCAAAAGAGGTATAATTCAGCTTTGGTCGAGGATTGATTATAAGACCAGAATTAAAAATAGCTGCTACTCCACCACCTCGACCAGTGTCTCGAGCTATATGAGCATTCAAATGACTGGGAGGGGTGGATTCATTTAAACTAACATATTCATCCTGAGAAAGCCAGGTTTCAGTTAAACAAAGTAGATCAATATGATTCTCTGATATTAGCTCATTTACCAGGAGGGATTTAGATGCTAGGGATCTAATGTTTAGTAAGCCGCATTTAATTGTTAGATTTTTTTGCCAAATCGTATTTGTAGTTTTGATTTTGACTAAATTTTGATGATTTACGCCTCTTTTATTGAGGCTGGAATTGCCTATGACAGGTCTGGGGCGGAGAACAGACACAGTATCTATAGTATAAGTAGGGTTACAGCTATAAGAAGATCTAACTGAGTTACAGTTAGATTTACAGTCACAAGGACAGCTATAGTGGCAGGTAAACAGATCTAAAGGAAGCGCAGAGAAGTGTGTAAGACTGCAGCTCTGCATCCTGGTCTGAACTCTGATGAGTTGTCAGGGTTTGGGACTAATAAACTCTGCTACGTTTCTAGATAATAGAGCTGCACCAACCAGAGTAGGATGGATGCCATCTCTAGCTAGCAGACCAGGCTTTCCCCAAAAGGACTGCCAGTTATCTATGAAGCCCACATCGTTTACTGGACACCACCTCGATAGCCAGCGGTTGAATGAAGACATGCGGCTATACATGTCATCACTGGTCAAATTAGGGAGAGGACCAGAGAAAACTACGGAGTCCGACATCGTCTTAGCAAAACTACACACCGACTCCACATTAACTTTAGTAATTTCCGACTGGCGAAGTCGGGAGTCATTTGTGCCGACATGAATTACAATTTTATCAAATCTACGTTTAGCCTTTGTCAGCAGCTTTAAGTGAGCCATGATGTCGCCCGCTCTGGCCCCGGGTATACACCTAACTATGCCCGCTGACTTCGCTAACTTCACGTTTCTGACTATGGAGTCTCCAATTATCAGAGTTTTTGTCTCAGCGGGTGCGTCGCTGAGTGGGGAAAATGTGTTTGAAACATGAAGTGGTTGGTGGGGAGTCGTGAGCCTCGTTTTGTGACTATGCCTCCCTCGGACAGTAACCCAGCCACTGCCTCCCGGCTGCTCGGGAGCTACCGGGGGAGATTTAACACTATGTCGGCCCGCACCGGCTACAGAAGGCTGGCTAACTGCTGCTGCATAAGATGACTCTGACTCAAAGGTGCGGAGCCTGCTCTCTAACTCAGACACCCTCGCCTCCAAAGCTATAAATAAACTACATTTAATACAGATACCTTTATCAGTAAAGGAGGACGAGGAGTAACTAGACATCTGGCACACAGAACAAGAGAGAGCAGGAGAGGGAGAGGCAGGGAGAGAAGCCATAGTAGGAGAAGCTAACTGCTAAGTTAGCCTGAGAGTACGTAGTTTAACGCAAACAAAAGATCTATAGATAGCTAGCAGGGGTGCTTGGTGATTATTTCGATTACTCAGAGTGTGCAGTGAATGGAGACAAAATGTAAGAAAATACACAGGATAAACAATCTAGCTTTAGCTACCGAGCTATCGATCGGTAGTAGCGATAGAGCGAGACACAACAGGAAGTGATGATGCAATACGCTCACCGTAGTACGTCAGGACGTCACAGCTCTTTGCGTACCACAGATGGTGGTACGCAAAACAAGACTCAAAGCTGCTCGTCTCTGTGGAGGGGCAGTAAATAGTCCCTTTGTACTGGCTGCGTCCTGTTTCTGCATTTATATATTGCTCACATTTTCTGCAGGTGTTATTCTGCACCTTTTCTTTTTATTTCCTGGGAGGAAAATAAGTATCAGTTGCGACAGCAGATGGCGTGGTAAATGGGACCTGTGGCAATGGACGCTTTGCTGCTACTGGTACAAAAGACAGTGCTTGTGGAAAAACAGGGAAGGCAAAAACAACTCGCTGTTTATCACAGTCCAGCAAGTTTTGCCACAAGGCAACAATTGTGCTGACTTTAAAAAAGACAAGAAAAAGATCAAACCAAAAACAAAGATGTAATATTTGTTAAGAATAAAAGTTTACCTGTGATCAATAAAGATACAATCTCTTGGACATTTAAATGGCTGGACTGCAGGCTGAGCAGAGTCTGTGCCACAGACGACACAGCTCATCATCATTCGCCCACCAACCAAACGTGCAATCTTTTGGAGTGAACGCGCAATTTAAGGTAAAAAAAAGTCACATTGTTAATCAAGTAAAGAACAGATTGAATAATAAAGTAACATACAGTACAAACAAGAAAGTACAAATGAAAGACAGTAAAATACAGAATACAAACTAAGATGAAGCAATGAAGACGCAGATAAAAATATCTAAATAGAGGGAAAATGTTTTATAATAATTCAGACATTTGTTACAAATCTTTATCATTGATTAAAAGGAGGGATTTCAGTTGGGACTTTAATTCTAGATTGAAAATTTACTAAATGAATTCATGCTCATTTGTTTTTGATTTTTGGAGGCACATGTGAAGTGACATTTTATAGTTAATTTCGCACAGCATTGTGGGTGGTAAAACACAATTCCTGAAAAGATGCATCAGATCCATATTGCATAAAACCCAGAAGTTGATATCCATACTGAAATGATTAGTATACAGACGTGGACCCAAAAAATGCCCACTGGACAACCACAAGGGTTCAGTCCACTGAAGCTTCCCACTGCTAAGTCCGCACTACATACCGAACTGTGTCCATTCAGAAAGAGCCACCGTCTGTACACACCCTGTCCTCTCACTGCATTGTCATGTTCTGGTTTGTTCTGGTTGACTGAATCACAGTGAGGTGAAAAACCAAACTGTACTGATCCGTACCAGACTGTTGTGTGGAAACGGGGTTTTAGATCGGTTTCTTGTTGTCGTTGAAGTTTATAGTTTTTAATAAACATAAGTGAAGCTACAGGTGTATGTCTTTTCACCTGAATGAGAATGATTGCGGTTATTCAGATATCACACCTGAGATCTTTTCCCCCAGGTTCTGCAGAAGCCTCTAATGTGTGTGTTTTCAAGTGTCTAGTCAAATTACTTTTTAATGTAAAAGATTTGTTGCATGTTGGGCAGATAAACTCTTTTGAGTGTGATTTCATATGGTCATTTAAATCCCTTTTAACTGAGAAAGATTTGTCGCATGTTGGGCAGGTAAACTCTTTTGGGTGTGATTTCATATGGTCATTTAAATCCCTTTTAACTGAGAAAGATCTGTTGCATGTTGGGCAGGTAAACGGCTTTTTACCTGTATGAATTTGACTCACGTGTGTTTTCAATTTTGAGCTCTGAGAGAACCTTTTCCCACAGGTGCTGCAGGAGAAAGGCTTCTCACCTGTGTGTGTTATGAAGTGTCTCGTCAAATTACCATGTGCTGTGAAAGATTTGTCGCAGGTTTTGCAAACAAAAGGCTTTTCCCCTGTGTGAATTCGAATGTGCTCAGTTAACAATGAATTTCTGGAGAATGCTTTCCCACAGGTGTTGCAGGAGAAAGGCTTCTCACCTGTGTGAATTCGAATGTGATCATTTAACACTGCCTTTAAGGAGAATGCTTTCCCACAGGTGCTGCAGGAGAAAGGCCTCTCACCTATGTGTGTTCTTGCATGACGTTTCAGTTGTCCTTTTAAACGAAATATTTCCCCACAAATCATGCAGGTATGAGTCTTCTTACCTCTGTGGACACTCAGATGATTTTTTAATTCTGACTTTTTCTTAAAAGATTTGCCGCATGTGTCACATTTAAAAGAGTTTTCACCCTGGTGAGGACTACAGTCACTCTCTGATGTTTTACTGTTCTGACTTCTTCTTTTGTCACTGTTTTTCTTTGGGTCTGATTTTCCAGTTGATTCTGAGACTCCGAGCTCTCTTCCTGTGGGATCTTGATCCTCATCATCATGAGAGTTGTGAGAAAGAAGCTGGTGTTCACTCTTTAGTTGAACTTCACTGTGGTCACTCTCCTCATGAGTAAGAGTCAACATGAATGTGTCAGTCTCCTGCTTCAGTACCAGCTGCTCTCCCTCCTGACTGCTGCAGTCTTCCTCCTGCTCCTCTTTAATCTGTGGAGGCTCTGGCTCCTCTTGGTCTGGACTGGAGTTCCTCTCCTGGTTACAGAGCTGCTGGTCAGCCAGAACCTCCTCCTCCTCTTTACACACATGTTGCTGTGGGAGAGCTGGAGGAAGACAAACAAAAGCATTTATATAAAGATCAAAGGCTTTGTTAAAGACAGGAACTTCAGATCAATTGATGCAGACAATAATCCAACAACAAATGACAAAACAAAGATGTGCAAATAGGGCTAAAAGTAATTTTGTTTCTACATCACAGTTGTGATTTGTGCACGTGTCACATAGCAGGTTAGCTTTCTTTGATAACTGGTCTCATATCTGGAAAATGGAGGGGCGTCCAAAACAGCCATGTGGGGTGCCTTAAAACCGTCTAACTTCTCTGGTCCAAACAAAGACGAGACCATTCAGCACTTTAAAATAGCATATTTCATTAATGTCTGATCATATAGTAAGTTCAATTTATCATTTCATACAGTTCACGTCTTACAGATTTCTCCTTTAAGACTTAAATAATAAATGTACAATTATTTTGTTGAATTCTTCCTCTATCATTCAGAGATGAAGAACAAAATGTTACTTTGGTTGTGCTGACTGGATATTCAGTGTTTTTCTCCTTCATTGTAGTTAGTTGACATTGTTTATTTTTAAAGCACAATAACTGATATACTAAACCTACCTATATAAGAGCAGGAAAAATAATTATTCATGCCAGGAATCCCTTTTCTCTAAATGAAGATGTTTGGGGCTCTTGCTTCAAGTTTTCACTTCTCGGCCATCATAGTTTATAACACTGTAACATACATTGTAGTCTAATTAAAATAAGTTAGGCAGTTCCTCACCTGTTCTGTGTAAGATGATGTGAGGTTTCCAAACGATATCCAGCAGTCTGCGCTGTCGATCTATCTCTTCCTCGTGCTCGATGATAGTTCTTTTAAAAACTACAAATATGTCTTCCGCAGCAGCCGTTAGTCGCTCGTTGATAAACTCTCTCAGACTCTCAGCTGAACTCATTGTGTTTTTGTTTTATTGAACTTTAAGAAAGATGAACTACGAGAACAGACGAGTCTGAAAGGAGAAGTCACTATGATCGGAACTTGCGTTCCTTTTTGTTTACTTCCGCTGTGTGTCACACTATAAAGTACCGACAACAACGGAGTTAAGGCTGCTCTCTTGTTCCGTTTTAAATGTTTTTTATTCGATATTGAACAAATGCTGATTGGGAACTAAACATTTGCATAAGAAACAAAAAGTATGCATGTAAACAAATACATATTCTACAGATATAGCATCGATAGCTTCAATGTAAAAAAATTAAATGAAAAGCACACAAAATAAACACTGGGGAGTACCCACTACTAAAATTATGAGATTAAGAACTTGACCTCATATAGTTTGTTGACGAACTCACTATTTGCAGACATCCCTTTTTTAAAAATAAGTTAGGGAGGGTTTGCTTTAATTCCACTTGCATTCATGGATGTTATATTTACCCAGTCAGAGATTTAAATTGACCATGCTGGACATCTTTTTTGGAAGATCATCCTTATATATCAAAATCTGAAAAAGTTCAAAGAACAGGTTCTCAATAGTTTCAGGCCTTTCTAAGCAAAAAGTTTGGGAATAATAGTGTGGGAGGAGGGGGGAATATTTAGAAAAAGAAGAGGAAGTAAGTGGGGAGAAGAAAAGAGGAGAAAAATGGAGGGTAAATCAACTAACACCCATAAATTCTAACTTTTGGCATTTTTAACGTCTTAATAGGCCTTCATAATATTATAAAATAAAGTGGGTTTTTTGTGCTTTACAGGGGGAATACGACATGTTCATAAGGCTGTACTCATTCATGTCATCGGCAGATTTGAGGTTTATAAACTGCAGGATATTCTTGTTCTTGTGTTGAAGGTTTTACAATAGAAGACTTACAAGACATGAAAAGCACTCTTAAAATACTTGCATCTCCTAAAACATAAGTAATTTATGTTGTTCAAGGGTTATAAATCAGGGGTTTTACTTTGTATTTATTATTAGAGTATTATTAGTTATTTGGTGTCTTGGTTTGATCAGGTTGCAGTGTCAATGTAGATAGCAGATACATAAGACTGGCAAACTTTCACAAGGTTAATAAGCGTACATATTTATACATAACCAAGTAGCTCAATGAAAAAAAAGAAGGAGCTTCTGTCATGATCCCATCATGGCAGGTCCCTCCTTCCCCGTTGTGTTGTTTGTATTCCCTGTCTGTGATCCTCATGTTTCTTTCCCCTGTTAGTCTCTGTGTGTGTGGCTGTAGGCGTGGCTAACTGGGTGCTGGCTGCACCAGGTGTACCGAATCTCCTCATCAACCCTGGCTGCACTTAAACCTGTGATTCCTCTGCCTCGGCGCCAGATCGTTGCGTCTACCAGTGTGGTAGTAGTGTTTTGTGGATCACGGCCTTGTTTGCTTGTTTATCTGGCTTGGTTAAGCTGGGAACTAACTCCTCTGTGCTTCCCCACTTTAGATCGTCGTTGTTTGGATTCGTGTGTGTTCTTCACTACCTGGAATGTGCACTCACTTCTGCAAGCCCTCTTCACAGAATACCTTTAACCTTTGTCATTAAACATGAGGTCAATATAAAAGAGTCTTCTTCATGAGCATCAATGTTAAGTTCCTGAATAACAAGGCCTGAGCATTAACATGCAATCAAGGGCAATAAGCCCTGATAAACTGAATGGTGGGCTTCATTTTATTACAACTCACATCCTGGGGTTGTGTAGTCCAGTCATCTGGCCTGGTAGTGGTGAAATCTACCTGCATTAAAGGAATTAATCATTTACGTCTGTTAAACACATGTTGCCATTGACGTCTAGGAATTTCAATGGTATTGGAGAAGTGAAGATATTGAGAACTTGCGAGATCACTGCACCTGCCTCTGAATGGCATTCTTACAAATAAAGGTACTATTATTTATTAATATTTTACTGAAGTACTCAAAGTCAGTCTAAACATGCACTCCTTGAAGGAAAATATTTACAAAGATGTATCCTGCAAACATATTCTTTTGTATCCCATTAACAAAAACAAAATTATAAATAGACATTAAATCTCCAAACCTCCTTCTAACTGCATCCTCACATTTGCTTCCTCACATCAACCAACAGGTTCATCTGAACCACTTTTACTTTCTGTCACCTTCTTTCACTCACTACTACCTTTAAATTCTTCCTTCAGGATCATTAAAGTGTCTATCTATGTCACCTTTTGCTGCTTTCAATGCTATATCTAGTTTTACTTTTTGTGATGAAGGGAATCGTTTTACTTTTCCAGTTTACTCAGAGGTAAGTGGTACAGTTTCTCTGGATGTCTAAGACAACAGACATCTGTAAAAAATGTTCTCACGTCTAAATGAGCAATATACACATTTGACAAATTAGCCTTTAGTTTTACATATTTCTGGACTTGTTCTTCACAGACGTGAGAAGTAAAGGTTCATTTAGTCAGCTATGTTGATGCTTTCTGCAGTTTAAATAATGTGAGGATGGAACAAAACTATTTACAACTTTGTTTGTCTGAGATTTGTCATGATGAATGCTTTAGATAAGATGAGGGAAGTCACACTATGTGTTGTCTTTACAAGAGCTTTTACTACAGCCACTGCATATATTATTATGCATCAATACCCGTCTATATCCCCCTTTTTTCTGAAAAAGGGCTGCATTAACAACACTCCCTTTTTCAGAAAAATCTAAGAAGAATGGAGTAAAATAATCCGAGAATTAAAACCATTCCATCTGTTAGAGGTCAAATGAACAGCAGCTACAACACCCTCTAGGCCCATAAGAATACAGAGAGAGGTAATACACCAGTGAGAGTTAACAACATGCTTCAAAAGCAAATGCAAATGTAATTTAAAGTAACATGGTACAGGTCTTTTGGAGGGACTAAAGGCTGGATTGACTGCACCCAAGTTTTCCAAAAGTTGTATAAAGCAAGAACGTCCCCTTTTTCAAGTGTCTCTGGGAATGGTCGTTGGTGTACCCGTGAACTCCACTACTGGAACACATTGCGATGAAGATTGAAGGTTGTGAAACATCACCAGTGAGAGTGGAGTAACAGTCCTGTGTCAACCATAGAGCTGCATGAATTCAACAGTCATTGTGAGGAGGGGCTCTGCCAAACCCTCTCCCTTAAAGCACTCTGGATGACCCTTGACATTTAACCAGGCTGCTATCACACCTGGTTGGCTCCTTGTCCATTAGGAGTCCGGTACTGATAAGAACCATGCTGCTTGCTGCTTCAGAGGGCCCTGTGAGGGAGGGCCGGAGCAGCTCACTGTCCTGGGTGGTGTCTGGCCCAGTGGTAGAGTATCCCACAATAAAAACATCCTTCATTCTGTGGACCTGGAGCAAACCCACCCCAGCCAAGTCCACCATATCCCCTGTAACCACGTCTGTACAGATTGAAATTGTACCCTGTACTCCTCCCATAAGAGTGATATGGCTGCTGTACATATGGTTGCTCTAGATTAAACACCGGAACGTATTTGGTTGCATCATAAAGTAGCCTCTCCCTCTTGAAGCTGCATCTTTAGGAGGTGCAGCTCTAAGTCTTATTAACTCTATCATCTGCTGTTTGCTGTTGTTTATGTGAGCGTAAGTGATGTAAGACATGTATCTCCCATCTGGGGAGCGATACACTATTAAAACCAGGCATTTCAATTAGTTCTGCTTTCACTGATTCTGGGAGGCCTGCTACTAGGACCTCTTTGTTTGAACTAAAGCTATGCCCCCCGAGTACAACCTTATATTAAGAACATGCCAACAAGTGTAGCACCATCTAAGTTGACTTCATTTTTGTGTAGTTTGTCAGTCATGTCAGTAAAATTTCCAGTCTAATTCTTTAAACATCACTCGTAAACAGTCTAGAAATAGTTGAAATGTCAGCAAGGTGAACATATTATGAAGTTTAAATGAAGCTATGGGGCCAAAATAAAGTAATAATTTGTTTTCTATTTTGAGAATGGGTTGTTTGCATAATAGATGCATGCAAATAAATACTAGTGATCTACGACAGCTACCTCATTTCCTGCGCTCCTTGAAATAATCAATGCTCAAATGTAGCTATATAATATGTCTCTATAACAACAAGAAAAAACACTATAAAACAAGAACACATTTAATTACATAAAAACAAAGCAACAACAGTGAGGACTGTGGGGTGATACTGAATGGGCTAAGAAAGGATGGGGCCGTCTTCTCTCCTGTAAAACACCCTATCTAATCTCTCCTTTAAAGATACTGATCAACCCAGTGCACAGAGCCAACAAGCACACAGACCAGAGCCCCACTCTTCCAATCAACAGCCAAAACCCAAAATAAATCTTCCAGCAGTTAAAAAGGAACTCCTCCTCTTAAATATGCAAATGTATATCTGTTTTAAACCTTTTAGAAGAGTTTTAAAAGATTGTCTCCTCTCCTTCAGTAAATGTTCCACCATTATTGCCTATTTAATAACACAAAAAGTCTATTTATCAATCACACTCAAACTAAATAATTACACAGGCCTTCACACACATGATTTACCACACAGCACACAAACACACATCTACTCAGCACAGCACTCACACACACATACAAAAACTCCACCAGCACACACACATCTACTCACAGGTTTACCAGGTAGAGCTAAAGGTGTTGCTCAAAATACTAGTAACAGGGTAGAAGAAAAAGCCCCTACCTTTCCCCTTTCCACTCTCTGAACCAGTGAGAGAAAAGAACTTAAGTTCAAATTAACACACAACAGAAAACACTATATACACGTGAACAGCAGAAAATGTATAGACGCAATGCCCTATTTGGAGTCCTAACTGGCAAGCTTCTACAGCAGTCCTAATGACAACTGCAGCCAGTCACTGGGGGTTATATCCCAGACTCACAAACAGTTTTAATACACTTCTGCTGATTCACCGCCTCCCCAATGATCCCACACACAGTTCTCTGTCGACTGAAATGACCAGCGCTCAACCTGTTGCCTTCTTGACTTTGTCATTCAGTGTCAGAAGAAAAGACCCAGCCCAACATTCAACCCAGCCAGTCTCTCGCCCCTGGCTTTCTAACCAATCTCTCGCCCCTGGTTTCACAACCAGTCTCTCGCCACTGGTTTCACAGCCAGTCTCTCGCCACTGGTTTCACAGCCAGTCTCTCGCCCCTGACTTCTCTTCGTACGGCCTTCTGTTCGATCGCTTACTTGTATTCTTGATTCAATTTTCTACATTTAGACATTAACACCGTCTATACCCAAACCAGACAACGATAATTTAGGTTTTCCAATGTGCACAATTTTATGGAAAAGGTTTGTGTTCACCTTTGGTTTTTGTGAGGCCTCTTGATGTCTGGATAGGTCTGGACGTTGTACCATAGACTTCAATGCAGTCATTCTACCACCTTAAGAAATTAATTGTGGATGAGTGATTAACTGTTCAGGGCCTTAAACTAAACCTATGTTTGATTTGGTGGTGAGTGATTCAGTTTAAAGGGCCACATCAAACACATGTTGGAATGTGCACTCACTTCTGCAAGCCCTCTTCACAGAATACCTTTAACCTTTGAACTAAAATCTCAAACAATTAGATTAAAACACTTTGATTATAAGCAGAAAAAGGCCTAATATTCTATCATTGCAGATGACTTTTTTAAATATCAATTTATGTCAACTCTTACAGTTATGAGCATGGTGAAATAACATGAGCAAACACATCACCAAGAAAAACAGACAAAACACACACCAACAAGAAAGTAAAGTTCCTGGGCCAGTGGTAACAATGATCGGGCCAGTGATCTTTGAAAACAATTTTTACTCTGTCGATCACGACGGAGTAAAAAAATTTATAAAACAAAATTACACGAAGATATTGATTTAATTTGAGATTAACAAAAATGTTGACATGTCTTCACAGCCTTAAAGATACCTTTAGCAGCATTTTACAAAAAATATATACCGATTTAAATGTTGTTCAATCATCACACTTGGGCCTCCATACATGCATGGTGGTGACAGAGGGATATCCAAATTGTAAAGTACCTACACAATCTGTCAGTATGCAGTAGAAAGTGCATACTATCTGTGCTGTATACTGTTGGTACCTACTATTCAGTAGACATGTAGCTGGTCTGGCTTTGTCACTCTGTGTGCTACAAGCTCTCTGCGTTGTGTGATGAATGAGAGGAATACCGAAGACTTTCTTGCCAACTGGAGCAGATTTATTTTCACTCCTGTTCAAAATAAAATACATTCAGTACAACATCATAGACAGGGCTTCTACATGAGGTCTCAGACTGCCTGACAGAATGCATGTTTGCTGTGACATTCATTTTTAAACAAAAACAATAAATTGCATTTCAGCTGAATGTGATCATATAGTCAAAGTCAACATTAAAAACATTTTAAAGGACTTATCTCACTGTTTAGACCAAAAATTAATTTAGACAGTTAAGCTAATATTTATACACTTTGTGTTATCTTGAAATAACAAACTCCTTAATAATCAATATATACTATCAACAAATATAGGGCTCACATACCTGTTCAAAATAAAATACATTCAGTATAGCAACTTCATAGACAGGGCTTCAACCTGTCTTTAACGGGGAAAAGAAAATACAACGCATGAGAAACTTGGATGCTCTAGCTTAAAGTTCGCCTAATTAGCATTTACAAACAAAGCACTGTACGTCAAATAAAACTTTTTAAATGCTTTAACCGAACAGTTAACATGTTATTAAAAGATAAAATCATAGTTTTAACCACCACTTAACATTTTTTACCGTGTTTTAACTCTGTATGAACCGAGGTGCAGTTGTACACTCGCATCCCCTCAGCGGGGTCTCAGACTGCCTGACAACGGCGCGAAACAACAGGATGTGACATCAGCTTAACAGACCGCCAAAATAAAACCAGCTCGCAAATAAAATTCCAAATCGAAATATACAATAAACATGTTCATACCGAGGCAAAATAAGAATATCGATAAATACACCCCTGTTACAGACACAAACACAGTCGGCAGAAATTAGTGATATGTGCATGTGTCACATAGCTGGTTAGTTTTCTTTGATAACCGGTCTCATATCTGGAAAATGGAGGGGCGTCCAAAACAGCCATGTGGGGGTGCCTTAAAACCGTCTACCTTCTCTGGTCCAAACAAAGACGAGACCATTCAGCACTTCAACATAGCATATTTCATTAATGTCTGATCATATAGTAAGGTCCTTTTATGGTTTCATTCAGTACACGTCTTACAGATTTCTCCTTTAAGACTTAAATAATAAAAGTATGATTATTTAGTTGAATTCTTCCTCTATCATTCAGAGATAAAAAAAAGTGTGTTACTTTGGTTGTGATGACTGGATATTCAGTGTTTTTCTCCTTCATTGTAGTTAGTTGGCATTGTTTGTTTTTAAAGCACAATAACTGATAACTGATAATTCTCTATCAGACCATTTCCTAGTAACTTTTGATTCGTTTTTACCAACCTTAACTCCTCTTAATAAAAAAGTGCTCTCTAGAAATTTAAATGATAATGCTGTAGCTAAATTTAAGGAAGCTATTTCAGCTGCCTTTGTTTCAGTACCATCCTCTAACCTAGTTGAAAACTCCTATAATCACTTTAGTCCCTCTCAGTTAGATCAGTTTGTAGATAGTGCGGTGGATTCACTTAGAGTTACTCTGGATTCAATCGCCCCCCTAAAACAGAAGCCAATCAAACGACAGAGATCAGCTCCATGGTACAATTTAGAAACCCGTACTCTAAAACTAACGTCACGTAAATGTGAAAGAATTTGGCACTCCACCAAAACGATAGAATCTCGTTTAATTTGGCCAGATAGTCATAATAGATATATGAAAGCTCTACAGCAGGCCCGCACTGCCTATTACTCGTCTCTTATTGAAGAAAATAAAAACAACCCTAGATACCTCTTCAGCACTGTAGCCAGGCTGACAGAGAGTCATAGTTCATGTGAGCCATTTATTCCTTTAGCCCTTAGCAGTAATGATTTCATGAGCTTTTTTAATGATAAAATTCTAAACATTAGAGACAAAATTAGCAACCTACTACCTTTACTTAGTGCAGATTCCTCCTATATTTTCGATTCGGCAGAAACAGTTCCAAATTCTGATACTAACTTTTTTCCAATTAACCTCGCAGAACTAAATTCGATTATTTCTGCGTCTAAACCGTCAACTTGTCTTTTAGATCCAATCCCAACCAAGTTGTTTAAGGAAGTCTTTCCCTTAGTTAGCAGCTCCATACTAGATATGATCAATTTATCTTTAGCAGCAGGTTATGTACCCCAGTCATTTAAAGTAGCTGTAATTAAACCGCTCCTTAAAAAGCCTACTCTTGATTCAGGAACTCTAGCTAACTATAGACCTATATCTAACCTTCCTTTTATCTCCAAGATCTTAGAGAAAGTGTGTAGCTAATCAGTTGTGTGATTTTCTCCACAACAACAGCTTGTTTGAGGAGTTCCAGTTGGGATTTAGAGCTTACCATAGCACTGAGACTGCACTAGTTAGAGTAACAAATGATCTTCTGTTAGCCTCAGACAGGGGACTTCTATCTGTGCTTGTCCTGTTAGATCTTAGTGCTGCTTTTGATACGATTGACCATCAGATTCTGTTACAGAGACTAGAACAATGACTTGGAGTTACAGGGACTAGAACAATTGCTTGGAGTTACAGGGACTGCTTTAAGTTGGTTTAGATCCTATTTATCAGACAGATCTCAGTTTGTGCATGTTCATGATGAGTCCTCTATGTACACCAAACTTAGCCATGGAGTGCCTCAAGGATCAGTGCTTGGTCCGATTCTATTTACATTATATATGCTTCCTCTAGGTAGTATTATGAGAAAACACTCCATGAACTTTCATTGCTATGCAGACGATACTCAGCTCTACATAGCAATGAAGCCAGATGACACCAACCAGCTTCGTAAACTAGAAGCCTGCCTCAAGGACATTAGGTCCTGGATGACCAGAAACTTCTTACTGCTCAACTCAGACAAGACTGAAGTTATAGTGATTGGACCTAAGAACCTTAGAGAGACTTTCTCTGCCGATATGACGGCCCTTAGTAGTATTAGCGTAGCCTCTAGTACCACTGTTAGGAACCTAGGAGTTCTATTTGATCAGGATATGTCCTTTGATTCCTACATTAAACAAATTTCAAGGACAGCTTATGTTCACCTTCGTAATATCTCTAAGATCAGACAGATCCTGTCACAAAATTATGCTGAAAAATTAGTTCATGCATTTGTTACCTCCAGGTTGGATTATTGTAATTCTATTTTAGCAGGGTGCTATGGTAAATCTCTGAAGACCCTTCAACTCGTCCAAAACGCTGCAGCTCGTGTTCTGACTAGAACTAGGAAAAGGGACCACATTACTCCTGTACTGGCTTCTCTCCATTGGCTCCCTATAAAATCTAGAATAGAATTTAAAATCCTTCTGCTCACTTACAAAGCTCTAAACGGTCAGGCACCATCGTATCTTAAAGAGTTAATTGTACCGTACTATCCGACAAGAACATTACGTTCCCAGAATGCAGGCCTGCTCGTGGTGCCTATAGTCTCTAAAAGTACTATGGGAGGTAGAGCCTTTAGTTATCAGGCACCGCTCCTTTGGAATCGTCTACCAGTCGGGGTCCGGGAGGCAGACACACTAGGTACTTTTAAGAATAGACTTAAAACTTTTCTTTTTGATAAATCTTATAGTTAGGGCTGGCTTAGGACCAGCTCATAGTTATTCTGCTATAGGCCTAGACTACCGGGGGAACTGGCACCAGGATCTCTTATCTCTCTTTCCCTCTTTCTCTCCCAGCTTTCATATCTTATTACTGCTTGTCACTATCTTTATGTTCTAAACTCTCCTTTTGAGCTCTCTTAGGTTCCTTGAGCTCTCTTAGGTTCCTTGGGACTGTTGGTGAGGATGGCCTGCCCAAACAACACCCCCCCCCCCCCCCTCCCCACGAGGATGGCCTACATACAGGCAAACATTTTACGACAAACACACTTTATTCAAAATTTTTCCAAACAATGTACAAATATTTCCTTTTGACCTCAGAGGACTGATTGAAAAGGTGAACAAGGGGGGATGATATGTCCTATTTAATGATTATTTTTTACTGGCTGTTATCTGTCAGACATTTGCTTAATACTGGCTGTTAGCTTGTGCTAGCGTGCGATAGCGTGCAGTGTAGGTAGAAGCCGTAGAAGAACACACTACGTCGTGCAGTAATGGTCACGACGAGTTCTGAGAGATGCTTGTTCGGCCAGTCATCGGCTTTTAGCTCGTAGGAATTTTTGTGTGTTAATGCAAAGAACCTTTTGTTGTAAGTGATGTCCCACAGGTACTACAGGTGTACGTCTTGCTGCAAAAGTAGGGCCTCTAGTCTGTGTGTGATCTCATGTGTCGTATCAAAAGTATTTTTAATCTGAAAGATTTGTTGCATGTTACACAGGTAAAGGGTTTTGCAGCTGTGTGAACTTTAGAGTGCTTACTTAGCTTTGACTTCATGGAGAATGATTTGCCACAGGTGATGCAGGCGAAAGGCCTCTCAGCTGTGTGTGTTCTAACATGTCCTTTCAAAGCAGATTTTTGTCCAAAAGATTTCCCACAAATTTTGCAAGTGTGAATTTGATTGTGTTTATTTAACGTTGACTTTCTGGGGAATGCTTTTCCACAGGTGCTGCAGGAGAAAGGCTTCTCACCTGTGTGTGTTCGAATGTGCTCCGTCAGAGAAAATCGTGATCTGAATGATTTGTTGCATGTTGTGCAGGTAAACAGCCTCTCCTTTGAGTGTGATTTCATATGGACCTTTAAATCCAATTCAAATGCGTTGTTGCATGTTGTGCAGGTAAACGGCTTTAAATTTGTATGAATTCGAAAAACGTGTAATTTCAAGGACGTGCTATAAGAGAACCTTTACCCACAGATGCTGCAGGAGAAAGGCGTCTCACGTGTGTGTGTGTTCTCATGTGTGATTTCAAATTTACTTTTGATCCGAAAGACTTGCCACAGGATTCGCAAACAAAAGGCTTCTCACCTGTGTGTGTTCTGAAATGAGCTTTTAACCCTGACTTTGAGGAGAATGTTTTGCCACAGGTGCTGCAGGAGAAAGGCTTCTCCCCTGTGTGAACTCTCATGTGTATTTTCAAAGCAGTTTTCGAAAAGAATGATTTGTTGCATGTTGCGCAGACAAAGGGCTTCTCTTTTGAGTGTGATTTCATATGTTGATTCAAATCCCCTTGAAATGGGAAACATTTGTTGCATGTTGTGCAGGTAAACGGCTTTTCACCTGTATGTATTCGAATAATGTGTATTTTCAATTCTGAGCTCTGATGGAACCTTTTCCCACAGGTGCTGCAGGAGAAAGGCTTCTCACCTGTGTGTCTTTTGAAGTGTTTTGTCAAATCACCTTTTGATCTGAAAGATTTGCCACAGGTTTTGCAAACAAAAGGCTTCTCACCTGTGTGAATTCGAATGTGATCATTTAACCCTGACTTTGAGTAGAATGCTTTCCCACAGGTGCTGCAGGAGAAAGGCTTCTCACCTGTGTGTGTTCTTGTATGACGTTTCAGTTGTGCCTTTAAACTGTATATTTTCCCACAAATTGTGCAGGTATGAGTCTTCTTACCTTTGTGGACACTCAGATGATTTTGTAATTCTGACTTTTCCTTAAAAGATTTGCCCCACGTGTCACATTTAAAAGAGTTTTCACCCTGGTGAGGACTACAGTCACTCTCTGATGTTTTACTGTTCTGACTTCTTCTTTTGTCACTGTTTTTCTTTGGGTCTGATTTTCCAGTTGATTCTGAGACTCCGAGCTCTCTTCCTGTGGGATCTTGATCCTCATCATCATGAGAGTTGTGAGAAAGAAGCTGGTGTTCATTCTTTAGTTGATCTTCACTGTGGTCACTCTCCTCATGAGTAAGAGTCAACATGAATGTGTCAGTCTCCTGCTTCAGTACCAGCTGCTCTCCCTCCTGACTGCTGCAGTCTTCCTCCTGCTCCTCTTTAATCTGTGGAGGCTCTGGCTCCTCTTGGTCTGGACTGGAGTTCCTCTCCTGGTTACAGAGCTGCTGGTCAGCCAGAACCTCCTCCTCCTCTTTACACACATGTTGCTGTGGGAGAGCTGGAGCAAGACAGACAAATACAGTAAAATGAAGAATGGAGAGCATCTTGTGGCCATCCATCCATTTTCTGCCGCTTATCCCCCGTTGCGGGGGCAGCAGTCTAAGCAGAGACACCCAGACTTCCCTCACCCCAGACACCTCCTCCAGCTCTTCCTCTTCCATCATGTCTGGTTGCATCCTACTGTTGTGTTATGCTACATCTGTAATGGTTGACATGATCACCCTAACTAGGTCAAGTTTCACTCTATTGTCTTTGACACTTAATGCTAATCTGCTCCTCAATAGCTGGGTACTTTAATGACAATCACCCTAATCACTCCTGGTTTCACCTTATTGTTTTGGACACTTAATGCTAATCACTGCTCCTTTATGTTGCTGAGCACTTTGATGGCCCAGTCTGCATCCCTGCATTGACTGTTTAATGACTGTACTCACACCTCTGGCACTACCTCAAACACCTAGTTTCTAGAACTGTGACGTCCTGACGTACTACGGTGAGCGTATTGCATCATCACTTCCTGTTGTGTCTCGCTCTATCGCTACTACCGATCGATAGCTCGGTAGCTAAAGCTAGATTGTTTATCCTGTGTATTTTCTTACATTTTGTCTCCATTCACTGCACACTCTGAGTAATCGAAATAATCACCAAGCACCCCTGCTAGCTATCTATAGATCTTTTGTTTGCGTTAAACTACGTACTCTCAGGCTAACTTAGCAGTTAGCTTCTCCTACTATGGCTTCTCTCCCTGCCTCTCCCTCTCCTGCTCTCTCTTGTTCTGTGTGCCAGATGTCTAGTTACTCCTCGTCCTCCTTTACTGATAAAGGTATCTGTATTAAATGTAGTTTATTTATAGCTTTGGAGGCGAGGGTGTCTGAGTTAGAGAGCAGGCTCCGCACCTTTGAGTCAGAGTCATCTTATGCAGCAGCAGTTAGCCAGCCTTCTGTAGCCGGTGCGGGCCGACATAGTGTTAAATCTCCCCCGGTAGCTCCCGAGCAGCCGGGAGGCAGTGGCTGGGTTACTGTCCGAGGGAGGCATAGTCACAAAACGAGGCTCACGACTCCCCACCAACCACTTCATGTTTCAAACACATTTTCCCCACTCAGCGATGCACCCGCTGAGACAAAAACTCTGATAATTGGAGACTCCATAGTCAGAAACGTGAAGTTAGCGAAGTCAGCGGGCATAGTTAGGTGTATACCCGGGGCCAGAGCGGGCGACATCATGGCTCACTTAAAGCTGCTGACAAAGGCTAAACGTAGATTTGATAAAATTGTAATTCATGTCGGCACAAATGACTCCCGACTTCGCCAGTCGGAAATTACTAAAGTTAATGTGGAGTCGGTGTGTAGTTTTGCTAAGACGATGTCGGACTCCGTAGTTTTCTCTGGTCCTCTCCCTAATTTGACCAGTGATGACATGTATAGCCGCATGTCTTCATTCAACCGCTGGCTATCGAGGTGGTGTCCAGTAAACGATGTGGGCTTCATAGATAACTGGCAGTCCTTTTGGGGAAAGCCTGGTCTGCTAGCTAGAGATGGCATCCATCCTACTCTGGTTGGTGCAGCTCTATTATCTAGAAACGTAGCAGAGTTTATTAGTCCCAAACCCTGACAACTCATCAGAGTTCAGACCAGGATGCAGAGCTGCAGTCTTACACACTTCTCTGCGCTTCCTTTAGATCTGTTTACCTGCCACTATAGCTGTCCTTGTGACTGTAAATCTAACTGTAACTCAGTTAGATCTTCTTATAGCTGTAACCCCACTTATACTATAGATACTGTGTCTGTTCTCCGCCCCAGACCTGTCATAGGCAATTCCAGCCTCAATAAAAGAGGCGTAAATCATCAAAATTTAGTCAAAATCAAAACTACAAATACGATTTGGCAAAAAAATCTAACAATTAAATGCGGCTTACTAAACATTAGATCCCTAGCATCTAAATCTCTCCTGGTAAATGAGCTAATATCAGAGAATCATATTGATCTACTTTGTTTAACTGAAACCTGGCTTTCTCAGGATGAATATGTTAGTTTAAATGAATCCACCCCTCCCAGTCATTTGAATGCTCATATAGCTCGAGACACTGGTCGAGGTGGTGGAGTAGCAGCTATTTTTAATTCTGGTCTTATAATCAATCCTCGACCAAAGCTGAATTATACCTCTTTTGAAAGTCTTGCACTCAGTCTTTCACATCCAGTCTCTAGAACTTTTCAGCCAGTTCTAGTTGTTATAGTTTACCGCCCTCCTGGCCCATATTCAGAATTTCTATCTGAATTTGCAGAATTTCTATCACACATAGTTCTTAGCAGTGATAGAATAATTGTTGTAGGTGATTTCAATATCCATGTGGATGTTGTTAATGACAGTCTTAGCATGGCTTTCATGTCTCTATTGGACTCTATTGGCTTCACCCAGGGTGTAAACAAACCTACCCATCGATTTAACCACACCCTGGATCTTGTTTTAGCTTATGGTATTGAAATTAACAGTCTGTCGGTTTTTCTGGAAAATTCTCTGATATCAGACCATTTCCTAATAACTTTTGATTTCTTTTTACCAACCTTAACTCCTCTTAATAAAAAAGTGCTCTCTAGAAATTTAAATGATAATGTTGTAGCTAAATTTAAGGATGCTATTTCAGCTGCCTTTGTTTCTGTTCCATCCCCTAACCTAGTTGAAAACTCCTATAACCACTTTAGTCCCTCTCAGCTAGATCAGTTTGTAGATAGTGCGGTGGATTCACTTAGAGTTACTCTGGATTCAATCGCTCCCCTAAAACAGAAGCCAATCAAACGACAGAGATCAGCTCCATGGTACAATTTAGAAACCCGTACTCTAAAACTAACGTCACGTAAATGTGAAAGAATTTGGCGCTCCACCAAAACGATAGAATCTCGTTTAATTTGGCAAGATAGTCATAATCGATATATGAAAGCTCTACGGCAGGCCCGCACGGCCTATTACTCGTCTCTTATCGAAGAAAATAAAAACAACCCTAGATACCTCTTCAGCACTGTAGCCAGGCTGACAGAGAGTCATAGTTCATTTGAGCCATCTATTCCTTTAGCCCTTAGCAGTAATGATTTCATGAGCTTTTTTAATGATAAAATTCTAAACATTAGAGACAAAATTAGCAACTTACTACCTTAGTGCAGATTCCTCCTATATTTTCGATTCGGCAGAAACGGCTCCAAATTCTGATACTAACCTCGATTGTTTTTTTCCAATTAACCTCGCAGAACTAAATTCGATTATTTCTGCGTCTAAACCGTCAACTTGTCTTTTAGAGCCAATCCCAACCAAGTTGTTTAAGGAAGTCTTTCCTCTAGTTAGCAGCTCCATACTAGATATGATCAATATATCTTTAGCAGCAGGTTATGTACCCCAGTCATTTAAAGTAGCTGTAATTAAACCGCTCCTTAAAAAGCCTACTCTTGATTCAGGAACTCTAGCTAACTATAGACCTATATCTAACCTTCCTTTTATCTCCAAGATCTTAGAGAAAGTGGTAGCTAATCAGTTGTGTGATTTTCTCCACAACAACAGCTTGTTTGAGGAGTTCCAGTCGGGATTTAGAGCTTACCATAGCACTGAGACTGCACTTGTTAGAGTAACAAATGATCTTCTGTTAGCCTCAGACAGGGGACTTCTATCTGTGCTTGTCCTGTTAGATCTTAGTGCTGCTTTTGATACAATTGACCATCAGATTCTGTTACAGAGACTAGAACAATTGCTTGGAGTTACAGGGACTGCTCTAAGTTGGTTTAGATCCTATTTGTCAGATAGATCTCAGTTTGTGCATGTTCATGATGAGTCCTCTTTGTACACCAAAGTTAGCCATGGAGTGCCTCAAGGATCAGTGCTTGGTCCGATTTTATTTACATTATATATGCTTCCTCTAGGTAGTATTATGAGAAAACACTCCATGAACTTTCATTGCTATGCAGACGATACTCAGCTCTACATAGCAATGAAGCCAGAAGGCGCCAACCAGCTTCGTAAACTAGAAGCCTGCGTCAAGGACATCAGGACCTGGATGACCAGAAACTTCTTACTGCTCAACTCAGACAAGACTGAAGTTATAGTGATTGGTCCTAAGAACCTTAGAGAGACTTTCTCTGCCGATATGACGGCCCTTAGTAGTATTAGTGTAGCCTCCAGTACCACTGTTAGGAACCTAGGAGTTCTATTTGATCAGGATATGTCCTTTGATTCCTACATTAAACAAATTTCAAGGACAGCTTATTTTCACCTTCGTAATATCTCTAAGATCAGGCAGATCCTGTCACAACATGATGCTGAAAAATTAGTTCATGCATTTGTTACCTCCAGGTTGGATTACTGTAATTCTATTTTAGCAGGGTGCTATGGTAAATCTCTAAAGACCCTCCAACTCGTCCAAAACGCTGCAGCTCGTGTTCTTACTAGAACGAGGAAAAGGGACCACATTACTCCTGTATTGGCTTCTCTCCATTGGCTCCCTATAAAATCTAGAATAGAATTTAAAATCCTTCTGCTCACCTACAAAGCTCTAAACGGTCAGGCACCATCGTATCTTAAAGAGTTAATTGTACCGTACTATCCATCAAGAACATTACGTTCCCAGAATGCAGGCCTGCTTGTGGTGCCTATAGTCTCTAAAAGTACTATGGGAGGTAGAGCCTTTAGTTATCAGGCACCGCTCCTTTGGAATCGTCTACCAGTCGGGGTCCGGGAGGCAGACACACTAGGTACTTTTAAGAATAGACTTAAAACTTTTCTTTTTGATAAATCTTATAGTTAGGGCTGGCTTAGGACCAGCTCATAGTTATGCTGCTATAGGCTTAGACTACCGGGGGAACTGGCACCAGGATCTCTTATCTCTCTCTCCCTCTTTCTCTCCCAGCTTTCTTACCTTATAGTAATAAGATATGTCTATAGTGACAAGCAGTAGCTTGTCACTATCTTTGTATTCTAACCTCTCCTTTTGAGCTCTCTTAGGTTCCTTGAGCTCTCTTAGGTTCCTTGGGACTGTTGGTGAGGATGGCCTGCCCAAACAACCCCCCCCCCTCCCCCTGAGGATGGCCTGCCCAGACCCCCTCCCCCCCCCCAACCTATCCCATCCTATTCTTCTTTCTGCATCTTGTCCCATCTCCCCCATCCCATTTTCAAGCCCAGCACAGTTTAGCAGATGGCTGTTCCGTCATGAGCCCGGGTCTGCTGAAGATTTCTGCCTGTTAAAAGGAAGTTTTTTCTTGCCACGCCATGACGGATTAAGCTGGGCTCTTGTAACATAGCCATAAGTAAGGTCCTTTACCTGCTTTTTGTAAACATAACAATGAGCATGGTCTTGTTACCTGCCCTTTTGTTAATGTTAACAGACAAACAGTAAGGTCCTTTACCTGCTTTTGTAAAGTGTCTTGAGATAACGCCTGTTATGAATTGACGCTATATAAATAAAGATTGATTGATTGATTGATAGAAGGTCAGCACTTTGTTTCTAAGGCTCTTTAACTGTTTACAGGTCTCTTTTAACCAGCACATGTTTTTTCTCTCCTCACAGGTTATCTACATTATGCTATATAAGTTTAAGTCTAATGCTAATGCTAACTGCACAGGCTTAACTTGTAATTATGTTTACTTTTAGTCACATAGGGGCTGCTAAATCTTGTTTGGGGGATTATTGTACACAGAGGCAGGGGGGGCAGCGGGTGTGTATTGTAACTAATGTCTTGTGTCCTGCCTGTCTGTATACTGCTACTGGATGCCTTGAATTTCCCTCGGGATCAATAATGTATGTATGTATGTATGTATGTATGTATGTATGTATGTATGTATGTATGTATGTATGTATGTATGTATGTATCTATCTATCTATCTTCTGGTGGGACCCCGAGGCGTTCCCAAGTCAGCCGACAGAAAGTCTCTCCAGCGTGTCCTGGGTCTACTTCGAGGCCTCCTCCCGGAGGGACATGCCCGGAACACCTCCCGACGACAGTGAGAGACCTGTCCCCTACCCGAAGGTGCAGGGACACGACCCTCTCGTTCACCGGAGTGAACACCAACACCTGGCGGCTGAGCTGTGGGGCTATGAGCAAGCCCACACCAGCCCGCCGCCTCTCACCGCGGGCAACTCCAGAGAAATAGAGAGTCCAGCCCCTCTCGAGGAGCTGGGTTCCAGAGCCCAAGCAGTGCGTGCTTGGGCGTACTGCTTGGGTCGCACTGCTCGGTGGTCGCCGAGGCCCCCGCCGTTGACCACCGCCCTATCCACATTGCATCTTGTGGCATAATATCATTTTCATTTAAAAAATAAATAAATGTTACGTCATATTTGATCCAAATATAGCACCACTGGTCACAAATAAAAACCCAACTTCACTTTACATTAGTTAAGAATAGTTTGTTTTTCCTCACCTATTCTGTGTAAGGTGATGTGAGGTTTCCAAACGATATCCAGCAGTCTGCTCTGACGGTTGATCTCTTCCTCGTACTCGACGATTGTTCTTTTAAAGATTAAAAATATGTCTTCAGCAGCAGCTGTTAGTCGCTCTTTAATGTGCTCTCTTCCTGTGGGATCTTGATCCTCATCATCATGAGAGTTGATGAGTTCACTCTTTAGTTGATCTTCACTGTGGTCACTCTCCTCATGAGTAAGAGTCAACATGAATGTGTCAGTCTCCTGCTTCAGTACCAGCTGCTCTCCTTCCTGACTGCTGCAGTCTTCCTCCTGCTCCTCTTTAATCTGTGGAGGCTCTGGCTCCTCTTGGTCTGGACTGGAGTTCCTCTCCTGGTTACAGAGCTGCTGGTCAGCCAGAACCTCCTCCTCCTCTTTACACACATGTTGCTGTGGGAGAGCTGGTGGGAGAGCTGGAGGAAGACAAACAAAAGCATTTACTAACGTCTCTAAGCAGATCAAAGGCTTTGTTAAAGACAGGAACATCAGATTAATTGATGCAGACAATAATCCAACAACAAATGACAAAAACAAAGATGTGCAAATAGGTAGAGCTGAAACGATTCCTCGAATAACTCGAATAATTCGATTACAAAAATTCATCGAGGAATTTTCGCTGCCTCGAGGCTTCGTTAATTTTTATTTTTTTTGCGTCATCAAAACTTTGCTATGAGTATAAAACACGTTTAATGTAGCTGCAGCTACCTGCTCCTCTCTCTTACGCACAGACACTTCAGCGCTCACACACACACACACACGAGCGCAGCGCGCTCTTTCTCCGTTCACTCTCTCCGTGTTTGCAGCGAACATAACGATAGCAGCGTCCTCTCACAGTTTCTGTCATAGACACGTCTCTGGTCTCTGTAGTCTGTGAGTGCGCTGAATGCACGCGCTGCAGGAGCAGACAGAGATACTCTTTTAACAATATACAGGCTGATTATATGAAATGTCTGATGTCTTCAAAGCTAAATCAAGACAAAACTTGTTTGTAGAATAATAATTTAGCAAATATATATTTAAAGTTTCTCAATTTCCTTATCTGACATAATGATTCTAATAATGATGATTCTGTGATTGATTCAACAGAACATAATGCTTTCTCTATTAAATGTACTGTAACAGATGTGTAGGCTACACAAAACACTATTTGTTATTTCAGCCATTAAAACGTGTTTGGCCTGTATTTTTCATCTACCTGCCGCCTTGACCAGTGAATCAGAAAGTGAATTTGGGACCCTGTCAGTAATATGGTGAGTGTCAGCAGCTGTAGAGTAGAGGTGGTTGATTGTAACAAGCAGGCGTTTCCATGGTAACTGCAAAGAAGCAGGTTTGTAGGGATAACCCGAGACGACTTAAACCTTAATTAAGCAAAATTAGGATTCATTCGATTACTCGATTAATCGACGGGATATTCGATAGAATACTCGATTACGAAAATATTCGATAGCTGCAGCTCTACAAATAGGGATATAAGTAATTTTTTTTACATCACAGTTTCAATATGTACTTGTGTCACATAGCAGGTTGGTTTTCCATGATAACTGCTCTCATATCTGGCAAATGGAGAGGCGTCCAAAACAGCCATGTGGGGGTGCCTTAACCCTTTAAAGTCCTCACCAAGAAAAAAGCAATGAAAAAAATTTTTCTTTATATTTTCTATTTCCTTGGGGCACTAATAACAACAATTAAAAAAAATTTTTTTAACAGACCCCATAGTTTTTGAAATATTGACCTCTACCAAACGGTTGAGATGTCGCTTCATGGTAAACGTGCATTTTCAATAATCTGCATAGATTTTTATGCATTTAACTGAAATAAAAGATATTTCTATGCATAGATGACTCTTTCTATGAACATGACTACATATACAACTGAAAATTATAACATACTTTCAAAATTGAATAACTTAAAACAGCCAATGTATCAAAATACATTGACAAATACAGAAAATGTAGAAAAAATAAAATAAACTGTAGACAACAGTAGAAATAAATCAAAATTGCTCAGCTATCTGGTGGTGCAACTGCACAAATGTTTTTGGATCCATTCATTTCTGGTGGTATGCTACGAAGCATTGCTGGTTTGCATTCAAACACAGGAAAACCATGGATTTCTGGCACTTCCACCTGGACAGAGGTTGCACCGTCCCCGCTTGTCACAGTGAAGTGGCAAATGCCCACAGTTGTCATACCGCACATCTGGTTGTGATTGTGAGGGTCTTGGGCAGTAGCGTTTCTTCTGAGATGGCTCGTGTGGTGGGGAGGAGGTAGATGGTCGGCCAACTTTGGATGCAGGCTTGTTGACTTGCTTCAAACTGTGCACAACTGCCAGTCGAAACCTTTTGAGAGGGATCAGCTTCTCTTTCAGTAGGCCACAGTCCCTCTTGTAGACCAGCCTGGAATTTGAGATGCACAGGTCAAGGATGTAACCAAACAGAGGAATGTACCATCGCCTTGACTTGGCTGGAGTCTTGTACAAGTGCACCAGCATGTCAGAAAGATCAATGCCTCCCATATGCTCATTCTAGGCAAGAATGAATGATGGGCATGGGATGGAGATCTTTGCATGGGCCTCCTTGCTCCACCATTTGACAGTTGAAAGAGGCTTGATCCCACATGCATTGCTGAGAAGGTTGACACATTTGTTGTCAGACCATTTCACCCCTTCAGCTGACCGGTAATCAAAAGCTCCACGACCTTTCTTCATCAGTTCTTTGTCTGTCATCAAGGAAGCAGTGCCAATGCACTTGACACCCAGACATCCAGAACTAGGGTCAGGGCTGTCCTTTATCTCTTCCAAGGAAATGGTTTTGAGGACATTTTTCCCTCTTCTCTTCTTATGGGGCGTTGGTTTGGTAGGTGTGCTTGTTGAAGCAACTTCCTCCTCATCCAGAGAGTCAAAAGAAGAATCCCCAGTCTCTTCTACTTGTGTGGGCTGATAATCAGGATCCTCTGTACAGTCATCATCATCATCATCACTTAGATCAGCATCAGAGTCTTGAGGATTTTCTGGTATAAGGGCCAGAAAGGTGCGCGGCCTAGCACCATAAAATGTTTTCGCATCCATCTACTATTTGCAAAAATGAAAGTGAAATACCATACTGATATATTTCATGATGAAATCACATTAAATCAACAGTAATAGTGTTTTAATTTCACAGAAATTGTAAATTATTTTTATTTTACAAAAAATTGTAATGTACCGTCTTACAACTAAAGGACAACTGAACCATTTGGTCAAGCATGTTTTTAGACAACTTTCTAAAGTCATTTCATCATATATAATGATATTATATCAAAATGTATCATATGAACATCAATTAATGATCAGAAGTTTTATTATTTTTAGCAAATAGTCCATTTTAATTACATTTGCTTAGCTTCACTACCTTTACCATAAAGCGCCAAATGAACCGTTTGGTCGAGCACGTTTTGCAAAAATTATTTGACCCTTTTTCGTCTTTCTTTTTATCATTCAAGTTACACAGTTCTGTTCAGTAACTCCTCAGGCATGATAATATGTCAGAAAACATGAGCATACATTTGAAAATTATGGCAAAAAGAGGCCTCATGTCAGGAGTGGTTTTGCTCTAGCTAACTTCCTGTGAGGAGGCTAACTTCCTCTGCATGCTATTTCAAAACGCAGTGACATCTAGTGGACCTTTTTAGTATAACGTACCTCAACAACTGGTAGAGATGGCTGAAACAGGTGGAATTAAGTAAAACATGTTTTTCAGTAAGATATAGTGATTCAAAATGTGCTCTACCATATGGTCGACCAGAACGTTAAAGGGTTAAAACCGTCTAACTTCTCTGGTCCAAACAAAGACGAGACCATTCAGCACTTCAACATAGCATGTTTCATTAATGTCTGATCATATAGTAAAGTCACTTTATCATTTCATTTAGTCCATGTCTTACAGATTTCTCATTTAAGAGTTAAATGAAAAAAGTATGCTGATTTAGTTGAATTGTATGAGGCCTGCTATAATTCAGAGATAATGAAAAAGTGTGTGACTTTGGTTGTGATGACTGGATATGAAGTGTTTTTCTCTTTCATTGACGTGACTTGGCATTGGCGTCGTTTATAACACTTTAACATAAATTGTTGTCTAATTAAAATAAGTTAGGCAGTTCCTCACCTGTTCTGTGTAAGGTGATGTGAGGTTTCCAAACGATATCCAGCAGTCTGCGCTGTCGATCTATCTCTTCCTCGTGCGCGATGATAGTTCTTTTAAAAACTACAAATATGTCTTCCTCAGCAGCCGTTAGTCGCTCGGTGATAAACTCTCTCAGACTCTCAGCTGAACACATTTTGTTGTTGTTGTTTTTTTATTAAACTTTTAAAAAGATGCGCTTCGGCAGCAGACGAGTTTAAAAGGAGATGTAGCTGCGATCGGAACTGGCGCTCTTCTTTGTTTACTTCCGCTGTGTGTCACACTATAAAGGACCGACAACAACGGAGTTAAGGCTGCTCTCTTGTTCCGTTTTAAATATTTTTTATTCGATATTGAACAAATGCTGATTGGGAACGAAACATTTGCATAAGAAACAAAAAGTATGCATGTAAACAAAAACATATTCTACAGATATAGCATCGATAGCTTCAATGTAAAAAATAAAAATAATAAATTAAATGAAAAGCACACAAACTAAACACTGGGGAGTACATATAGTACCCACTACTAAAATTATGAGATTAAGAACTTGACCTCATATAGTTTGTTGAGGAACTCACTATTTGCAGACATCCCTTTTTTTAAAATAAGTTAGGGAGGGTTTGCTTTAATTCCACTTACATTCATGGATGTTATATTTACCCAGTCAGAGATTTAAATTGACCATGCTGGACATCTTTTTTGGAAGATCATCCTTATATATCAAAATCTGAAAAAGTTCAAAGAACAGGTTCTCAATAGTTTCAGGCCTTTCTAAGCAAAAAGTTTGGGAATAATAGTGTGGGAGGAGGGGGGAATATTGAGAAAAAGAAGAGGAAGTAAGTGGGGAGAAGAAAAGAGGAGAAAAATGGAGGGTAAATCAACTAACACCCATAAATTCTAACTTTTGGCATTTTTAACGTCTTAATAGGCCTTCGTAATATTTTAAAATAAAGTGGGGTTTTTGTGCTTTACATGGGGAATACGACATGTTCATAAGGCTGTACGATCGATTCATGTCATCGGCAGATTTGAGGTTTATAAACTGCAGGATATTCTTGTTCTTGTGTTGAAGGTTTTACAATAGAAGACTTACAAGACAGGAAAAGCACTCTTAAAATTCTTGCATCTCCTAAAACATAAGTAATTTATGTTGTTCAAAGGTTATAAATCAGGGGTCTTATTAGTTATTTGCTGTCTTGGTTTGATCAGGTTGCGGTGTCAATGTAGATAGCAGATACATAAGACTGACAAACTTTCACAAGGTTAATAAGCATACATATTTATACATAACCAAGTAGCTCAATGAAAAAAAGAAGGAGCTTCAGACACTTACCTGCTTAACTAAGCTGCCTCAAATGTTCATTGAATAAAAAACAAAACAGCATAATTGTAGAAAAGCTTACTGTGGTTTGCATGGCTGCGGGAATACGGGGTGCTGCAGCACCCCCTAGTGGCGTGGGGGGATTTTTAAAAAAAGGGTTAGGGTTAGGGTTAGGGTTAGGGTTATTCCTTATGAATCTTCTGGGAAAGGATTTTGACATGCATAGGCTATTACATGTATTTAATTCTTTTCAGGCATAATCAAAACAAGTTCATTGTCAACATCAGCTAGGCAAGGGGTTGCAGACGAATGAAGTAAAAAAGTTCCCCGCTCGCTCCATGCTCAGTCTACGGTTCCTAAATGTATTAGCCACGTTTGATTGAATTTAAGAAGGATTTCTTATTTCTTTAAAATTGGTAAAGCATAACATGTTATTATAACTCCACTGATTAAACTTAATTCTGTGTCAGGAAAGGTCTGAACATCCTTTAATAGGACACGTCAAGTTGCCACAGAAAGTCTGAATTGTAGATAAATAAGTCAGGCGACACACTTTGCCTCTCAGAACCTCCGTTACAAGCAGATAGAAGCTGTCAATGTCCAGGACCTTGCGCACCTCCTTGTGAAGCCTATAATCTATTAGTTGAATCCCGCAGGGCAAACTGACTCTCCACTGGTGATACGTCATCCAAACCATTAGACGATGGCAACGCCGATCTCGCATTGGTGCCTGGTGATAAATGAGTGAAGGGGCCGGAGGCACATACCAGATCTTCAAGTTGGATTGCAGCTTTCCAGCAAGGTAAAGTGTTATAGAAATCCACCTCTGATCCTGCACAAGAATTGCAAAAAAGCAGGTGGAACAACACTAAGAGCAAGATAAATATTGTAATTGTTAATTATACTTAAAACAAAATTGTAATAGGAGTTCAATAAACTAACAGGGAGATAAATGGACTAATTTTGGAGTCGTAGCAACAACTTACAGCAGCAGAGGAAGTGTCCAGGAACGAGACAGATGATGACAAAGCCTCAGTGGGACTGCTAACTGTAGAAGGGCTTGGTGCTCCTGTGGTTGGCATCCTCACAGAGGATGTAGCATGACTCGTGTCACCTTTAGCAGCTTTACTGGGAGCAGAAAGTCAAAACAAAATATGTCTCTGGTTTGCGAATGTGTATATAAATATTTATCTATTTTAAGTTGTCTCCAAAAAGTTTGTATCCTCATACCGATCTACAACTAGCATGTTTACATGGAGTCATTTAGCCACAACTACAGATATCATGATAACAGTTGAAGACACACACATGCTAAACAATGGGCTGCAGTGGCTTAGGTTTGATCTTAATCTGGTAATATTACTGTACCTTTTCAGTCCACATGGTTCTTCAACTTCTCATTGCGTATTTGCTTCCTCGCTCTCCGCTTGTCAACAAATGCACGCTGTCTCAGAGTGGAGACGGAACCGCTTTACGACAGTGCAGTTCCAGTTTGACGCCGAAGTGCACCAAAACGGAGAAGTTACAGATGACTTTTTAAAATATGAATTTATGTCAACTCTTACAGTTATGAGCATGGTGAAATAACATGAGCAAACACATCATCAAGAAAAGCAGACAAAACACACACCAACAAGAAAGTAAAGTTCCTGGGCCAGTGGTAACAATGATCGGGCCAGTGATCTTTGAAAACAATTTTTACTCTGTCGACCACGACTGAGTAAAACAATTAATAAAACAAAATTACACGAAGATATTGGTTTAATTTGAGATTAACAAATATGTTGACATGTCTTTACAGCCTTAAAGATACCTTTAGCAGCATTTTACAAAAAAAAAATACTGATTTAAATGTTGCTCAATCATCACACCTGGGCCTCCATACATGCATGGTGGTGACAGAGGGATATCCAAATTGTAAAGTGCCAACACAATCTGTCAGTATGCAGTAGAAAGTGCATACTATCTGTGCTGTATACTGTTGGTACCTACTATTCAGTAGACATGGAGCCGGTCTGGCTTTGTCACTCTGTGTGCTACAAGCTCTCTGCGTTGTGTGATGAATGAGAGGAATACTGAGGACTTTCTTGCCAACTGGAGCAGATTTATTTTCACTCCTGTTCAAAATAAAATACATTCAGTACAACATCATAGACAGGGCTTCTACATGAGGTCTCAGACTGCCTGACAGAATGCAAGTTTGCTGTGACATTCATTTCTAAACAAAAACACTAAATTGCATTTCAGCTGAATGTGATCATATAGTCAAAGTCAACATTAAAAACATTTTAAAGGACTAATCTTACTGTTTAGTGAAGACCAAAAATTAATTTAGACAGTTAAGCTAATATTTATACACTTTGTGTTATCTTAAAATAACAAACTCCTTAATAATCAATATATACTATCAACAAATATAGGGCTCACATACCTGTTCAAAATAAAATACATTCAGTACAGCAACTTCATAGACAGGGTTTCAACCTGCCTTTAACGGGGAAAAGAAAATACAACGGACCACATGAGAAACTCGGATGCTCTAGCTTAAGGTTCGCCTAATTAGCATTTACAAACAAAGCACTGTACATCAAATTAAACTTTTTAAATGCTTTAACCGAACAGTTAACATGTTATTAAAAGATAAAATCATAGTTTTAACCACCATTTAACATTTTTTTTTACCGTGTTTTAACTCTGTATGAACTGAGGTGCAGTTGTACACTCGCATCCCCTCAGCGGGGTCTCAGACTGCCTGACAACGGCGCGAAACAACAGGAAGTGACATCAGCTTAACAGACCGCCAAAATAAAACCAGCTCGCAAATAAAATTCCAAATCGAAATATACAATAAAAATGTTCATACCGAGGCAAAATACGAACATCGATAAATACACTCCTGTTACAGACACACACACAGTCGGCAGAAATTAGTTCCTACTTTGTTTAATTCAGTGTGGAAGTGGCATCATTTGCGTCTGGTCGCATCTATCCATCTTTTTTTTGTTGTTGTTTGGATTAACTCAAGACGAGTAATGCACATATACAGTCAGGTAGACGAAAACAAAATCCCAATGTAAATTAAGTAAAAAAAAACCTGATAATTAAATAATATAGAGTACAATTTGGAAAGTACATGTGTATGGTAATTTCAGTTAAAAAAATATATTTACATATATGTACATTCACAGGGACAGTTTTGTTCCAGGATTCTGTCACAGCAACATGTTTGGCACTCTCACTTCTTAGCAGACAGCCAGGGGAAAGAAACTGAGGTTAGCAGTACTTCACAGAAGCAGTGAGGGGCAGCTTCTCCTGAACTCCACTGCCATCTCCACAGTCTTGAGCGGGTTCAGCTCCAGATGCTTCTGACTGCACCAGAGAGCCAGCTGTTCCACCTCTCGTCTATAGACAGACTCGTCACCATCCTGTATGAGACCAATGTTGGTGGTGTGGTCTGTGAAGTTCAGGAGTTTCACGGAAGGGTTCCTAAAGTGCAGCCAATGGTGTTGTGGGGGGACAAGAGCAGTGGGGAGAGAACACAGCCCTGGGAGGTTCAAGGTTCAAGGTTCTTTATTTGTCAATTCCAAAATATGTCAGACATACAGTGAAATCGAAATTACGTTTCCCCTCTCCCCACGGTGCAATGTAGATAAAAAAGGTACGGTAAATAAAATAAAACAAGGTAAAAAAAAAAAAAAGATAAATAATATTTACATTAATAAACCTAAATGTGCAAAGTACTAAGTTAAATCAAATAAAATGGAGTATAAAACAAGATTATAAGAAAGTGAAACTTGTGCATGCGTGCAATGTGCAATAAGTGACCAGGGTTCTGTTTCAATGTTCAAACAGGAGGAGGTTCCAATGTTCAGTGTTCATGGGGGCAGAGGGGAGAGAGGGGAGAGAGTTCAGCTTCCTGACAGCTTGGTGGAAGAAGCTGTTTCTCAGTCTGGTAGAGCCGGCCCGCAGGCTGCGGTACCGTCTCCCCGATGGCAGGAGGCTGAAGAGGCTGTGTGAGGGGTGGGTGGGGTCACTCACAATGCGGGTTGCTTTGCGGGTGAGGCGGGTGCCGTAGAGGTCCAGAAGAGAGGGGAGCGGGACACCGATGATCTGTTCAGCCGCCTTCACTGTGCGCTGCAGGGTCTTGTGGTTGGCAGCAGTGCAGCTCCCCAGCCACACAGTGATGCAGCTGGTCAGGATGCTCTCGATGGTGCCTCTGTAGAAGGAGCACATGATGGGTGGGGGTGCTCGTGCTCTCTTCAGCTGACGGAGGAAGTAGAGGCGCTGCTGGGACTTCTTGGCCAGTGATGTGGTGTTGGCTGTGCAGGAGAGATCCTCACTGATGTGGACCCCCAGGAACTTGGTGCTGCTCACTCTCTCCACAGCAGCACCGTCGATGGTGAGGGGGAGTTTGGGAGTGGGGGCCCTCCGGAAGTCGACAACAACCTCCTTGGTCTTGTCGATATTCAGGAAGAGGTAGTTGTCTTTGCACCACGTGGCCAGTTGGCCCACCTCCATCCTGTAGTGCGTCTCATCGTTGTTGGAGATGAGACCGACCACTGTTGTGTCGTCCGCAAACTTCACAATGTGGTTGCTGCTGAAGGATGGAGTGCAGTCGTGGGTCATCAGCGTGAAGAGCAGGGGGCTGAGCACACAGCCTTGGGGGGCCCCAGAGCTCAGGATGGTGGTTTTCCTCACTGAGGAAGTCCAGCAGCCAGTTGCACAGGGAAGTGCTGAGCCCCAGCTGGTCCAGTTTGCCGATCAGCTGCTGAGGGATGATGGTGTTGAATGCTGAACTGAAGTCTATGAACAGCATTCTGACGTATGAGTTTTTGGACTCCAGGTGGGTGAGGGCTGGGTGAAGAGCAGAGCAGATTGCATCCTCGGTTGATCTGTTGCCCCGGTATGCAAACTGGTAGGGGTCTAGGGTGGAGGGAAGGGAGGATTTGATGTGGGCCATGACTAATCTTTCAAAGCACTTCATGATGATGGGGGTCAGTGCAACGGGTCTATAGTCATTTAAAGTGGATGGTGATGGCTTCTTTGGAATGGGTATGATGGTGGTCGTTTTGAAGCATGCTGGAACAACAGTCTGCCTCAGAGAAGTGTTGAAAATGTCTGTGAAGACATCTTTGAGCTCCTCTGCACAGTCCTTCAGCACACGGCCAGGGATGTTGTCTGGACCTGCAGCCTTGCGGATGTTGATGTTGGAGATGGTTCTCTTCACGCTGGCTGCAGTCAGGCACAGGGTCTGGTCGTGGGGAGGAGGGGTGGTCTTCTGTGCGGGCATGCTATTGTTTGCTTCAAACCTGGCAAAGAAGCTGTTTAGGTTGTTCAGCAGAGAGATGTTGTTGTCACAGGTCTGTGGCTTGGGTTTGTAGTCCGTGATGGTCTGGATACCACGCCACAGGCTCTGCGCGTCTCTGCTGTCCTTGAAGTGTCTGGTTACTTTTAGTGAGTAGCTGTGTTTAGCTTTCCTGATGCCACGGGACAGGTTGGCCCTCGCTGTTCTCAGGCCGACTGCATCCCCAGCTCTGAAGGCGATGTACCTCTCCCGTCAGCCATGGCTTCTGGTTAGCCCGGTTGGTGATGGTTCTGGTGGTGGTGACGTCATCAATGCATTTGCCGATGTAGGAGGTAACAGTGTCAGAGTACTGCTCAATGTCTGTGTGGTTGTTGTAGGTGGCTGCCTGCTTAAACATCACCCAGTCTGTGGTTTCAAAGCAGTCCTGAAGTGCAGCAGAAGCCCCCTCTGGCCACACACATACCTGCTTCAGAACCGGTTTGGTGACTTTAACCCTGGGTCTTTAAGCTGGCATTAGCATTACACTGATGTGGTCAGAGTGGCCAATCTGGGGGCGGGGTGACGCCTTGTAAGCACCTTTAACAGATGTGTAAATCATGTCTACGGTGTTACCTTCTCTTGTGGGGAAGCTCACGTGTTGGTGGAAGTGGGGTAAAACCGTCTTGAGATTTGCATGGTTAAAATGCCCCGCGATGATGAAAAATCTGTCTGGGTAGGCTGTCTGCTGCTCACTGATGGCGTTGTAAAGTTCCCAAAGTGCATCGACTCTATCCGCGTTGTTGTTAGTGGGGGGGATATACACAACGACGAGCAGGGTCGCTGTAATCTCCCTCGGTTGATAGAAAGGACGGCACTTTACGATCATAAACTCCGCCAGCGGTGAACAGTGTTTACATACCACAGCTGCATCCCGACACCAAGCATCCCTGATGTAGACACAGACACCACCACCTTTCTTCTTTCCTCCTTTAATAAGGATTCTGTCCGAACGGTAGCATGTGAATTGTTCAAGCTGAACGGCGGAGTCCGGGATGCGTTCGTTCAGCCATGTCTCTGTGAATATGTACGCACAGCCATCCCTAACGTTGTGATGCACAGCTCTCATCAGCTCTATATGGTCCAATTTATTGTCCAAAGATCTTACATTTGCCAGTAAAAGAGTCGGAAGAGCGGTCCTGTAGGGCATTTTAGGCGAGGCGCCAGTGCTAATGGTCTGGGTCCGGATGTGATTCTCCCCAGCCTTACCAGCTGCCTCCTGTCAGTCAGGAAGTTTGTGATCCACTGACAGGTGGAGGCAGGCACTGTAAGCTGGGTGAGTTTAAGGTTGCAGGATATCCGGGATGATGGTGTTGAATACCAAGCTTTTAGTCCACAAACAGGACTTGGACTTGAATTTCCCGCGGGATCAATAAAGTATCTGTCTGTCTGTCTGTCTGTCTGTCTTTTTATCAGGATCCCTGCGTTGGTCCCTGGGGTTTCAAGGTGATGCAGGATGTAGTTCAACACCATGTTTACTGGCATCGTTTTCACAGATCGTCAGTGCAATTGGTGGTGGTGGGGTCTTATTTGCCAAGTGTAATAGAATTTCTGGAATTATTTAGTTAATGTGTAATGCTAATTCACTGCTCCTGTTGTCAGTCAGACCCGATACAGCTCAGCTTTGTCTCGACACCAAGGACAGCTTGGAGAGAGTCAACGGCTGTTCCTGATATCTGCAGGATGTTTGGAAAGACTTGTTGTTCACTCCAGGCTCCTTGACGTCATTGAATAGTCTAGGTGGGTCAATGTGGTATGACCCTGATAATGATTTAATGAATGTCTTCTGAATATACCGTATTTTCCGCCCTATAAGGCGCACCGTATTATAGGGCGCACCTTCAATAAATGACATATTTTAAAACTTTTTCCATATATAAGGCGCACCGCATTATAAGGCGCTACAGTAGAGGCTTGGGTATGCATCCATCGGACGGTGCTAGGCTAAAGCTAGCGCTAGCTCATCCTCTTGCTTCCTCCACTTCCGCACCATTGATTCGTTAATGTTAAACTCTCTCGCTGCTGCTCTATTCCCGTGTTCTACTGCGTGACTGATCGCCTTGAGTTTAAACTCTGCGTTGTAAGCATGTCTCTTAATAGATGCCATTTCAGGGTCTTTACACAAACACAAATGGAAATAAAACGCCGTTTTATATATCCCAGCATGCATCGCGCACTACTTCTTCTACGGGGGAAAATTGAGTCGGCGGCTGCTTACCGTAGTTGCGAGTCCTGTTGCGGCTCAATATTGTAGCGATTGTAGAGCCAATCGTGGGGTGTTGATGCCGCAAAGCATTATGGGTGTTCAGGACTTTGGTGTAAACCATGAGTGTTTTGGGTATTGCTGTTCATAACCTTCTGCGGTTGGCAAATTTTTGCGTTATCATTTTGTGTTCTGTATAATTAAATGGCCCTGCTTGGGGCAGTGTGTGTTGACTGAGACTTAGAGCTCGCCTTTTAGTCATTCTTCCACGCAGCTCGCCACAATATTTATCCATATATAAGGTGCCAGCTTTTGAAAAAATTTAAGGTTTTTTGGTGCGCCTTATAGGGCCGAAAATATGGTATACAGAGCCTTTGGAAGTGTCTGGCAGTCATGTTTAAGCATGACACTGAACCACAAGTGTTTTGTTGAATCATGTCTCCTGGAGTATTCATCTGTAGAATAAACTTTTATCAACGTAAGTCATCTGAGTTTAAGGAGTCTTAATCATAAGTCATAATTTCCTCAACACAAGGGAGTGGACATTCGCCAGGTGAATGGAAGTGCAGTGCAGTTCACCCTCAGTTTAACTTCTGACACCATGTGGAGTTTTCATACACTCGATGAATCAATATTTCTGTCAGTGACATGAATGCCGGACATATCTGCTCAGGTCACAAAACTTTATTGACAGGTTACAACTCTCCAATAAAACCCTGGGCATTTCTGGAGCAGTGAGTACAGGCCAGTGAACTGTTAACACCACGAGTAGGCCTGATAACTTAAGGCTCTACCTCACATAGTATAGTTAAAGACTGTAGCCTCCACACACAGGCCTGCATCCTGGGAGCGGATAAAGAGAAGATGGTGCCTGGCCATTTAGAGATTTGTAAGTGAGAAGAATTTTAAAATCTATTCTAGATTGTAGGGAGCAAGTGCAGTGAACATAGTACAGGATTAGTGTGATCCCTTCTCCTACTTTCAGACATTACATGAGCTGCAACATTTTGGACCAGTAGAAGTCTTCAGAGACCTTCCGGAGCACCCCGGTAAAAGGGAGGTAAAATAATCCAAGCTGGAGTAACAAACATTCAGACTAGTTTTGTCACAGGATATACCTGATCTTACAGATATTATTAAGGTGAAAATAGGCTGTGCTTGCAATGTGTTTTATCTGACAAATGAAGGACATATACAAGTTTTAGGCAGGTGTATAAAAATGCGTCCACAAATAGAAGTGAAAGTCCTTTATTTAATCAATTCACAAAATGCAGTGACTGAACAGAAGAAATATCTCAATGAAATCAAAATTTTGTTGAGACAACCCTTTGCCTTCAAAACAGCATCAATCAAAGGTACACTTGCAAACAGTTTTTGATAGAACTCAGCATGTTTTCTGCCGCTGCTTCCAGTGCACACCTGGGCATAGGTGGCAATTACATCCACAGGTAAGGAGAAAAAGGGAGATACAGTCTTGCCGTTATTTCCACTTCGGAGGAATGGTTTTTAGGCTGCAATTCTTCCATGAGGACCCCTTCGAACCAGACTTCTCCAGAAAGTATATGGGTCAGGTGTACCTGGGTCCCACTGGTTTCTGCCAGTTGCATTTTTTTGTTTTAATTTTTTATTCAAGAGAGAGGAAAGGGAACGAAATGAGAGAAATAACTTCATAGTATTTTATGCTACGGACACTTGATATCAGGACAATTAACAGACCTTGACGTGAGAAACTGCTTTGGTATGTGGCTCTTTGTTACAAAACACAAGCTTTCTTTAAGAGAGGGCTGGATGCCACGAGGAGAAATACTGTTGAAAAAACAATCGACTGTGTATTTAAACAAGCCTTGGGTTGGCATTGACTCACTTTCTGGCACCTAAGGGGTGGCTTGGGATAAGCTACGTGGAGTTGGTCAGATTTCTGACAGACAAGTTGCAGTGTAGGTACAAGCCGTGAAGGAGCACACTACGTCGCGCAGTAATGGTCACCACGAGTTCCAAGAGAACCGCTGCTTGTTTGGCCAGTCATCGGCTTTTAACCTGTTTCAATTTTGATGTGCTAATGCAAAGAACCTTTTGCTGTAAGTGATGTCCCAAAGGTACAACAGGTGGATGTCTTCTCACCTGTATGACAATGATTGCGGTTGTTCAGATCACACCTTGAGAAATCTTTACGCCCAACTGCAGAAGTGCGATCTCTAACCTGTGTGTGATTTCATGTGTCTTGTCAAATCTCCTTCATCTGAGTAAGATTTGTTGCATGTTGTGCAGGTAAACGGCTTTTCATCTGCATGAAGTTGAATAATGTGACTATTCAAATTTGAGCTCTGAGAGAAGCTTATCCCACAGGTGCTGCAGGAGAACGGCTTCTCACCTGTGTGTTCTTATGTGTTTTGTCAAACTACATGTCTTTCTGAAAGATTTGCCACAGGTTTTGCAAATAAAGGGCTTCTCACCTGTGTGAATTCGAATGTGCTCACATAACCCTGACCTTGAGGAGAATGCTTTTCCACAGGTGTTGCAGGAGTAAGGCTTCTCACCTGTGTGAATTCGAATGTGATTATTTAACACTGACTTTGAGGAGAATGCTTTTCCACAGGTGTTGCAGGAGTAAGGCTTCTCACCTGTGTGAATTCGAATGTGAGCAGTGAACCCTGACTTTGTGGAGAATGCTTTTCCACAGGTGTTGCAGGAGAAAGGCTTCTCACCTGTGTGAATTCGAATGTGCTCAGTTAACCCTGACCTTGTGGAGAATGCTTTTCCACAGGTGTTGCAGGAGAAAGGCTTCTCACCTGTGTGAATTCGAATGTGATTATTTAACCCTGACCATGAGGAGAATGCTTTTCCACAGGTGTTGCAGGAAAAAGGCTTCTCACCTGTGTGTGTTCTCATGTGTTTTGTCAGATTAAATTTCATTGTAAAAGATTTGTCGCAGGTTTTGCAAACAAAAGGCTTCTCACCTGTGTGAATTTTAATGTGTTTATTTAACACTGACTTCAAGGAGAATGCTTTCCCACAGGTGCTGCAGGAGAAAGGCTTCTCACCTGTGTGTGTTCTTGCATGAAGATTCAGTTCTGCCTTGAAACGGAATATTTTCCCACAAATCGTGCAGGTATGAGTCTTCTTACCTCTGTGGACACTCAGATGATTCTTTAATTCTGACTTTTTCTTAAAAGATTTGCTGCACGTGTCACATTTAAAAGAGTTTTCACCCTGGTGAGGACTACAGTCATTCTCTGATTTTTTACTCTTCTGACTTCTTCTTTTGTCACTGTTTTTCTTTGGGTCTGATTTTCCAGTTGATTCTGAGACTCCGAGCTCTCTTCCTGTGGGATCTTGATCCTCATCATCATGAGAGTTGTGAGAAAGAAGCTGGTGGTCACTCTTTAGTTGAACTTCACTGCTGTCACTCTCCTCATGAGTCAACATGAATGTGTCAGTCTCCTGCTTCAGTACCAGCTGCTCTCCCTCCTGACTGCTGCAGTCTTCCTCCTGCTCCTCTTTAATCTGTGGAGGCTCTGGCTCCTCTTGGTCTGGACTGGAGTTCCTCTCCTGGTTACAGAGCTGCTGGTCAGCCAGAACCTCCTCCTCCTCTTTACACACATGTTGCTGTGGGAGAGCTGGAGGAAGACAAACAAAAGCATTTATACTAAGATGTCCCTGAGCAGATCAAAGGCTTTGTTAAAAACAGGAACTTCAGATCAATTGATGCAGACAATAATCCAACAACAAATGACGAAAACAAAGATGTGCAAATAGAGATAAAAGTAATTTTGTTTTTACATCACAGTTGTGATTTGTGCTTGTGTCACATAGCAGGTTAGTTTTCTTTGATAACTGGTCTCATATCTGGAAAATGGAGGGCCGTCCAAAACAGCCATGTGTGGGTGCCTTAAAACCGTCTACCTTCTCTGGTGCAGACAAAGACCAGACCATTCAGCACTTCAACATAGCATGTTTCATTAATGTCTGATCATACAGTAAGTTCAATTTATCATTTCATACAGTTCATGTCTTACAGATTTCTCCTTTAAGACAAAAATAATAAATGTAAAATTATTTAGTTGAATTCTTCCTCTATCATTCAAAGATCAAGAAATTTGTTTTACTTGTTGTGCTGACTGGATATTCAGTGTTTTTCTCCTTTATTGTAGTTCGTTGGCATTGTTTCTTTTTGAAGCACAATAACTGATATAATAAACCTACCTATATAAGAGCTGGAAATATAATTATTTCTAACAGGAATCCTGTCTCCAAATGGAGATGTTTTAGGCTCTTGCTTCGCGTTTGCACTTCTCGGCCACCGTCGTTTATAACACTGTAACAGACATTGTAGTCTAATTAAAACAAGTTAGGCAGTTCCTCACCTGTTCTGTGTAAGGTGATGTGAGGTTTCCAAACGATATCCAGCAGTCTGCGCTGTCTATCTATCTCTTCCTCGTGCGCGATGATAGTTCTTTTAAAAACTACAAATATGTCTTCCGCAGCAGCCGTTAGTCGCTCGGTGATAAACTCTCTCAGACTCTCAGCTGAACACATTTTATAGTAGTTATTTTATTAAAGTTTAAAAAATACAACGAACTACGACAACAGACAAGTCTGAGAGGAGACGTAGCTGCGATCGGAACTGGCGCTATTTTTTGTTTAGGCGTCTTCCGCTGTGTGTCACACTATAAAGTACCGACAACAACGGAGGTGCGGCAGCATCTTTGTTCCGTTGTAAACATTTTTTTTTCCTTCGATATTGAACAAATTCTGGTAGAGAATTAAACTTTTGTCTCCTTGTAAAAAAAAAGTAAAACACAAAAGAAGACACACAGGGCAGTACATATAGTACTCTCTACTAAAACTGTCTTTACCTCGTATAATTTGTTGAGGAACTCACTATTTGCAGACATCCGTTTTAAAAAAATAAGTTATGAAGGGTTTGCTTTAATTCCACTTGCATTTATGTTTGTGATATTTACCCAGTAAGAAAATTATGTTGACCATGTTGGACACCTTTTTTGGAAGATCATCCATACATATCAAAATCTGAAAAAGTTCAAAGGACAGGTTCTCAGATTCGATATTTAACCAGCTGTAAAGATCTGCCAAAACTGAAATGTGATTGAACAAGAAAAGAAGAGTTCCTCAACAGTTTCAGGCTCTTCTCAGCAAAACCCACATTGATCTACTTCAAAATTAAAAGATTTCAGCAGCTGGGTAAACATTGTTCAATATCTTAATGTGAATCTTTTATAGTTTAGGATCGACTGGCCATTTAAGATACTTACAATATATATATATATATATATATATATATATATATATATATATATATAATATATTATTTTTATTTATTTTTGGCCTTTATGCCTTTATTATAGAGAGGAAAGTGGATAGAGACGGAAATCAGGGAGAGACATGCGGGAAATGAGCCACAGGCCAGACGCACACAGGCCTGAATGACACACATGCACAAGCAGGACCTGTGGGCAGGCCGGCTGCCCCAACAAGAAAGCGCCACCTGAGCTGGTGAGGGTTTGATGCCTTACTCAAGGGCACCTCTGCATTGCTCAAGAAGTGGTCTGGCACCTCTCCAGCTACCAGACCAGCTTCTATATTGCAATCCACATTGGGACTTGAACTGGCAACCGTCCGGTTCCCAACCCAAGTCCCTACCGACTCGGCAAAAGCTGGGCAACAAAAATGTGGGAGGAGGGGGGAATATTTGGGAAAAAGGTTGCTGTGTAAAACTAGGTTACTGTAGACAGCAGATACACAATTATGACAAACTGTCACACAGTTATTAAGTATACATATACTGTACATAGCAGTTAACTGTGGCCAGGTCGCTCTATGAAAATCAGAGGGAGCCTCAGACGCTTAACGAAGCTGCTTCAAATGTTCATTGAATAAATAATAACGCGGTATTATTGTAGAAAAGCTTGTTGTGGTTTGCGTCTACCTCTGTAGGATTTGAAAACTACTGTATCTAAATAAACAGCAAAATATTTTATTAAAGTTTATTTGGCTGCAAATCAGTTAAAAAACCAACAATTGACTTCAAACTCATTCTGGCTGCTGGGAATGCTGAAGAATTGAGACAAAATAATAAAACAATGCAAAGGTTATAATTTGCAGTCCTACAAACGTAACTAGTCACTGCATCAACTTATGAATTAATAAATAACAGCTCAGGTTTGCAACCAGTTTACAAAATAAAGGCACAATGTTAATTAAATATGTTAATAAGAGAAACATGAACAATTAAATACACAATATAAAACAAGACTCAAAGCTGCTCGTCTCTGTGGAGGGGCAGTAAATAGTCCCTTTGTACTGGCTGTGTCCTGTTTCTGCATTTATATATTGCTCACATTTTCTGCAGGTGTTATTCTGCACCTTTTCTTTTTATTTCCTGGGAGGAAAACAAGTATCAGTTGCGACAGCAGATGGCGTGGTAAATGGGACCTGTGGCAATGGACGCTTTGCTGCTACTGGTACAAAAGACAGTGCTTGTGGAAAAACAGGGAAGGCAAAAACAACTCGCTGTTTATCACAGTCCAGCAAGTTTTGCCACAAGGCAACAATTGTGCTGACTTTAAAAAAAGACAAGAAAAAGATTCAACCAAAAACAAAGATCTAATATGGCTGAGCCAGAGGACAGAGGTAGCTGGACTGCAGACTGGGCCGAGTCTGTGCCACAGACGACACATAACATGCAATCTTTTGGAGTAAACACGCAATTTAGTAGGCTACTCTTTAATTGGGATCTTAGTAAATCTTGTTTAGCTTTATTCAACACTAGTATTGCAAATATACAGTAAGGTAAACAAAAAAAAGTCACATTGTTAATCAAGTAAAGAATAGATTGAATAATAAAATAACATACAGTACAAACAAGAAAGTACAAATGAAAGACAGTAAAATACAGAATTCAAATTAAGATGAAGCAATGAAGACGCAGATAAAAATCATGGAAATCACCATGTAAATAGAGGGAAAATGTTTTATAATAATTCAGACATTTGTTACAAATCTTTATCATTGATTAAAAGGAGGGATTTCAGTTGGGACTTTAATTCTAGATTTAAAATTTACTAAATGAATTCACGCTCATTTGTATTTGATTTTTGGAGGCACATGTGAAGTGACATTTTATAGTTAATTTCGCACAGCATTGTGGGTGGTAAAACACAATTCCTGAAAAGATGCATCAGATCCATACTGCATAAAACCCAGAAGTTGATATCCATACTGAAATGATTAGTATACAGACGTGGACCCAAAAAATGCCCACTGGACAACCACGAGGGTTCAGTCCACTGAAGCTTCCCACTGCTAAGTCCGCACTACATACCGAACTGTGTCTATTCAGAAAGAGCCACCGTCTGCACACACCCTGTCCTCTCACTGCATTGTCATGTTCTGGTTTGTTCTGGTTGATTGAATCACAGTGAGGTGAAAAACCAAGCTACGGAAGCATATTGCATTCACCCCAAAAAAGAATTAGAGACATTATCTCATAATTATGAGATAATGTCTCTATATGTGTGCAGTCATTACCAGAGCAAGCTTGAAGAAGGGGCTGTAGAGGAAGAGAGCAGACAAGCCAGGGCAGTGGCTATGAGGCAGCAAGGCAGCTGGACCCGGTGGAACAGTGTCCAGGGAAGATCCCTCAGTTGGAAGGACATTTGGAAAATGGTGGGGCATCAGCTGAAGATCCTCCTGAATTCTGTTTATGATGTGCTGCCAACACCAACAAATCTGCATAGATGGAGGCTGACAGATGACCCCTTCTGTGTGCACTGTAAGAGAACAGCAAGCTTGGAATACATTTTGTCATCCTGTCAAGCAAGCCTGACTGAGGGGAGATTCAGGTGGCGCGATGATAAGTTGCTGGCGCAACTGGCCGATGGTCTGGAGAAGGAGAGGAAGCGGAAAAGAACCAAGGCCAAAGGCAAAGGCCCCCGCTTCATTGGCTTTCTCAGTCCTGGGGAAAAGGCAAGCAAGGAGGACAGATGTGCAGGGATCCTTGGTATTGTAGATGACTTGGAGATGATAGTTGACCTTGAAAGGCAACTCAAGTTACTGGGGGTGTTTGCCATCCCTAGCCTCTGACCAGATATTGTCCTCTGGTCCCCGGCAACAAAGCAAGTTGCTTTAATAGAGTTAATGGTGCCCTGGGAGAAAAGGATCGAGGAGGCACACGAACGCAAGTTGGGGAAGTATCAGCTCCTCATTGCAGAGAGCCAGCAGAGCGGGTGGAAAGCCTGGAACCTGCCGGTGGATGTGAGGTGCAGGGGGTTTCCAGGTCAGTTCCTTTGGAGACCACTGGGGATGTTTGGGATGAAAGTTGCAACCCGCAAGAAACTGGTGAGAAACATCTCAGAGGAGACAGAAACAGCATCCAGGTGGCTCTGGATAAAGAGGAGTGAGCGGTGGCTTAACCAAGCTGGCAGGGGAGAGGGAGAGCAGAGCCGCATTGTGAGGTCCTGAACGACCAAGGGAGCAGTTCCAGGATGCTGGTTCTGCTGTCAAGCCCCACTAAAGTGTTATGGGCTTGTTGACGAAACACAGGTGAAGTGGGGTGCCCACTTGAAAACCCAGTGAAGTTTACAGGTCTGTAACATGCAACTCTGCCCCCAGTTGAAGATGTCTGAAGGGAGCAATTTCTATGCTAGCCACTGCACAGGAAGAGCAGGTATAAATCCTGCCAAGAGTGGTATACCCTACTGTTAAATGTCATACAGCACTGAGGTAAGACTGATACAGACAAATATGAATTCTCCCCTTAAGCCCTGTTTCCACTGAGTGGTTCGGATTGGTTCATCTCAGTGTGGCGCGCATTTTGCAGCGTTTCCATAGACTAATCCCGGGAAAGATTTCCAAATGACTGATCTGTACTGTCCCACTTTTTGGGACCCTTCGTTAGGGTGCTAAGAATATCGAGCCAACCTGAAAAGGTGGAGCTAAACACTGCAGTCCGTTGATTGGCTAAAAGAATTGTCACTTTCTGTGTGACTATACAGTAAACAAAACCACACCATGTCTAAACCATACAAAGCCTATTGTTTACGTTTGTATTTCTCCTTGCGGCACACAGCCTTCTCTGAAACAAAGCTTTATTGACTTTTGTAATAAAGATCCACATGCCAGCAACAGAGTAGATGAACTGCTGGATGTCTTTCATCGTTGGTTTTGTTTGTATCGTGCTTTTCTCCTTTGTTGAGTTTATTACTTAGCGGTTAGCTCTTAGCTGCTATCATATGACGTTATTTACATAGCGACTATCGTCATCTGGCTTACACACCACCTACCAAATAGGGCACGAGTGGCTGTGGTAACGGGATCGGGCGTTATCGAACCAAACTGTACTGATCCGTACCGGACTGCCCTGTGGAAACGGGGTTTTAGATCGATTTCTTACCGGGCATGCTTCTCGTTGTTGTTACACTTTATAATTAAACACATTAGTGAAGGTGACAAGCAGATGTGAAGACATCGGCATCAGTCTACAACTAAAATCTCTTCTAACCTGAAGTAGCCTATCTGCTCATCTCCTCATCTGTGGATAACTGTTCCTTTCCCCACTCCAATTTTGATGTGCTAAAGCAATGAACCTTTTGTTCTAAGTGATGTACCACAGGTACTACAGCTGTATGTCTTTTCACCTGAATGAGAATAATTGCGGTTATTCAGATGTCACACCAGAGAAATCTTTTCCCGCAGGTGCTGCAGAAGCCTCTAATGTGTGTGTTTTCAAGTGTCTATTCAAACTACTTTTTAATGTAAAAGATTTGTTGCATATTAGGCAGGTAAACTCTTTTGAGTGTGATTTCCTATGGTCATTTAAATCCCCTTTAACTGAGAAAGATTTGTTGCATTTACTGCAGGTAAACGTATGAATTTGACTCATGTGTCTTTTCAAATCTGAGCTATGATAGAACCTTTTCCCACAGGTGCTGCAGGAGAAAGGCTTCTCACCTGTGTGTGTTATGAAGTGTCTCGTCAAATTACCATGTGCTGTGAACGATTTGCCACAGGTTTTACAAACGAAAAGCTTTTCCCTTGTGTGAATTTGACTATGATGATTTAACCCTGACTTTAAGGCGAATTCTTTGCCACAGGTCTTGCAGGAAAAAGGCTTTTCGCCTGTGTGTGTTACGAAGTGTTTCGTCAAATGACCTTTTTCCCTGAAAGATTTGCCACAGGTTTTACAAACAAAAGGCTTCTCACCTGTGTGAATTCGATTATGTACATTCAACCCTGACTTTAAGGCGAATTTTTTGCCACAGGTGTGGCAGGAATAAGGCTTCTCGCCTGTGTGTGTTCTCATGTGTACCGTTAAATCACTTTTAAATGCGAAAGATTTGTTGCATGTAGTGCAGGTAACAGACTTCACACCTGTATGAATATGAAAAATGTGCATTTTCAAGTCTGACCTCAGGGAGAAGCTTTTCCAACAGGTGCTGCAGGAGAAAGGCTTCTCACCTGGGTGTGTTCTAATGTGTCTTGTCAGAGTACTTTTTTTTCTGAAAGATTTGCCACAGGTGTTGCAAACAAAAGGCTTCTCACCTGTGTGAATTCGAATGTGATCATTTAACACTGCCTTTAAGTAGAATGCTTTCCCACAGGTGCTGCAGGAGAAAGGTTTCTCACCTGTGTGTTTTCTTGTATGAAGAGTCAGTTGTCCCTTTAAACGGAACATTTTCCCACAAATCGTGCAGGTATGAGTCTTCTTACCTCTTTTGACACTCAGATGATTTTGTAATTCTGACTTTTCCTTAAAAGATTTGCCGCATGTGTCACATTTAAAGGAGTTTTCACCCTGGTAAGGACTACAGTCACTCTCTGATGTTTTACTCTTCTGACTTCTTCTTTTGTCACTGTTTTTCTTTAGGTCTGATTTTCCAGTTGATTCTGATACTCCGAGCTCTCCTCCTGTGGGATCTTGATCCTCATCATCATGAGAGTTGTGAGAAAGAAGCTGGTGTTCACTCTTTAGTTGAACTTCACTGTGGTCACTCTCCTCATGAGTAAGAGTCAACATGAATGTGTCAGTCTCCTGCTTCAGTACCAGCTGCTCTCCCTCCTGACTGCTGCAGTCTTCCTCCTGCTCCTCTTTAATCTGTGGAAGCTCTGGCTCCTCTTGGTCTGGACTGGAGTTCCTCTCCTGGTTACAGAGCTGCTGGTCAGCCAGAACCTCCTCCTCCTCCTCTTTACCCACATGTTGCTGTGGGAGAGCTGGAGGAAGACAAACAAATACAGTAAAATGAAGAATGTAGAGCATCTTCTGGCGTAATATCTGTTTGTTTTAAATGAACGTGACCCCGTCATACTTCATCAAAATATAGCACCAGAGAAGAGTTCGTTTTTTCCTCACCTATTCTGTGTAAGGTGATGTGAGGTTTCCAAACGATATCCAGCAGTCTGCTCTGACGGTTGATCTCTTCCTCGTACTCGACGATTGTTTTTTTAAAGATTAAAAATATGTCTTCAGCAGCAACTGTTAGTCGCTCTTTAATGTGCTCTCTTCCTGTGGGATCTTGATCCTCATCATCATGAGAGTTGTGAGAAAGAAGCTGGTGTTCACTCTTTAGTTGATCTTCACTGTGGTCACTCTCCTCATGAGTAAGAGTCAACATGAATGTGTCAGTCTCCTGCTTCAGTACCAGCTGCTCTCCCTCCTGACTGCTGCAGTCTTCCTCCTGCTCCTCTTTAATCTGTGGAGGCTCTGGCTCCTCTTGGTCTGGACTGGAGTTCCTCTCCTGGTTACAGAGCTGCTGGTCAGCCAGAACCTCCTCCTCCTCTTTACACACATGTTGCTGTGGGAGAGCTGGAGGAAGACAAACAAAAGCATTTATACTAAGATGTCACTGAGCAGATCAAAGGCTTTGTTAAAGACAGGAACTTCAGATCAATTGATGCAGACAATAATCCAACAACAAAGATGTGCTTCAGATAGATAGATAGATAGATAGATAGATAGATAGATAGATAGATAGATAGATAGATAGATAGATAGATAGATAGATAGATAGATAGATAGATAGATAGATAGATAGATAGATAGATAGATAGATAGATAGATAGATAGATAGATAGATAGATAGATAGATAGATAGATAGATAGATAGATAGATAGATAGATACTTTATTGATCCCGAGGGAAATTCAGGGCATCCAGTAGCAGTATACAGACAGGCAGGACACAAGACATTGGTTACAATACACACCCGCTGTCCCCCCTCCCCTCTCTATACAATAATCCCCCAAACAAGATTTAGCAGCCCCTATGCGACTAAGACTAAAGGTTAAACCTGTGCAGTTAGCATTAGCATTAGACTTAAACTTATATAGCATAATGTACCTAACCTGTGAGGAGAGAAAAACATGTGTGCTGGTTAAAGAGACCTGTAAACAGTTAAAGAGCCTTAGAAACAAAGTGCTGACCTTCTAGAAACTAGTTACATGTGCATGTACAGAGGTCTTTGAGGTAGTGCCAGAGGTGTGAGTACAGTCGTTAAACAGTCAATGCAGGAATGTAAATTGGGCTCAGCAACATAAAGGAGCAGTGATTAGCATTAAGTGTCCAAAACAATAAGGTGAAACCAGGAGTGATTAGGGTGATTGCCAATGAAAATAGGGTCGAAAGTAATTTTGTTTTTACATCACAGTTGTGATTTGTGCATGTGTCACAGAACAGGTTAGTTTTCTTTGATAACTGGTCTCATATCTTGCAAATGGAGGGGGATCAAAAACGGCCATGTGGGGGTGCCTTAAAACCGTCTAACTTCTCTGGTCCAAACAAAGACGAGACCATTCAGCACTACAACATAGTAGAGCTGAAACGATTCCTCGAATAACTCGAATAATTCGATTACAAAAATTCATCGAGGAATTTTCGCTGCCTCGAGGCTTCGATAAGTTTTTTTTTTGCGTCATCAAAACTTTGCTATGTGTATAAAACACGTTTAAATCTAGCTGCAGCTACCTGCTCCTCTCTCTGACACACACACACTTTAGCGCTAACACGCACACACGAGCGTGACGTGCCCCTTTTAACTTTTAGTCAGCACACAGTTGATCCGTGATCCATACGGCCGAGTCGGGAACACGTGATCCGGTCAAACGGTCGGCTTTTCTCCGTTCACTCTCTCCGTGTTTGCAGCTAACATAACGATAGCAGCGTCCTCTCAGTCTCTGTCATAGACGCGTCTATGGTCTCTGTAGTCTCAGCTAACATAACGATAGTAGCGTCCTCTCAGTCTCTGTCATAGACGCGTCTATGGTCTCTGTAGTCTCAGCTAACATAACGATAGCAGCGTCCTCTCAGTCTCTGTCATAGACACGTTTATGGTCTCTGTAGTCTCAGCTAACATAACGATAGCAGCGTCCTCTCACAGTCTCTGTCATAGACACGTCTCTGGTCTCTGTAGTCTGTGAGCGTGCTGAATGTACGTGCTGCAGGAGCAGACAGAGATACACTTTTAATAATATACAGGCTGATTATATTAAATGTCTAATGTCTTCAAAGCTAAATCAAGAGATGACTTGTTTGTGGAATAATAATTTAGCAAATATATATTTAAAGTTTTTCAATCTCCTGATCTGACATAATGATTGATTCTGTGATTGATTCAACAGAACATAATGCTTTCTCAATTAAATGTACTGTAACAGATGTGTAGGCTACACAAAACAGTATTTGCTATTTCAGCCATTAAAACATGTTTGGCCTGTATTTTTAATTTACCTGCCGCCTTGACCAGTGAATCAAAAAGTTTATTTGGGACCCTGTCAGTAATATGGTGAGTGTCAGCAGCTGTAGAGCTGAGGTGGTTGATTGTAACAAGCAGGCGTTACCATGGTCACTGTAGGGACCCGAGACGAGTTAAACCTTAATTAAGCAAAAGTATGATTTATTCGATTACTCGATTATTCGGCGGGATATTCGATAGAATACTCGATTACTAAAATATTCGATAGCTGCAGCTCTACAACATAGCATGTTTCATTAATGTCTGATCATATAGTAAAGTCACTTTACCATTTCATTTAGTCCATGTCTTACAGATTTCTCATTTAAGACTTAAATAATAAAAGTCTGATTATTTAGTTGAATTCTTCCTCTATCATTCAGAGATGAAGAAAAAAATGTTACTTGTTGTGCTGACTGGATATTCAGTGTTTTTCTCCTTCATTGTAGTTAGTTGACATTGTTTCTTTTTAAAGCACAATAACTGATATACTATACCTAACTATATAAGAGCAGGAAATATAATTTGTAACAAGAATCCCGTTTCTCTGAAAGAAGATGTTTGGGGCTCTTGCTTCGCCTTTACACTTCTCGGCCACCGTAGTTTATAACACTGTAACATATAATGTTGTCTAATTAAAATAAGTTAGGCAGTTCCTCACCTGTTCTGTGTAAGATGATGTGAGGTTTCCAAACGATATCCAGCAGTCTGCGCTGACGATCTATCTCTTCCTCGTGCGCGATGATAGTTCTTTTAAAAACTACAAATATGTCTTCCGCAGCAGCCGTTAGTCGCTCGTTGATAAACTCTCTCAGACTCTCAGCTGAACACATTTTATAGTCGTTATTTTATTAAACTTTGAAAACTGACAACAGTCAAGTCTGAAAGGAGATGTAGCTGCGATCGCAACTGGTGCTCGTTTGTTTACTTCCGCTGTGTGTCACACTATAAAGCACCGACAACAACGGATGTGCGGCAGCGTTTTTTTTCCCGTTTTTAACATTTCTGAAAGAGAATTAAACATTTGCATGAGAAATATAAAGTATTCATGTAAACAAACACATATACAATCTATATGGCATGGATAATCTCCATTAAAAAAAAATAAAAACACAAAAGTAGACACACAGGGAAGTACATATTGTATTATTATGTTGACCATGTTGGACACCTTTTTGGAAGTCATCCATACACATTGCTCAAAGAAAATAAAAGGAACACTTAAACAACACAATGTAATTCCAAGTCAACCACACTTCTGTGAACTTAAACCGTCCACTTAGCAAGCAACACTGATTGACAATCAACTTCACATGCTGTTGAGAAAATGGAATAGACAACAGGTGGAAATTATAGGCAATTAGCAAGAACCCCAATAAAGGAGTGGTTCTGCAGATGGTGACCCCAGACCACTTCTCAGTTCTGATGCTTTCTGGCTGATGTTTTGGTCACTTTTGAATGCTAGCAGTGCTCTCACTCTCGTGGTAGCATGAGACGGAGTCTACAACCGACACCGTTGTTTTATAGTATTGCTTTTTTTTAATTGCTATTTTTTATTTACATTTGTCATGTTTATTGTTATTCTTTAGTGCTCTTTTTATGCACTGCAGGTTTGCACTGCGGGTTGGGGGGATTGCAATTTCATCTGTGCAAGGAGGAACAGGAGGAGCGCTGCCAGAACCCTGCAAAATGACCTACAGCAGGCCACAAATGTGCATGTGTCTCCTCAAACGGTCAGAAACAGACTCCATAAGGGTGATTTGAGGGCCCGATGTCCACAGGTGGGGGTTATGCTTACAGCCCAACACCGTGCAAGACCTTTGGCATTTGGCAGAGAACACCAAGATTGGAAAATTGGCCACTGGCGCCCTGTTCTCTTCACAGATGAAAGCAAGTTCACACTGAGCACGTGACAGAGTCTGGAGACGCCGCGGAGAACGTTCTGCTGCCTGCAACATCCTCCAGAATGACCAGTTTGGTGGTGGGTCAGTAATGGTAATGGGGTTGGCATTTCTTTAGAGGGCCACACAGCCCTCCATCTCCTCGCTAGAGGTAGCCTGACTGCCATTAGGTACCAAGATGAGATCCTTAGACCCCTTGTGAGACCATATGCTGGTGCGGTTGGCCCTGGGTTCCTCCTAAGGCAAGACAATGCTCGACCTCATGTGTCTGGAGTGTGTCAGCAGTTCCTGCTAGATGAAGGCATTGATGCTATGGACTGGCCTGCCCGTTTCCCAGACCTGAATCCAATTGATCACATTTGGGACATCATGTGTGGCTTCATCCACCAACGCCATGATGCACCACAGACTGTCCAGGAGCTGGCAGATGCTTTAGTTCAGGTCTGGGAGGAGATCCCTCAGGAGACCATCCACCACCTCATCAGGACCATGACCAGGCGTTGTAGGGAGGTCATACAGGCACATGGAGGTCACACGCACTACTGAGCCTCATTTTGACTTGTTTTAAGGACATCACATCAAAGTTGAATGTGTCTGAGTTCGTTTTTCCACTTTAATTTTGAGTGTTACTCCAAATCTAGACCTCCATTGGTTAACAAATGTGATTTCCATGAATCATTTTCATGTGATTTTGTTGTCAGTACATTCAGCTATTAAAAGAACAAAGAATTTAATAAGAATGCTTCACTCATTGAGATCTAGGATGTGTTATTTTAGCATTTCCTTTATTTTTTTTAGCAGTGTATTTCAGTGGCTCTGTCGAGGGGCAGCTCATGCATGGACTGTTGCCTGTGTCTTGAGCTGAAGAAAAGGACCTCCTTCATTTAGGCATGATAGTCCGTCATGTTGCAGGTAGCAAGATGTTAACCATGAGTGACTGACAATAGGGTCAAATTTGACACATGATCATTTAACTCTGGTAGAAGCGGATCCGTAACAAGTTCCACCTACTCTGGTTATGAGCAAGACAAGCTTGCTGCCATACTTTTATTTAAAAAATGTTTAAATACCAAAACATACTAATTATGATATTGATTCAAGTCAGGTTTAAACACTCAGATGCAACACAACATAATAAATCCCATCCCACTGTTCAAACATCAATGTAAACACAAGCTTGTTATGTTAAAAATGCCTTTTGCATTTTGCTACTGACCATTATTCTCAATGGGGAAAAAACAGACGTTACCAGATAAGCAAATTACATGTGACAACACAAATTTCATAATTTTGTACATAAACAAAAATAATCATCTTTATATATTTCACACAGCATCAGGAGAAGTTTAAACCAACTAAAAATCAAAAAGCAGTGAAACTGAAAGTTAGCTTTAATGCACGAGGCACTTTATTTAGCATGCGAGCACTTATGACCGTTATTGCTCCCTCTACACTCACAGAATGAACAGTGTCATTACACATGAATCACATCATGAATGTTCTAAACTTCAGTTACAAATCTGGAAAAGACAAAGAAAACACACCATGTCGGCTGTAATTATTCACTCTTCTCTCACTTCTGCCAGACTGAAGCAGAGCAACAAGGACAGTAAACGGTCCGCTCAGCATGGGGACGTGCTGCCCCCTTGTGGTCCATTCAGGAACAACTTCTTTCATCAAAATACTACAATATCATATTCATACAAAAGAACCAAATACAATTACAAAATTTCACAACACATTTCAGTGTGTCACACCTAACATCCATTTCTAGGATAATTGGATTCAAGCATAATCCTTAACTGCAACCCTCCTCAAGTTGGATGCATGTGTGATATGTGCTGGGGTGTGGTTGGCCATGCTTACTGAGGCAGAAGGGCCGTCCTAAAGAAGGTAAATCAAAAATGATTTCAAAAGATTTTATAAAATTTGTGGAAAATTCAAATCAGTAAAGTGAAAATATAAAAAGTAAAATAAAAATAAAGGATAAAATATTTGTTTAAACCCGAGTGCATGAACACTTCAGGTTGTTTCCCCCCCCCCCCAATGGAGTCACCTGCAATCGTCGTCCGGTCTCACAAAATCCCTAACTGATTGTGAGCAGTGTACGTCTTTTCAACTGTATGACAATTATTCTGATTATTCAAATGTCACACCTGAGAAATCTTTTCCCACAGGTGCTGTAGAAGTATGGCCTCTAATCTGTGTGTGACTTCCTGTGCGCTTTTAAATCCCCTTCATTCGGGTAAGATTTGTTGCATGTTGTGCAGGTAAACAGCTTTACACCTGTATGAATTTGAATGTGCCTATTCAATTTTGAGCTCTGAGAGAAGCTTTTCCCACAGGTGCTGCAGGTGAAAGGCTTCTCACCCGTGTGTGTTCTCATGTGTTCTGTCAAATGACCTTTTTCTCTGAAAGATTTGCCGCAGGTTTTGCAAACAATATTCTTTTCACCTGTGTGAATTCGAAGGTGCTTATTTAACACTGTCTTTGTGGAGAATGCTTTCCCACAGGTGTTGCAGGAGAAAGGCTTCTCACCTGTGTGTACTCTCATGTGTCCTGTCATATTTTCTTTTTTTCTGAAACATTTGCCACAGGTTTTGCAAACAAAAGGCTTTTCACCTGTGTGAATTCGGATGTGAGTATTTAACACTGATTTTTTACGGAATGTTTTCCCACAGGTGCTGCAGGAGAAAGGCTTCTCACCTGTGTGTGTTCTAATATGTCTCTTCAAATTACCATTTGCCCCGAAAGATTTGCCACAGGTTTGGCAAACAAAAGGCTTCTCACCTGTGTGAACTCGGATGTGAGTTTTTAACACTGACTTTTTACGGAATGTTTTCCCACAGGTGCTGCAGGAGAAAGGCTTCTCACCTGTGTGTGTTCTTGCATGAATAATCAGTTCTGATTTGTAACGGAATATTTTCCCACAAATCGTGCAGGTATGAGTCTTCTTACCTCTTTTAACACTCAGATGATTTTTTAATTCTGACTTTTCCTTAAAAGATTTGCCCCATGTGTCACATTTAAAAGAGTTTTCACCCTGGTGAGGACTACAGTCACTCTCTGATGTTTTACTGTTCTGACTTCTTCTTTTGTCACTGTTTTTCTTTGGGTCTGATTTTCCAGTTGATTCTGAGACTCCGAGCTCTCTTCCTGTGGGATCTTGATCCTCATCATCATGAGAGTTGTGAGAAAGAAGCTGGTGTTCACTCTTTAGTTGATCTTCACTGTGGTCACTCTCCTCATGAGTAAGAGTCAACATGAATGTGTCAGTCTCCTGCTTCAGTACCAGCTGCTCTCCCTCCTGACTGCTGCAGTCTTCCTCCTGCTCCTCTTTAATCTGTGGAGGCTCTGGCTCCTCTTGGTCTGGACTGGAGTTCCTCTCCTGGTTACAGAGCTGCTGGTCAGCCAGAACCTCCTTCTCTTTACACACATGTTGCTGTGGGAGAGCTGGAGGAAGACAAACAAAAGCATGTATGCTAAGCAAGCCTACAACAAGCTTTGTTAGTGGCAGGGTGCCAAATCCACAACTACAACATAAACAAAGATGTGCTGCGCTGCTAATAGGGTGTAATTTTGTTTTGACATCACAGGTCACTTTTCTGTAGTTTGATGCAACCAAAAACAAAAAAAGTGTGTCTGATACTACCTACAGTGGTCCCCCAACCCCAACTGCTTCAGTGCGCTCCCTGCATAGCAGCCCCACTCTGATATCTCTCCACAGTGCATGTGTGTGATTCAGACCTATGTGTATGAGAAGCATGTCTCTCAATCAAAGATAGAAAAAAACAGAATTTCCCTCAGGGAGAATCTAAAAAAAAAAAATGCCGGCATGCACATTGCGTGTCCCTGCATCTAAAATATTGTACATATTTTGTATAAGGCTTCGATTGTAAACTGCCATCACCTTTGTTAATCCGGCATCAGATGCAAGATAAGACCACGAGTTGGGTATAGAAGTATAGACTTTATTAACAATATTATTTCATTTAAACGGAGGCTATAAATCCCAGGATAAAAAAGGGCCCACTGATGTAACCCTACAACCCTACAACACAACAAATTTGAATAAACACACACTTAAGAGTAGAGATGCACCGATACCACTTTTTTGCAAACCAATTACAAGTACAATTACTCACATTTGGGCACTCACTGATACCGACAACTGTAAGTGACAACATGATTCTGTGTCACACCTTGCAATGGGAAAGTTTCAATTCAATTAATATGTTCGTTGTTGTAACGCTTGTTTTTTAATGCCACATTTGTCAAGCGTTATTGTATATTTATATAATTTGTTGGCACAAGCTGTGTTGCAAATATCTTAGTGTAACAATAAATGTAAATAATAGTGGGGGTCACAATCCGTTATTAGTCTTCTTAGCAAATAAACTGTAAATTATGATTACAGTGTGCACCAGATTCAACAACAGGTATGTTTAGGTAGTTGTAATAAAAGTAACAAAAGGGGAAAAGGTAAACGATGTTTAGAGTGTGGTGCTTTTTATTTTTATATTTGCTGGGGTGTCAACATTTTTTTTTCTCAATATGAACCAATGTTAATATAAACACATCCAATTGGCAAATTATAATTTTACAACAAGGCCTTGATCCTCAGCTTTTCAGAAATATCAGATTGGGGAGGATTTAAGTTTATTTTTCACCAGTTTTTTAGTTTTCTGAATGTTTAAGACTTTTTCCCCCTCCCCATAATTCCTCCATGAGAACAAAGCTTTTCTTCAGCTTTAAAAGTTATTATTTATTATTATTGTTACAGGTATTATTTGTGTTGATACGTGGACTAGTAAGTGAGTTACACCTTTTTTGTGTGGATTTTCTATCCTGGATGTAAGCACAAGCAGGACTACATCCCCAGGTGGCGGCGCTGCAGACACGTCACATCATCAGGCGCTGATTGGCCGTGAGGAATCATCGAGTTGTCTATGGCTCTGGCTTCGCGTTTGCGCTTCTCGGCCACCGTAGTTTATAGAATCATAACATACACGTGTCTAAGTCAAATTAGCTAGGCAGTTCCTCACCTGTTCTGTGTAAGATGATGTGAGGTTTCCAAACGATATCCAGCAGTCTGCGCTGTCGCTCTATCTCTTCCTCGTGCTCAACGATAGTTCTTTTAAAAACTACAAATATGTCTTCCGCAGCAGCCGTTAGTCGCTCGGTGATAAACTCTCTCAGACTCTCAGCTGAACACATTTTGTTGTTGTAGTTTATTAAACTTCAACTACGACAAAAAAGATCGTAGATGAACTACGACAACAGACAAGTCTAAGAGGAGCTGTAGCTGCGATCGGAACTGACCCTGTTGTTTGTTTACTTCCGCTGTGTGTCACACTATAAAGCACCGACAACAACGGATGTGCGGCAGATTTGTGTTCCATTTGTGGACCATCGGCGGACATCCCGGGGAGGACACTACACTTTCTAAGAAATGTTTAATAAAGTTTAAAACATTTTTTTTAAAGTGCCATGGTAACTTAGCGAGGACTCACATGAGCTACGTTGATGGAACACAACTCCGATTTATATGAGCCAGACTGCTCAAAACGAGCCAGGATTCAGCTTAATCCTCCTTCATGGAATTCATCCCGGAGGATGCTGCTTGGTTTAGTCATGAACAAAAATCAGTTGAAAACGGAACAAAACAGTTGCCGCACATCCGTTGTTGTCGGTACTTTATAACGTGACACACGGCGGAAGTTCACAAATAGCAGCGCTGCATCCAATCGCTGCTTCACCTTTCAGACTTGTCTGTTGTCGTAGTTCACTTTTTAAAGTTTAACGAAACAACAAAATGAGTTCAGCTGAGAGTCTGAGAGAGTTTATCAACGAGCGACTAACGGCTGCTGCGGAAGACATATTTGTAGTTTTTAAAAGAACTATCATCGAGCACGAGGAAGAGATAGATCGACAGCGCAGACTGCTGGATATCGTTTGGAAACCTCACATCACCTTACACAGAACAGGTAAGGATGGCCGTAGCCACCATTGAGGACACCGAGGTCATGTCCTCGGTATTTTTCCCGCCATTTTCGTTTCAAAAGTGGCAAAGAGTTACTTGCATCAGCACATTGCTGACATTTATTTACACAGCACACATCAGCTGAATTTTGTGAAATTGCAATAAACCAATCAATCTTAATTTCACACCAAGGTCCAAGATAAAACATGAATATTTTACACTTCTTATTGTGCCACATAGTCGGCTATGTTAATTAAAATTAACCTCAATGTTCAAAAAAACATAGTTTCCACTGAATTGCAGGAATAGGTGCATTTACTGTGTTTTTTTAATTTTTATTTTTACACAGTCAGCAAACCCAGGGCTGCCCCAGGCCAAGTGGGGGCCCTAAACAGGATTTTATTTTGGGGTCCACCTTCCAATAACATAATAATATTAATTACAATTACTAACGAATCAAATGAACAGCCTCTATCAACAGTGGAATTGTGAGAGTGGAGTTGTTGGATTATTGTCTGCATCAATTGATCTGAAGTTCCTGTCTTTAACAAAGCCTTTGATCTGCTCAGGGACATCTTTGTATAAATGCTTTTGTTTGTCTTCCTCCAGCTCTCCCACAGCAACATGTGTGTAAAGAGGAGGAGGAGGTTCTGACTGACCAGCAGCTCTGTAACCAGGAGAGGAACTCCAGTCCAGACCAAGAGGAGCCAGAGCCTCCACAGATTAAAGAGGAGCAGGAGGAAGACTGCAGCAGTCAGGAGGGAGAGCAGCTGGTACTGAAGCAGGAGACTGACACATTCATGTTGACTCTTACTCATGAGGAGAGTGACCACAGTGAAGATCAACTAAAGAGTGAACACCAGCTTCTTTCTCACAACTCTCATGATGATGAGGATCAAGATCCCACAGGAAGAGAGCACATTAAAGAGCGACTAACAGCTGCTGCTGAAGACATATTTGTAGTTTTTAAAAGAACTATCATCGAGTACGAGGAAGAGATCAACCGTCAGAGCAGACTGCTGGATATCGTTTGGAAACCTCACATCACCTTACACAGAATAGGTGAGGAAAAAACAAACTATTCTTAACTAATGTAAAGAGAAGTTGGGTTTTTATTTGAAACTAGTGGTGCTATATTTGGATGAAGTATGACGGGGTAACATTCATTTAAAACAAACAAACAAACGGATATAACGCCAGACGCTGCTCTAAATCTTTGGGTTACTTAACGTAACGTCTTCTTTGATGACAGAGTGAGGTGTTTCACTATGGAAATCGCTTTGGTGTGACCAACCTGGAAGATCCAATGACAGAACATCTGTCAGGACATACAGGCACTGTATTCGGGGCAACCCCCCCCCTCGTAATATGCAGTCGACCCACCCACTTCAAATCATTCAAGTCAGGTTTCTTACCGTACCTATACAAGGAGGGATGTGAAGGTGAAACACCGCCCTCTTTTATCAAAGAACCAAGGTTACGTTAAGAGCCCAGAGCCCACGAGGTGGCCGTGCTCCTAGTGGAATGATCTCTCTGGCCTATAGCTCTAAGGCAAACCCTTAGAGCTATAGGCCAGAGAGATGGCTTCCACAATCTAATGGGATAGCCTCTGATGAGACAGTGGCTTGCCTCTATGGGGAGTAGCCCAAGACACAAACAGTTGATCGTCCTTTCTGAACGAAGCTGTTTCATTGACAATCACATGCAGAGCGCGCACCGGGCACAAAGTGTTGATCCTCCGCTCCTCTTCTGATGAGAAAGGAGGGGAATGAAAGCCCTTTACTCCACTGTAGGGCATCTGTATGCCGCATCCACCATTTTAGTGAATTTCCCTCTGGATCAATAAAGTATCTATCTATCGTTCTATCGTTCTATCGTACAAAAGCCAGATTAGGCCATAGGCAGACTTTAGTGAGCCCAGGAGCAAACTGTAAGCAGGAGGGTCGTATAGACAAAGCCTGTAAATCACTTTCACACTTTGCTGCAGTCAAAGCCAGCAGTAATGCGGCCTTTAGCGAGACAAACTTCAAGCCTACTGCCTCCATAGGCATGAAAGGGATGTGATAAGACCTCCAACACTACTGACAAATCCCATAAAGAAACCAGGGGTCCAAAAACTGTGAGTTTCCGACGAGCCCCTTTCAAACGGCTAACCAGAGGATGTTGTCCCACAGACTTATCCCCAAACCCAACATGACAGGCGGAAATGGCTGCTAAATGCACCTTTATGGTTGATAAAGCCTTCCCTTTTTCTATCAGAAAACACAGCAGGTCAACTACAGAACACTGGAAAGAAATCGTGTTCCTCGAGCTGCACCACTCCTCAAAAACCCACCATTTACTCTGAAGGGAGTACGAGTAGACGAGGCTCTCGCAGTCTGAATGGTGTCGATAACCTGCTCAGGGAGGCCAGTTGCATTCCAGTTCCACCTCTCACGGGCCAGGCCCACAGCGCTATGCGGTCTGGATGTGGGTGGTAGATTTCCCCTTGCGTCTGGGACAGCAGGTCCCTGCGTAGTGGGAGTGGCCACGGCTCATCGTCCACGTCCAGAAGCGGAACTATTTCTGCCACCCAATGCTTGGATGACCAGCGTGGAGAGATGTTTGTGTCAGGCCACAGCACAGTTTGCACTTTTTAAGGTTCATCCCAGACAAAACTTTCTCATCGTAACATGTTGTCACAAACACACTGAGTGTCTTTGATAAACAGTCACCTTCGGGGACACACTATAGTGCCATAGCCAGTTACTCCCTGCTGAGGGGATAGTTCAAAGTGCCATGTTTAACTAATTTCCACATATATCCCTTTATGTTGCTAAATATGCAGTTTTTACTATTTGGTGAAAATATGCATTAAAAATATTTGATTTATAAAAAAATCTGTTTAAAAAATGTCTCTCTTCTTCCTTAAACGTCTCGCAGGCCAGATGAAGCCTTGAGTTTGACACAGATGCCTTATTGGGACATCTGTCAACAATTTAGCAGTGCCTGCTTGAATGAGCTGAGGGAGCTCCGGTAAATTCTTCACGGGAAGAAAGAGAGAATGATGTGATTTTGGTGGGTTGAGTGTATATTGTGAGGAGGTGTGCCCCGAATACTGATAGATAGATAGATACTTTATTGATCCCGAGGGAAATTCAGTTCAACCTCTCTGTCTCTGACTGTCATTATGTCATTGGAGCTTATTCACCCCAAAGCGATTCTGATAGTGAAACACCAAATCTAAGTGGAAAAAAAAGAATCTTCATTTTACTGTATTTGTTTGTCTTCCTCCAGCTCTCCCACAGCAACATGTGTGTAAAGAGAAGGAGGAGGTTCTGGCTGACCAGCAGCTCTGTAACCAGGAGAGGAACTCCAGTCCAGACCAAGAGGAGCCAGAGCCTCCACAGATTAAAGAGGAGCAGGAGGAAGACTGCAGCAGTCAGGAGGGAGAGCAGCTGGTACTGAAGCAGGAGACTGACACATTCATGTTGACTCTTACTCATGAGGAGAGTGACCACAGTGAAGATCAACTAAAGAGTGAACACCAGCTTCTTTCTCACAACTCTCATGATGATGAGGATCAAGATCCCACAGGAAGAGAGCTCGGAGTCTCGGAATCAACTGGAAAATCAGACCCAAAGAAAAACAGTGACAAAAGAAGAAGTCAGAAGAGTAAAACATCAGAGAGTGACTGTAGTCCTCACCAGGGTGAAAACTCTTTTAAATGTGACACATGGGGCAAATCTTTTAAGAAAAAGTCAGAATTAAAAAATCATCTGAGTGTCCACAGAGGTAAGAAGACTCATACCTGCACGATTTGTGGGAAAGTATACAGTTTAAAGGCAGAACTGACTCTTCATGCAAGAACACACACAGGTGAGAAGCCTTTCTCCTGCAGCACCTGTGGGAAAGCATTCCGCCAAAAGTCAGTGTTAAATGATCACATTCGAATTCACACAGGTGAGAAGCCTTTTGTTTGCAAGACCTGTGGCAAATCTTTCACAGCACATGGTAATTTGACAGAACACATGAGAATACACACAGGTGAGAAGCCTTTCTCCTGCAGCACTTGTGGGAAAAGCTTCTCTCAGACCACAAAATTAAATAGGCACATTCAAATTCATACAGGTGTAAAGCCATTTACCTGTCCAACATGCAACAAATCGTACTCATTTAAAGGTTATTTGAATATCCATATGAAAACACACTCAAAGGAGAGGCAGTTTACCTGCACAACATGCAACAAATCTTATAGTTTAAAAACTAGTTTGGCTTATCACATGAGAACACACGCAGGTGAGAAAACTTTCTCCTGCAGCACCTGTGGGAAAAGCTTCTTTCACAGCTCAAAATTAAAAAAGCACATTCGAATTCACACGGGTGAAAAGCCGTTTACCTGCCCAAAATGCAACAAATCTTTCCTTTTAAATAGTGCTCTGACTGATCACATTAGAATACACACAGGTGAGAGGCCTTTCTCCTGCAAGCTCTGTGGAAAAGCATTCCACCAAAAGTCACAGTTAAATACTCACACTCTAATTCACACAGATGAGAAGCCCTTTGTATGCAAAACCTGTGGCAAATGTTTCAGATCAAAAGGTGAATTGACATTACACATTAGGACACACACAGGTGAGAAGCCTTTCTCCTGCAGCACCTGTGGGAAAAGCTTCTCTCACAGCTCAGCCTTGAAAAGGCACATTCAAATTCATGCAGATCAAAAGCCCTTTGTTTGCAAAACCTGTGGCAAATCTTTCAGATCAAAAGCTGATTTGACAGGACACATTAGAACACACACAGGTGAGAAGCCTTTCACCTGCAGCACCTGTGGGAAAAGCTTCTTTCACACTTCAACCTTGAAAAGGCACATTATTCAAAATCATACAGGTGAAAAGCCGATTATCTGCACAACATGCAACAAATCTTTCAGATCAGAAAGTGAGTTGAAAGAACACATGAAATCACACATAGTTTAGAGGTTGCACTTCTGCATTACCTGTGAGAAAAGATGTGGTGTGACATTTGGAATAACCAAAATAATTCTCACACAGGTCAAAAGACATACACCTGTTGAACATCAAAAGGTTCTTTTCATTAACACATCAAAATTCAGTTAAAAGCTGATGACTGGCCGAACAAGCGGCGGATCTCTGAGAACTGTCTGGTCGTGAAATGTGCAAGCATTCACAAAATGCGAGAAGACATTTTCTCTTCAGAGAGAAACCCACAGGCAGACAGAGTCTGGATCCCTGGATCTCCTCACATGCTGATCCACAGCAATAAAGGACGCAACTGTTGTGACACCCAAATTTCAATCAATAAAGATGATCCTTCTCCTTCTCCTTGACTCCTTCTTGGTAACTCAAAAGTTTCTTTAGGTCTTCATATGCTGAATTGAAGCATCAGAGGATTCAGCTGGATACTTTCTCGGCATATTTTTGAGAGTTTTGGACATGATTAGAAACCACTCTGAGATTAGAGACCATCTTAATATTACAAAATTAAAATTTTCTTCAGAAAAATCCATTTCAGGATTAAAATGTGGGTTGCTGTGTATAGGATTATTACAGAGCTTAATTAACGGGCAACATTTATGTAAAGTTTAATCCAGTAAAATGTGGTTATCAAATTACTATTAATTATTCTTATTTGATTATTATTATAAATCAACAATGTTATAATAGTATTGTTGATTTTTGTTAATAATTAAATTAAATGTATGCGATTTAAAAAAGACCTCTAAACAGTTAAAGAACCTCAGAACACTTGGAAATAGGCCTGTGCATAACAATTGAAGAGTGCTGACCTTCTGAAAGTACATTATGTGTTGTTGATGCGCACAGCGGCGTTTGGGGTGAGGGTCGTGCAAAAGGTGTGAAAACAGACAGTCAATGCAGACCTTAGGGAGTGTCCAAACAAGGTGAAGTCCCCTAACACCTGTGACACTTTTTCACACCTTTACAGTGGTGAATCACCCCATGGGTAAGGGATGACCTCTCAGCCCCCACAGGCAGAAATAACATCAGACCCTCTTCTGCGACCTGTAATTTTCCCCTTGTGTCCACTGCATGGATCGCAGCTGAGAAGTTAAGACGTATCAGACGATTCGGATGGCTCCTGCTCACCCTTATATCAAAGAAAGCACACATAGCTCATCGAATCTCTGGTGAGAGATGTATAGCGGTTTGATCCAGGTAACCCAAACTTCAACATAGATGATTACCCCAGATCAGGGTGAGAAATACGTGGGGTCTCGGCGGGTCTGAGACCCATTGATTGAGACTTACACCCCCCCGAAAACCTTAACAGCAACATGTTGGGGAGTCTCTGGAAAATATTCTCTGCAGTGGACCAGAGGGAGAAAAACAAAAAGTGTTATATTTCTGCAAGAAACTCACTCCAAGGGAGAAGACATTGTATTTTGGTCTAAGCAGTGGGGAGACAAAAGCCCCGTTTCCACCGAGCGGTCGGGCTCGGTTCGTCTCTGTACGGAGCCCATTTTGCGGCATTTCCATAGACTAATCCTGGGAAAGATTGCCAAATAACCGGTCCGTACTGTCCCACTTTTTGGGACCCTTCCGTTGGGGTGCTAAGAATGTGAACCCGAAAAGGTGGAGCTAAACACTGCAGTCCATTGATTGGTTGAAAGAATCGTCACTTCCCGTGTTACGTTTGCAAACAAAACTCCGCCGTGTTTAAGCCATTGACTGTAATACACAGCTGATTGTTTACGTCTGTATTTCTCCACGTGGCAGACAGCCTTCTCTGAAACAAAGCTTGATTGAGTTCTTGTAATAAAGAGTGAAGGATAAAAGTTGTTATTGAATCCTTTTCCTAAATGTTAGAAATCTGACTCCTCTAAATAATTACCTCAAATCTCTGCGCATTCTTTTGATGGGATGAGAGGAATGACTGGAGACGTCTCTTTCAGGTTAACAGAGTTTATTAACCTGATGAATCAAGAATAGAAGTTACAGAGTCTCTGGGTTCAACGCTACGTGTCCCTGACAACAGACAGATACCTGGTCAGTTCATGAAGTCTGAGCCCCGACTATCTTTCCCTGAACCCTTTTATACATTAGACAGAGATTATCTAACCAAATTATGCATTTGAGAATGTGCGGTTTCCTTCCTCCGATTGGACAGCTTTCCAAATTATGCGCCTCCTGATGTTTGGTTCCGCTTCTCTCATTGGTGCATCATTCACCTTCTGTAGGGGAAGACACTTCCTGCCTGGCCTGTTTGTTATCACAGGAAGACATCTAGTCGAGTCATCATTTCCTTTTAAGCAACAAACCATTTGAGTGATTATCTATCAAGGCCCACTGAACCTATAAAAGTGGGTGAGTAATTAACTGTTCAGGGCTTTAAACTAAACCTATGTTTGAGTTGGTGAGTGATTCAGTTTAAAGGGCCAAAAACACATGTTGGAATGTGCACACTTCTGCAAGCCCTCTTCACACAAACACCTTACTGAAAAGTATGATAATTTTATTAACACACACAAACCTAGAATAAAACATGATAAATAACTGGTATAATATAAATGTAAGCGAACATCATTCAAACTGTAAATATCAAACCTTTCCTTTGGACCGGGTGATGAAACTTTATTGCAGTAAGCACATTGATTATAAGCAGAAAAAGGCAGAATATTCTATCAACTCCCCCTTTTGACCTCATTAAACATGAGGTCAATATAAAATAGTCTTCTTCATAAGAATCAATGTTAAGTTCCTGAATAACAAGGCCTGAGCATTAACATGCAATCAAGGGCAATAAGCCCTGATAAACTGAATAAGGTAAGATAAGATAATCCTTTATTCATCTGCAAACTGAGAATTTTACAATGGTGGGCTTCATTTTATTACCACTCACATCCTGGGGTTGTGTATTCCAGTCATCTGGTCTGATAGTGGTGAAATCTACCTGCATTAAAGGAATTAATCATTTACGTCTGTTAAACACATGTTGCCATTGAAGTCTAGGAATTTCAATGGTGATGGAGAAGTGAAGATATTGGGGCGGCAGTAGCTCAGTCTGTAGGGACTTGGGTTGGGAGCAAGGCACCGAACCCCAAAAACTGCTCTGGCGCGCTCGCTGTGGGAGGCCCCGTCACTCTGAGACCTCTCCATTAATGCATGTCACTGGAACCCTGTTTGTGCATGAGTGTGTATCTCGGCCTATGTGTGTGTTCATTAGACAGAGTGAAAACCGAATTTCCCCTCGTGGGATTAATAAAGTATATTAAAAAAAAAAAAAAAAAAATTGAGAACTTGCAAGATCACTGCACCTGCCTCTGAATCCTAAAAAAAGACAGCACAAGAGAAAAGGAGAACAAAAAGAGAAAAAATACAACACAAAACTGTCCTGATCCATTCTTAAACAAGAATAATCATTAAACAGAAAATGTGTATTAATTTATTATTATTATTATTTTATACATATAGAAAGAGACGCTACTAGTACAAGCTACAAGCTACTAGTACAATTAGAGCCCCATAATAAAATCCATATTCAAGTCTGGTGAGATCCAGGGGCGTCCCCCTTAGACACACTGTCACTGAATATGAATATATTACAGGAATGATGAATGAAAGTACTTACCAAAAAAAAAGTGAAGTTTCATGTGGCTTAAAGTTAAAAACACAAAAAACATCTTCAGAGAAGTAATCAGACCAGCGGATCTTAATGTGCTACCATCAGTCTTTCACACCGTCTCCACAGGCCATTTAAATCTCAAATGACCCTCAGTCAGAGGCATAAAAAGAACTAAAGTATTCTTACAAATAAAGGTACTATTATTTATTAATATTTTACTAAAATACTCAAAGTCAGTCTAAACATGCACTCAAATGAAAGTAAAAACTAGCTCATTGAAAATCCACTATAAGTAAAAGTTACTTATTACTGTCTCTCTTTTTTTGTTGTTCATTGAAGGAAAATGTTTACAGAGATGCATCCTGCAAACATATTCTTTTGTACCCCATTAATCAAAACACAATTATAAATAGACATTAAATCTCCTCTCAATCTCTCAGTCTCCAAACTCTCTCACCTTCATCTTTCTCATCACTTATTCAATTCCTTCTTTCTGCACTTTCACAAACATCCTTCTAACTGCATCCTCACATCCGCTTTCTCACATCCACCAACAGGTTCATCTGAACCACTTTGACTTTCTGTCACCTTCTTTCACTCACTATTACCTTTAAATTCTTCCTTCAGGATCATTAAAGTGTCTATGTCGCCTTTTGCTGCTTTCCATGCTATATCTAGTTTTACTTTTTGTGATGAAGGGAATCTTCTACTTTTCCAGTTTACTCAGAGGTAAGTGGTACAGTTTCTCTGGATGTCTAAAACAACAGACATCTGTAAAAAAACGTTCTCACCTCTAAATGAGCAATAAATACATTTGACAAATTAGCCCCTAGTTTTACATATTTCTGGACTTGTTCTTCACAGATGTGAGAAGTAAAGGTTCATTTAGTCAGCTATGTTTATGCTTTCTGCAGTGTAAATAATGTGTGAATGGAACAAAAGTATTCACAACTTTGTTTGTCTGAGATTTGTCACGGTAAATGCTTTAGATAAGGATGAAGAAAGTCACACTATGTATTGTCTTTACAAGAGCTTTTACTACAGCCACTACATATATTATTATGCATCAATACCTATAGTCTATATCCCCCTTTTTTCTGAAAAAGGGCCACATTAACAACACCCCCTTTTTCAGAAACATCTAAGAAGAATGGAGTAAAATAATCTGAGAATTAAAACCATTCTGTCTGTTAGAGGTCAAATGAACAGCAGCCACAACACGCTCTGAGCCCATAAGAATACAGAGAGAGGTAATACACCAGTGAGAGTTAACAACATGCTTCAAAAGCATCATGATACACAAAGTTGGGAGTGCGAATGTAATTTAAAGTGACGTGGTACAGGTCTTTTGGAGGGACTAAAGGCTGGATGGACTGGAACCAAGGTTTCCAAAAGTTGTAAAAAGCAAGAATGTCCTTTTTTTCAAGTGTCTCTGGGAAAGGTCGTTGGTGTACCCGTGAACTCCACTACTGGAACACATTGCGATGAAGATTGAAGGTTGTGAAACATCACCAGTGAGAGTGGAGTAACATAGTCTTGTGTCAACCACAGAGCTGCATGAATTCAACAGTCTTTGTGAGGAGGGGCTCTGCCAAACCCTCTCCCTTAAAGCACTCTGGATGACCCTTGACATTTAACCAGGCTGCTATCACACCTGGTTGGCTCCTTGTCCATTAGGAGTCCGGTACTGATAAGAACCATGCTGCTTGCTGCTTCAGAGGGCCCTGTGAGGGAGGGCCGGAGCAGCTCACTGTCCTGGGCGGTGTCTGGCCCAGTGGTCGAGTGTCCCACAATAAAAACATCCTTGATTCTGTGGACCTGGAGCAAACCCACATCAGCCAAGTCCACCATATCCCCTGTAACCACGCCTGTACGGATTGACATTGTACCCTGTACTCCTCCCATAAGAGTGATATGGCTGCTGTACATATGGTTGCTCTAGATTAAACACCGGAGCGTATTTGGTTGCATCATAAAGTAGCCTCTCCCTCTTGAAGCTGCATCTTTAAGAGGTGCAGCTTGAAGTCTTATTAACTCTATCATCTGCTGTTTGCTGTTGTTTATGTGAGCGTAAGTGATGTAAGACGTGTATCTCCCATCTGGGGAGCAATACACTATTAAAACCAGGCATTTCAACTAGTTCTGCTTTTACTCATTCTGAGAGGCCTGCTACTAGGACCTCTTTGTTTGAACTAAAGCTATGCCCCCCCTAGTACAACCTTATATTAAGAACATGCCAACAAGTGTAGCACCATCTAAGTTGACTTCATTTTTGTGTAGTTTGTCAGTCATCAGTTAAATTTCCAGTCTAATTCTTTAAACATCACTTGTAAACAGTCTAGAAATAGTTGAAATGTCAGCAAGGTGAACATATTATAAAGTTTAAATTATTTTCTCAGCTATGGGGCCAAAATAAAGTAATTTTTGTTTTTTTTATTTTAAGAATGTAAAAACCAAAGTGGGTTGTTTGCATAATAGATGCATGCAAATAAATACTAGTGATCTACGACAGCTAACTCATTTCCTGCGCTCCTTGAATCAATCAATGCTTAAATTTAGCTATATAATATGTCTCTATAACAACAAGAAAAACACTATAAACCATGAACACATTTAACTACATAAAAACAAAGTAACAACAGTGAGGACTGTGGGGTGATACTGAATGGCCTAAGAAAGGGTGGGGCCGTCTTCTCTCCTGTAAAACACCCTATCTAATCTCTCCTTTAAAGATACTGATCAACTCAGTGCACAAAGTCAACAAGCACACAGACCAGAGCTTCACTCTTCCAATCAACAGCCAAAACCCAAAATAAATCTTCAAGCAGTTAAAAAGGAACTCCTCCTCTTAACTATGCAAATGTATGGTTCATCTATTTTAAACCTTTCAGAAGAATTTTAAAAGATTTTCTCCTCTCCTTCAGTAACTGTTCCACTATTATTGCCTATTTAATAACACTAAAATTCTATTTATCAATCACACTCAAACAAAATAATTACACAGGCCTTCACACACATGATTTACCACACAGCACACAAACACACACATCTACAGACATCAACAGCACACACACACGTACTCAGCACAGCACTCACACACACCTACTCAGCACAGCACTCACACACACATCTACTCACAGGTTTACCAGGTAGAGCTAGAGGTGTTGCTCAAAATACTAGTAACAGGGTAGAAGAAAAAGCCCCTACCTTTCCCCTTTCCACTCTCTGAACCAGTGAGAGAAAAGAAAAAGGAGGTGCAATGAACGGAATAAAAAAATATATATCTCTAAATATTTGTACTTGAACTTAAGGAACAGAACATCTGTCCAAGTTAACACACAACAAAAGACACTATATACACGTGAACAGCAGAAAATGTATAGACGCAATGCCCTATTTGGAGTCCTAACTGGCAAGCTTCTACAGCAGTCCTAATGACAACTGCGGCCAGTCACTGGGGGTTCTATCCCAGACTCACAAACAGTTTTAATACACTTCTGCTGATTCACCGCCTCCCCAATGATCCCACACACAGTTCTCTGTCGACTGAAATGACCAGCGCTCAACCTGTTGCCTTCTTGACTTTGTCATTCAGTGTCAGAAGAAAAGACCCAACCCAACATTCAACCCAGCCAGTCTCTCGCCCCTGGCTTTCTAACCAGTCTCTCGCCCCTGGTTTCCTAGTCAGTCTCTCGCCCCTGGTTTCACAACCAGTCTCTCGCCACTGGTTTCACAGCCAGTCTCTCGCCCCTGACTTCTAATTGCTTTCTCTTCGTACAGCCTTCTGTTCGATCGCCTTTCTCCTCGCGCGGCTTTCTGCTCGATCGCTTAATTGTATTCTTGATTCAGTTTTCTAAATTTAGACATTAACACCGTCTATACCCAAACCAGACAACGATAATTTAGGTTTTCCAATGTGCACAATTTTTTGGAAAAGGTTTGTGTTCACCTTTGGTTTTTGTGAGGCCTCTCGATGTCTGGATTGGTCTGGACGTTGTACCATAGACTTCAATGCAGTCGTTCTACTACCTTAAGAAATTAATACATTTGAATTAAACATATTTCAAATTTTTTAATAAATTAATCAATACTTACGTCCTCCATCAAACCTCATCCCCCATCGTCGGGGTCACCTAGTGAAGGATAAAAGTTGTTATTGAATCCTTTTCCAAATGTTGTTAATAGAAATCTGACTCCTCTAAATAATGACCTCAAATCTCTGCACTTTCTTTTGATGGGATGAGAGGAATGACTGAAGACGTCTCTTTCAGGTTAACAGAGTTTATTAACCCGATGAATCAAGAATAGAAGTTACAGAGTCTCTGGGTTCAACACTACGTGTCCCTGACAACAGACAGATACCTGGTCAGTTCGCGACGTCTGAGCCCCGACTGTCTTTCCCTGAACCCTTTTATACATTAGACAGAGATTATCTAACCAAATTATGCATTCAAGAATGTGCGGTTTTCATCCTCCGATTGGGGCAACTTCCAAATTATGCGCCTTCGGATGAGTGGTTCTCCTTTTCTCATTGGTGCATCAATCCTTTCACCTTCTATAGGGGAAGACACATCCTACCTGGCCTGTTTCTTATCACAAGCAGACATCTAGTCTAGTAACCATTTCCTTTTAAGCAACAAACCATTTAAGTGATTAACTTAAATTCAAGGCCCACTGAACCTATAAAAGTGGGTGAGTAATTAACTGTTCAGGGCCTTAAACTAAACCTATGTTTGAGTTGGTGAGTGATTCAGTTTAAAGGGCCGCATCAAACACATGTTGGAATGTGCACTCACTTCTGCAAGCCCTCTTCACACAAACACCTTTATGTACTTAAAAGTATGACAATTTTATTAACACACACAAACCTGGAATAAAACATGATAAAATAACTGGTATAATATAAATGTAAGCGAACATCATTCAAACTGTAAATATCAAACCTTTCCTTTGGACCGGGTGATGAAACTTTATTGCAGTAAGCACTTTGATTATAAGCAGAAAAGGGCCTAATATTCTATCAAGAGTCATATGCCAATGAAGTGGATGAATTGCTGGAAGTCTTCCAGCATTGGTTTTGTTTGTATAGCGTTTTTCTCCTCTGTTGAATGTATTAGTTTGCGGTTAGCAGTTAGCTTCTATCATATCACGCTATTTACATAGCGATTATCGTCATCCAGCTTACATGCCGCCTACCAAATAGGGCACGGGTGGCTGTGGAAACGCAAACGGGATCAGGCTTAATCGAACTAAACCGTACCAAACTGTACCGATCCGTACCGGACTGCTGTGTGGAAACGGGGCTATCAGTTTACACAGGGAAATGATCGCAATATTATTAGCATTACAGTGGATAGAGGAAACAATACCATTAAAATCAATCATTTGTTCAGATTCAAGTTCATCAATCATTAGTCTACAGTACAATCATTCAGAAAGCAGACCAGACATTTTAATAGATATCAATCAAACGCTGTATCGAAATTCAGATGATGGGCCTTACAGTGATGGTTTTGTGGGTACCTGCACAGATAGGGATACAAGGGAACGAATTTGCAGACAAGGTGGCAAAGAAGGCTACAACAAATCCGCAAGTAGATTTAGTAGTTAATATTAGCAGAACAGACGTGAAGAGCATTATTAACTCATTCTCCGCCATTGACGGAATATTCCGTCATTTGGAACCCAACCGTTCCCCGCCATTGACGGAATTTTCCGTCAATTGGTGTTTTCAGTGTAATATGATAGGGGGCGCTCTGGCGGACATTGTGAAAAAGTTACAGGACTGTGGGGTCAAAAACCAACAAACAAGACCACTCGCGGGAAAGTAGAGAGAAAAAAAACAAACATTTTCTTCGTCCTTATTTTCCAGCGGGCGGTGTTCTATCAGTCTATATGTGAGTTTGACGCGTGTCAATAAGTCAACATTAGCCGTATAGATATGAGATAAAAGCTCTTGAACAGTACAAACATGCTGGCGCCAGCAAGGAGATATTCGGCTGCGGAAACTACAGAGTTAATTATCGATACAGACTCTGATCATTCATTTTTTGACCTCCGTGAAACTGATTTGGATGAAGACAGCAGCGGCGACAGTGAATGGAGGGATTCAGGACGTGTAAGAGGTAAGATATGATCACGTTATTTTTTGATTCACCGTGATAGCATACACATCTGATAATTCATGAGATAACGTGACGTCGAAATAACATATCTCTCATTTTTGTACATAAACTATGTACCAAACGAATTTTTGACTGACTTTTTATTGTAATTTCCAGACACAGAGTCCAGGTCTCCAAGGTCCAGACATACACGTAGGTGCAAGAGGTGAGTCATGATAACATATTTTATTTAGTTTGATAGTATGTTACTTGGATTGTATGATTATAAGATACTATATGAGAGCATCTGCTAACTTGTGAGAGAAGATAAAAAAAGAAATAATTTAGCTTTCATTTTGTACACAAACTATTTACCAAATGAATATTTGTTTGACATTTTACTGTCATTTTACACACAGAGTCCAGGGATTCAAGGCCCAGGTGTCCTTTATACAGAACTACTCAAGGTGAAAAAGGTAAGATGTGATATGAAGAGGCCGAAAAATAACGTTTCTCTCTTTGTGCACATCACACTGTTGAATAAAAAAATTGTCTTTCTAATTATTTACAGGTCGAACACAGCAAAGAGGCAGAGGTCGGACCTGTGGATCTTATGGGCGTGGTGGAGGTCAAGTACCTGGTGACCAAGCAAGAGGGTCTGTAAACCAGCCAGGTGCAGGTCCTGGTCCAGGTAATCTGATGTGGAAAGAAATGAACTGGCAGCCAAAAGACTTTCCTTTTCACTGAGAATCCTGGACCTCTAAATGATGCTGCTGCTCTTGATCATATCATTCGTAAGCCTGACCTTGAAATGTACTGGTCTACAGATGACATTTTGGCCACCCCCTACTTCAACAAGGTCATGTCCCGCAACCGGTTTGAAATCATATGGAGATTTCTACAATCCAATGATTATGAATCAAGGCCAGCAAATAGCACTGACAGGTTGTACAAAGTCCGCCCTGTCTTATATTACCTTATATCTAAATTCAGTCAAATGTATCAACCTAACACCAACATTTGCATTGATGAGGGTATGCTTCTGTGGTGTGGACGGCTAGCGTTCAGGGTATACAATCCCCAAAAACCTGTCAAATATGGGTTCAAATCCTACATCCTTTGTGATTCTGACACAGGGTACTGTTACAACATGAAACCCTATTGCGGAGAAGGCACTTCCCTGGGAGACACAATTGTCTCTCTTCTTGATCAGGTTTTTGTTCAACTAATGTTTTATTATTGAAAATAATAATGATATTTAAGTGTTTGTAAAAACAAAGTATTTCTGAGTGTATAAGAGAAGAAAAATGTATAATATAGTTTGTAAATGTTGTAGTGCTACACTATTCAAAGAAAATTAATAATTTTATGTAATCATTTTTATTTATTTTAGTTATCTATTTTAAAATATAACTGTAGTTGTCAAATGAAAGTAAAAAGAATCCAAATGTAAACTCAAAATCACTTTTTTTCTTGAAAATAAGTGTGTTTTACAAAAGTGCTGTTTTCTCAGCTTTTTGTCCGGAATGTGGTTTTTTTGTGAAAATGGCCGATATTCAAGTGCTGATAAAAAAAGATTGAATGAAGTTTGAATAAAATAGTTTTTTGTATATGAAAGCAGAGGCTCTGATCTTTCTTTTGATGTATTCAATATTTACATATTCAAAGAACAAAATATTCTGTGAGTCTTGAAAGATTGGTGAAAATGGTGAAAAAGGCTGGCGCTGGCTGGCAAACATTCTAGAATTCTCTGGCGGGGAAAGAGTTAAACAGAGACTGAAGGAAAAGTGGCAAAAGAAGTGTGAGGAAGGAAGGAAAGGACGGTGGTTTTATAGAAACCAAAGGAAGGTTGGTGAGATGAGAAGTGCAGGTACCAATAGGAGAAATGAAAGAGAAATATCTAGAATAAGATTTGGACACACTGGATTAAATAGTACACTGTTTAAAATAGGAAAACATAACACACGAAGATGCGATTACTGTGGACAAGAGGAGACATTGGAACATGTTATTATGCACTGCCAGAAATATGATTTAAAAAGAAGACAAATGGTGGAAAAATTGAAAGAAATTATAGTACAATTGAACGTTAAAGATATCTTACAAAAGCACTCAGAAAATGAAGGAGTCAGGATTTTATTAGATTTTCTGGGGAAAACTAAGTTAATTGACAGGATATAGTTGTTGGTTTTTTTTTCCATTTTATATTGTTTACAGAGAGTACAATTATTAGCTATTTTGATCCACACTCCATACCAGTAGGTGGTGGAAATGCACCAATTTGTTGTTTGCCAACCGCCATAAAACGTCAAAGAAGAAGAAGAAGTAAGCAAGGTCTAGGCTGCTGACAGGAGACGTGAGAGGCTGCCCACTGAGCAGATTGTGAAGCTGGGTTTTGATGGAGGATATCGTAGCTGTTGGTCGGTAGTTTGGAGCACGGAGCGTCAAACAAACTGTACCGTGAGTGTAGCTATGGGTGACACTTCGGATGGTGATGGTGGTGGATGGACTTCAGAAATGGAGATTAGTCAATGGAAAGCTGCAAGGAAAAAATCATGGTCTGTAGCAAGTAGTGGAGAAGAAGGCTCAACACAAGTTTCAAAAAAACTGAAAGCTAGAACTAATGGGAACAATAAACCCCAAAGTGACAAGCAGGAGGATTTGAAAGTTATCATTACATTCAGTAATGATAAAGGACATTTTCATCCAGTCAAGGTGACGAAAGCAATAGAGAAAGAAATAGGGAAAATCAAGTATGCTAAACTGTTGGGTAACAGAAGAATTCTCATATCAGCAGTGAACAAGAAACAACAAGAGAAGATCATGAAAATGAATCATCTTAATGGAAGTCAGATTAAAGTACATTCACCAGGAATGGTTGACAAAACAAGAGGAGTGATATCAAATGTACTTCTAGAGATGACAATGGAAGAAGTGAAGAAAGAGTTGCAAGGCAGTAAAGTACTCGAAGCTAAAAGACTCCAAACAAATAAAGGTGGTGTCAAGAATGATAGTCTGTCTGTGCTGCTTGTTTTTGAAAAGACAATGCCTTTGGAAGTCAAAATCGGATGGTTCAACTATAAAGTGAGGGACTATATTCCTCAAGCTCTAAGGCAGGGGTGGCCAAACCTGGTCCTCAAGAGCCACAATCCTGCATGTTTTAGATGTCTCCCTCTTCCAACACACCTGATTCAAATGATCAGGATCGTTATCAGGCTTCTGCAGAGCTTGATGACGAGATAATCATTTGAATCAGGTGTGTTGAAGAGGGAGACATCTAAAACATGCAGGATTGTGGCTCTTGAGGACCAGGGTTGGCCACCCCTGCTCTAAGGTGTTTCAAATGCCAGAGAATAGGGCACATAGCTCAACAATGCAAATGGAAACAGAGATGTGCAAAATGTGGAGAAAAACATGATTATGGTAAATGTAAAAAGGATGCTGTAACTGTGGAGGTGAGCATAATGCTGCATATGCTGGATGTGTGGTCCAAACTCAAGCTAAAGAAGTACAGAGGTACAAAACTTTGAATAAGGTGACATATGCTGAGGCATTAAGAAGTGTAAGTTTTCATGAAAACAGATAAAATAGTCTAAATGAGTTTCATACAAACACAGATGGAAATTTGAGGAATGCAGGTCCTCAGCGGGCAGGTACAGAATCTACTCCTCCTGGAAGATTGACTACAGTACAGCAGCAATGCAATCATAAGTGCAAAGTTAAGGAGAACACATTGATAGTGGAGAAGGAAAGTTTTGTAGCTTTTATATGTAAAGTAATTAATGTTGCAACACGACAAGAAAGGAAGAGTGATCGAATTAAGACAGTAGTAGAAGGTGCAGAGGAGTTTCTAGATATCAAAGATTTAAAAGCTGAAGACATACATCGTATGTTGAGGGGTGCAAATGAGGAGGGTTCTCAGAATACCACTTAATTTAGGGATGGTGTTCCTCATTTTACAGTTGAATGCTAGGAGCTTGATTGCAAATGGACAAGAATTTAAAAGGTTTGTAACAGAATCTGAAATGAGACCTGATGTTTGCATTCAAGAAACCTGGCTTAGGCCTCACCTTGATTTCATTTTACCTGGATTTGAGTCTGTTAGGTTTGATCGAGAAGGAAATCAGGGAGGGGGTTGTGCAACATTTGTAAAAGATGGAAGACCATTCAGAAGAATACCAACCTCAACCGACATAGAATGTGTGATCATTGAAATATGTAAATCAGATGGAAATATAACAATAATTAACATGTACAATCCTTGTGTTACAATCCAGAATAAAACCCAAATGCACAACCAGGGAACAGAGTAACAACAATAATTTATTATAAACAGGGGTAGTGACACTAGTGAGAACAATGAGCGAGAGTCCAAGCTCTGTGGTGAGTAGTGCAGACAACAATCCAGGTGATGATCCAAAAAACCAAATCCAGCACGCGTGAGGATAATCCAAAGTGACAACGAGGAGATGACAGGATACAAGAGGGCAGGTAAGTCTGGACGGGGAGCTGATGAGGAGAAAACACGGAGAGGGTAAGTACGAGGAGACCACAGAGAACATCAAAATACGAGGGAGCCTGATTTAGAGGTACGCTACCACGGTGAGTTGACAATAATCTGGCGCCGGCTGCATGTAGAGAGCCGGCTTAAGAGCAGGAGTTGATGAGCAGTTGAGATGAGCCACACCTGGGTGTGCAGCTGAAACCAATCACAATCAAGGGGAAAAGGAAGCACACAGGAGGAGATGACAGACAGGGAAAACTAACAACACGCGTGGACAACACTAAAACAACCCAAATCATAACACCTTGTAAATTATTAAATCTGAGAATATTAGAAGACATAATGAGACGAGGAAATGGGAGAGAAATATGGTGTGGAGACTTCAATGCACATAATAATCTCTGGGGAAGTAAGCATACAGACAGTAATGGCAGAGTAGTGGAAGAATTGATGGATGTTAGGCAGTTAGTTTGTCTAAATGATGGAAATGGTACAAGAATTGATATACGATCTAACTCAGTATCTTGTATTGATCTCACTTTAGTTTCTAATAACTTTGCACACTCTTGTGAGTGGAATATAGAAAATAATACAAACATAGGAAGTGATCATTTTCCAATATTGTGCGCTATAAATGTTGAAATAAATTTCACAGAAAATTCCAGTCATAAGAAATGGTGTTTTGAAAAAGCAGATTGGAAAAACTTTAAAGAATTATGCTGTAAATTTGCAGATTCAATTTCAATGGAGGGTAACATTGAGGAATGTGCAGATGAAGTATCAATATATCTATATATCTATATATATCAAGATATTTATAGTATCAAAAGCCATATTAAAAGCAGCAGGAAAAAGTATTCCTTTCAAATCAGTAGGGGGTAAAAAGAAAATGGTCCCATGGTGGAATGATAAATGTACGGAAGCTATCAAGGAAAGAAATAGTTCATTGAGATTATTAAAAAATAATTTGAATTCAGAGAACTTAATTAATCATCAAAGGAAACACAATAACAGATAAAGATAAGGCAAATATGTTGGGAAAGAAGTTTGCCAGTGTACATAGTGGTCAACATTTAGATGATGATCACAGGAAAAAAAAAAGTGTATCATAAAAAGTAAAAATAAATAGTATTTTTTGATATTGAAAAAGCATATGACTCTATGTGGAGGGAAGGGCTATTAATTAAATTGAACAAAATAGGAATTAGAGGCAGGTTTTATAACTGGGTATTAGACTTTCTTTCAGATAGAAGATTTAAGGTAAAAATAGGTTCAGAAGTATCTGAAGAATATGATATTATGAATGGAATTCCCCAAGGTAGTGTTATTAGTCCTGTACTATTTAATGTTATGATTAATGATATCTTTTCAAATCTAGATAGAAGAGTTGGATCAGCGCTATATGCGGATGATGGAGCCATTTGGGTCAGAGGAAGAGATCCCAAAAATGTGACAGATAAAATTGAAGAATCAATAAGAAAAGTTGAACAATGGTCTTATAAATGGGGCTTTAAGCTTTCAGCAAGTAAATCCTGTCATATGTTATTTACCAGAAAAAAAGGGATAGACAAAAATACATTTAAGCTATATGGACAGGATATGGAAAGAGTAGATCAGTTTAAATATTTAGGTATGTGGCTTGATCAAAAGGGTACATGGAAAATTCATGTGGAAAAAGTAGAATCTAAATGTAAGAAAATTATAAATGTAATGAGAGCAATAGCTGGACAAGAGTGGGGAGCTGATAAAAGATCACTCATGTACATATATAGGGCTTTGATGAGGTCAACTATAGACTATGGGTGTTTTGTGTACAGAGCAGCAGCCAAAACTCATCTATTAAAAATAGATAGAGTCATTAATAAAGCACTGAGGATATGTGCTGGTGCAATGAGATCAACTCCAATTCAGGCATTACAGGTGGAGTTAGGAGAAGCCCCTTCAGACTTAAGAAGTGATAAACTCATGCTATCATATTGGAGTCGGTTACATGGTAGTGACAGTGGTAGAGAGGAGGTCTCTGGACAAAATGCTCTCCATCATGGACAACACACACCACCCTCTGCACAGCACCTTCACCGGCCAGAGGAGCATGTTCAGCGAAAGACTGCTGTCACAGTCGTGCTCCATGGACAGACTCAAGGCAGGGAAGAAGCGCACGGTGATCCCTGGAATCTTTTTTCACTTTTTTCTCACTCCTCACCTGCACTGCTGACCTCAGAGTCAGCCTCCAGTTGGACACTTTAAATGCATATTGATAGTCACCTTACTGAGCACTGGTCACTTTAATGATAATCACCCTAGTCATGTCTGGTTTCATCCTACTGTTGTGTTATGCTACATCTGTAAGGGTTGACATGATCACCCTAATTAGGTCAAGTTTCACTCTATTGTCTCCAACACTTAATGCTAATCTGCCCATCAATAGTTGGGTACTTAACGATAATTACCCTAAGCACTCCTGGTTTCACCATATTGTCTAGGTCACTTAATGCAAATCACTGCTCCTTTAAGTTGGTGAGCCAATTTACATTCCTGCATTGACTGTTTAACGACTGTACTCACACCTCTGGCATAAGCTCAAACACCTCTGTACATGCACATGTAACTAGTTTCTAAAGGTCAGCACTTTGTTTCTAAGGCTCTTTAACTGTTTACAGGTCTCTTTTAACCAACACATATTTTTCTCTCCTCACAGGTTATGTACATTATGCTATATTAGTTTTAAGTCTAACTGCTAATGCTAACTGCACAGGTTTAACATATAATTATGTTTATTCTTAGTCACATAGGGGCTGCTAAATCTGTTTGGGGGATTTGTATACAGAGGGGAGGGGGGACAGCGGGTGTGTATTGTAACTAATGTCTTGTGTCCTGCCTGTCTGTATACTGCTACTGGATGCCTTGAATTTCCCTCGGGATCAATAAAGTATCTATCTATCTATCTATCTATCTATCTAGTGATAGTACAAATCCTGCTAATAATCCTGTGTAATAAAAGATTGTTGGGAATATCATTCTTTTAAAGGTAATGGATTTGGTTGGGAAATAAAAGCAAAAGTAAAGGAATATAAGATTGAAAATATATGCTTTACATCTCCTACTCCTATCAGTGATATTCCTATGTGGATGTTTCCGGCTACTGAGGTAGATTTGAGTTTGATGGACCTAAAAAGAAAATGGGGAGACAATGAGAAAAGAATATTGGTAAGTCAGTATATTAAAAATAAATATTACAATTATATAGAAATATATACAGACGGATCTAAAGACAAAGAGGATAGGGTAGGTATAGAAATAAGCATACCATCAATAAAAATAAATATTGGTAAAAGATTACCTGATCAGTTGTCAATATACGGCAGAAATTATGGCTATTATTATAGGACTTCAATGGGTGGAGGAAGTGAAACCAGATAGAGTAGTATGTTGTGTTGATTCCTTATCCGCCCTCTATAGTATCCAGAATATGAAATCGGATAGAGAAGATTTAATGTTACAAATTCATCAAAGTTTGTTTAGACTACATAAACTTCTTATAGAAGTGAGATTCTGTTGGGTACCTGCACATGTAGGAGTTAAAGGAAATGAAAAAGCAGATAAAATAGCTAAAATGTCTACTAAAATCGGAGAATTTATAGATGTTCCTTTTGGTAAAGGCGAAATTAAGACATTGATCAAAAAAGAAATGACAAAGAAATGGAAAGTCAGATGGGACAGGAATAAAAATGGGAGGAAATATTGCAATTTACAGAAATCTATAAATACACAAGGAGTAAATAGGAAAAATAGAAGAGAGGAGACAATTTTTACTAAAATGAGATTTGACCATACAGGGTTGAATAACACAATGTTTTGTTAGGTAAAAGAGAAACAGATTGCAAAAAATATAGAAGAATGAGGATAAGACTAAATCAAAAGATAAGACAGGTAGGAAGGAAATGGAGTATTGAGGGATTACTTGGAACTACAGGAGAAGGAATCAAGAAAACACAGAAAGCTGTGATTCAATTTTTGAAAGATATAGAGATATATAATCGGATTTAGGTCATTACTTATTTATTTATTATTATTATTATTTTATTATTATTAATTATTATTATTATTATTATTATTATTTTTATAAATATTCTTTTTAAAAAATTATTATTATTATTATTTTTGTTTTTCATTTACTTGATTAAATAGAGAAGTATAAACTCAAGCTACATACTCCGGTACAGTAGGTGGCGGTATACACCTCTTTAAGATATGTTTGTAACCCGCCATTTAAACTAAAAGAAGAAGTAGAAGTAGAAGTAGAAGTAGAAGAAGAAGAAGAAGAAGAAGAAGAAGAAGAAGAAGAAGAAGAAGAAGAAGAAGAAGAAGAAGAAGAAGAAGAAGAAGAAGAAGAAGAAGAAGAAGAAGAAGAAGAAGAAGAAGAAGAAGAGTGACCGTTCCTATCACAGCCACATCTCCTCTCAGACTTCTTTGTTGTCGTTGTGCGTCTTATTTTAAAGTTTATTGAAACGACAAAATGAGTCCAGCTGAGTTTCTGAGAGAGTTTATCACCGAGCGACTAACGATTGCTGCGGAAGACATATTTGTAGTTTTTAAAAGAACTATCATCGAGCACGAGAAAGAGATATATCGTCAACGCAGACTGCTGGATGTTGTTTGGAAACCTCACATCCCCTTACACAGAACAGGTGAGGAACTGCCTAACTTATTTTAATTAGACAATGAATGTTACAGTGTTACAAAACTATGTCTTGTACAAATTAGTCTTATTCCCTGATTTTATTTTTAGCTAATTGTTGTTATTTAATGTTGACTTTTTTTTGTCTGGCCCCCAGGGTTTAGATAGTTGAGGATGTGTTCACACCGGAAAAGTCCTTTAGTCCGCTTTCTTTTGTTCGGACCAAATACAAGGCTTCCTTTTTTTCACAAGAGGAGATTCAGATTTCATTAAGATGAAAGTAAACAATCATGGAGAACTTGCATGCTGCACTCACTGTCCTGGTATTCAACATTTTAGAAACAATTTCATCCATTTAGTACAGGTACAAAAATATTTATTGTGTAAAAATGTAGATCTATGTGTGGGCAATAAACCGGTATTATGATGAATGTGGCCGAGGTTATAAATGGCGTATGTGGTGCAGGGGAGAGGAGGAGGATCAGACTGCTGCTGTTCTGTTCATAGTCTGTGTGATTTAAATGTTTTGGATAATAAAGGAACATAGGAACCTAAACCTTTTTATCCAATGAGTGAACGATCTTTGCACACGTGGTTTTGTTTATGAATTCTGGGCCTCTTGCGAAAAGTGCAATGTGAAAACAAACCAAAAAAGAAACATTTTATTTGGTCCGAACCAAAGAAAGCGGACTAAAGGACTTTTCTGGTGTGAATACACCCTAGATTGGTTCTCTTTGGGTTTAGATTTTTGAGTTAATCAAGGGGATCGTAACACAATAAAACAGGACAAAAGTTGCAAACAAAAAACAAGGTTTTCTGTTTATTTCTTTTTTAGAAGAAGGCAAACAATTGTTGTGACCAACTCAAAAATCTAAAAGTGTGTTTTTGTACACTATTATATGTTTGATCATGTAGAAATCATCAAACTTGAAGCAAGAGCCCCAAAACATCTTCATTTAGAGAAACGGGATTCCTGTTATAAATAATTATATTTCCCGCTCTTATATAGGTAGGTATAGTATATCAGTTATTGTGCTTTAAAAAGAAACAATGCCAACGAACTACAATAAAGGAGAAAAACACTGAATATCCAGTCAGCACAACAAGTAACATTTTTTTCATGATAGAGGAAGAATTCAACAAAATAATCAGACTTTTATTATTTAAGGTTTAAAGGAGAAATCTGTAAGACATGGACTAAATGAAATGATAAAGTGACTTTACTATATGATCAGACATTAATGAAATATGCTATGTTGAAGTGCTGAATGGTCTCGTCTTTGTTTGGACCAGAGAAGGTAGACGGTTTTAAGGCACCCCCACATGGCTGTTTTGGACGCCCCTCCATTTTCCAGATATGAGACCAGTTATCAAAGAAAACTAACCTGCTATGTGACACGTGCACAAATCACAACTGTGATGTAGAAACAAAATTACTTTTAGCCCTATTTGCACATCTTTGTTTTTGTTCTTTGTGTTTCTATTATTGTCTGCATCAATTAATCTGAAGTTCCTGTCTTTAACAAAGCCTTTGATCTGCTCAGGGACAGCTTAGTATAAATGCTTTTGTTTGTCTTCCTCCAGCTCTCCCACAGCAACATGTGTGTAAAGAGGAGGAGGAGGTTCTGGCTGACCAGCAGCTCTGTAACCAGGAGAGGAACTCCAGTCCAGACCAAGAGGAGCCAGAGCCTCCACAGATTAAAGAGGAGCAGGAGGAAGACTGCAGCAGTCAGGAGGGAGAGCAGCTGGTACTGAAGCAGGAGACTGACACATTCATGTTGACTCTTACTCATGAGGAGAGTGACCACAGTGAAGTTCAACTAAAGAGTGAACACCAGCTTCTTTCTCACAACTCTCATGATGATGAGGATCAAGATCCCACAGGAAGAGAGCTCGGAGTCTCAGAATCAACTGGAAAATCAGACCCAAAGAAAAACAGTGACAAAAGAAGAAGTCAGAAGAGTAAAACATCAGAGAGTGACTGTAGTCCTCACCAGGGTGAAAACTCTTTTAAATGTGACACATGCGGCAAATCTTTTAAGAAAAAGTCAGAATTACAAAATCATCTGAGTGTCCACAGAGGTAAGAAGACTCATACCTGCACAATTTGTGGGGAAATATTCAGTTTAAAGTCAAAACTAACTCTTCATGCAAGAAAACACACAGGTGAGAGGCGTTTCTCCTGCAGCACCTGTGGGAAAGCATTCTACTTTAAGTCAGGGTTGAAGAAACACAATCGAATTCACACAGGTGAGAGGCCTTTTGTTTGCAAGACCTGTGGCAAATCTTTCACAGCACATTGTCATTTGACAGAACACATGAGAATACACACAGGTGAGAAGCCTTTCTCCTGCAGCATCTGTGGCAAAGCATTCCGCCAAAAGACAGCGTTAACTGGTCACATTCGAACACACACAGGTGAGAAGCCTTTCTCCTGCAGCACCTGTGGGAAAAGCTTCTCTAGGAGCTCAGACCTGAAAGTACACATAATTCGAATTCATACAGGTGAAAAGCCGTTTACCTGCACAACATGCAACAAATCTTTTTCATTAAAAAGGATTTTGACTAAACACTTGAAAACTCACACAGGTTAGAGGCGTCTGCGGCACCTGTGTGAAAGGTGTAACATCTATGTCAGTGTTTTTCAACCTGTTCTGAGCCACGGAACACTTTTTTCATTGAAAAAATCTCAAGGCTCGAGAGTGACTGTAGTCCTCACCAGGGTGAAAACTCTTTTAAATGTGACACATGCGGCAAATCTTTTAAGGAAAAGTCAGAATTACAAAATCATCTGAGTGTCAAAAGAGGTAAGAAGACTCATACCTGCACGATTTGTGGGAAAATATTCCGTTTCAAGGCAGAACTGAATCTTCATGCAAGAACACACACAGGTGAGAAGCCTTTCTCCTGCAGCACCTGTGGGAAAGCATTCTACTTTAAGTCAGGGTTGAAGAAACACAATCAAACACACACAGGCGAGAAGCCTTTTGTTTGCAAAACCTGTGGCAAATCTTTCAGAAGTACAAGTAATTTGACTGATCACATGATGACGCACACAGGTGAGAAGCCTTTCTCCTGCAGCACCTGTGGGAAAACATTCAGCCGAAAGTCAAAGTTAAATAATCACATTCGAATTCACACAGGTGAGAAGCCTTTTGCTTGCAAAACCTGCAGTAAATCTTTCACGTTTAAAAGTAATTTCACTGATCACATGATAACGCACACAGGTGAGAAGCCTTTCTCCTGCAGCACCTGTGGGAAAACATTCAGCCGAAAGTCAGCGTTAAATATTCACATTCAAACACACACAGGTGAAAAGCCTTTTGCTCGCAAAACCTGCAGTCAATCTTTCACGTTTAAAAGTAATTTGACTGATCACATGAGTACACACAGGTGAGAAGCCTTCCTCCAGTAACACCTGTCAGAAAAGTTTCTCTCTGAGGTCAACCTTGAAAGTACACATAATTCGAATTCAAACTGATGAAAAGCCGTTTACCTGCACAACATGCAAAACATCTTTCACATCTCAAAAGGATTTGAATGAACATATGGAATTGCACAAAGAGAGGCCGTTTACCTGCACAACGTGCAACAGATCTTACACGGCAAAAAAGACTTTGACAAGACACATGAAATCACACCACACACATGTTAGAGGTCATACTTATGTAGGACCTGGGGAAAAGATTTCTCAGGTGACATCTGAATAACCAAATAATTAGAATGTAAATGGGTTAAAATCTAGTGACTGGCCAAACAAGCAGCGGCTCTCGCTGAGCTCGTTGGGACATTACTGCACGACTTAGTTCATTCACGACTTGTACCTACACTGCAAGCTAACAGTCGGTGTTTAGCAAATACCTTTTTTTTTTATTATTGTTTTAAGACAAAGATTATTACAACACAAGACAGACCAACTATACATCAATGTGAAACTACATACATGGCGGTATCAAAACTCACAAATCTCCAGGGTTTTGATTTGTTTTTTGGTTTTCAGTCCATGTATTGTTTGTAGATAGTGTTCCAATTCTATTTTAAATTGTTGTCTTTTGGAATTACCTCATTCGATTTTACATTTGTGAATAAAAATAGTTTGATAAGTTTAGCATAAGTTAAAGCACCCCTGTGCATGTCGAGGTGTGTTGCGGCAGCTGAAGTGCAACAACGAGACGTGGCCAAGCAGCAGGCCTCACAGTTTGATGTGTGTAAAAGTGAGAGTTTGACAGTACACTGAGGCCACGCCCTTTTGTGTTTAATTGCGTAACGGTATGTTCTAAATGTGTGTATAACGAACTGACACTGAGTTTGTGATGATGTGATAAATAGGCTCTCAGGGAAGTATGTTCAAATGAGATGCCTGAAAATGCAAAACTGGGTCATTATTTACACATTAAAAAAATGATGACAGACTTCCCGTTGGGTTTTTTGCGAGGATGCAAGAGGATATTTTTGTAGGTGCTGACATGGTTAACATTCGTAAAAATTGTCAATCATGTCGGAGAAAAAAACCTCCGTACTGCCCTTTCTGCACGTTCTGATGTACAGGAGTGTCTTCATTGTTTGATTTAAGGTAAAACTGCAATGTTACAAAGAGATAAACAATACAGTCAGTACAGATAACAAATACTGTATATGTTTACAAAGTCTGAGCATAGCTATCTAACACAGAACATCATAAAAATATTACTAAATAAACACTAAACTACTTGCTTGGGAAGCAAGGAGAAAACTGTTACCTTAATTAGCATGAGCTCGCAAAGCATGTGAGACTAAAACAACAAAACATTTCTAATGTGAATTTTGTGTTAATATCTCAACAGTTTTATCATGAATTAAACATAAAACTTACAGACAAATGGTCTCCAAGGCACAAGCATGGAAGAAAACCACTCCACCAATTTAAACAAAATAATGCAATATTTTTGGACCACAAAACAAGACTTAACAGACAATTGCCAGGTAATTTTGTGTAATTATAAGAACAGTGTAAAATGCAAAAACGTTGATGACCCTGTTACACAAAGCACAAACTGAGATCTTCCACATGTCAAGAAAAACCTCCTCGTACAAGTACGTTCAAATAGGTAAACTGTGAAATGCGATTCTGAGCCATAACTTCCTGTTATGTTTTGACTATGGGTGTAAGAGTTATCACTCGTTATCCAACGTTTGTTATGAGGCAGGTACTTTCCACTTCTTTATTGCAAGCTTGTGCAGGACAGGAGAAGGCATCACTAGGCACAGGTGTGTATGTGTGGTCTACAAAAACAGAACAATGTGAAATTAAGTTCTTAAATACGAAGTCAACCGTGCCCTCTGCTGGCTGAACACGCAGCTTTCAATACACTAGCTCTGTAATGAATCACATGTATTACAACAACACATTGTCCTCAAGTACAGCAGCAAGATAATCCAGCTACATCCAACAAATACCTAAACATCACCAAGTTTCACTGCAAACTAGGATCTAATGCTGAACGTAATTATAATTGGAGACTGCTGTGTTGGATTGCTTCTGGACCAATGAAGTCTAAGTACCAATAACTTAACACTACCAATAACATAACATTGCATAACACTGTACATGCATAAACAACACAAACTTTCAGAAGGTCAACACTCTTCAATTGTTATGCCCTGATTACATCTGTTCTGATGTTCTTTTACTGTTTCGAGGTCTCTTTCAAATCGCATATATATTTTCTTTCCTGCTGAGGTTATGTACATTTCTTTATACAAGTATGAGACTGTTTTTAATTGTGCTGGTTTAATTTGTATTTTTGTTATTCTTCGCCATATAGGGGACTTTCTAAATCTTGCTTTGGTTTTATTATATACAGAAGGGAGGGGGGACAGCGGTTGTTTAATTTTTACTGTGTATTGTAACAAATGTCTTGGGTCCTGCATAATTTTCTTATATACTGCTACTGGGTGCCTTGAATTTACCTTGAGATCAATAAAGTATCTTTCTAATTAACATCTATAAGCATGAATTACATGTTTAAAGTAACTTCCTAAACCAAAAAAAATACTCAAGTATTGAAAAGGAAATGTGCTCAACAGTATCAAAGGCCTTGTAGTAGTGTACAAATAAAATGAAGCTATTGTCACCAAGCAGCTCATTGTAATTAAAGAAATCTAAAATGAGATGAATATTGTTACTTAAAGGCTTTCTTGCATGAAGCTGTGTTGACAATCATCAATTGCATGTGCCTCTTCATAATTTTCATTTTATTTTCATTTCCTCCAAGAAAATACTCCTCTTGTCTTATCTTCTTAAAGCTGGTCTTATTCTAATTTGGGGCGGCTGTGGCTCGGTTGGTAGAGTCGTCGTCTCTCAACTGGAAGGTCGAGCTTTTGATCCCCAGCTCCTGCGAGCAACATGTCTGATGTGTCCTTGGGCAAGAGACTTCACCCCGAATTGCTTCCCTAGTTGTGTCAAGGGCATAGGAATGTGTATACAGGTCGCTGCTCTTGTGGTCATCCGCTTTAGTGCTTCTGTGCCTTTGAATTGGGATCAAATAAAGAAGAAGAAGAAATAGATGTAATTTTGTTAATGTATCTTGCAGACTGAGATTTTCTTGTCCATAAATCAATATTATTTCTTTAGTTTTATCGTCCTCTTTTACTCTTTTGGCCTTAGTTCCCCCCCCTCAACTGGGGATATAGTCGGGCGGTGGAAGGAATACTTCGAGGATCTCCTTAATCCCACCGTCACATCTTCCACTGAGGAAGCAGAAGTTGACTTCTCAGAGGTAGACTCGTCCATCACGCAAGCTGAAGTCACCGAGGTGATTGGCAAGCTCCTCGGTGGCAAGGCTCCGGGGGTGGATGAGATTTGCCCTGAGTATCTTAAGTCTCTGGACTGGCACAGCCGGGTGGTGGTCCCTCTTTCCAAGAAGGAGGATCTGAAGATGTGTTCCGACTACAGGAGAATCAAACTCCTCAGCCTCTCCGGGAAAGTCTATTCCAGGATACTGGAGAGGAGGATCCAGCCATTATTCGAAACTCAGATCCAAGAGGAACAAGGTGCTTTGTGGACTTGTAGAAGGCCTTCGACCGTGTCCCCCGTGGTGTCCTGTGGGGGGTGCTTCAAGAGTATGGGGTCCGGGGCAATTTGCTAAGGGCTGTCCGGTCCCTGGATGATCTGAGTGGGAGTCTGGTTCGCATTGCCGGCAGTAAGTCGGACCTTTTTTCCGGTGGGCATTGGCCTCCGTTAGGGCTGCCCTCTGTCGCCAGTTCTGTTCATAACTTTTGTGGACAAAAATTCTAGGTGCAGCCAGGGGCCGGAGGGGATTCAGTTTGGGGACCATGGGCTCTCGTCTCTGCTTTCTGCGGATGATGCATTCCTGTTGCCTCTAGCACCTCTGAGGTCGTGTTTCTTGACTGGAAAAAGGTGGCTTGCTCTCTCTGGGTCTGTGGGGAGTCCTTGCCACAGGGGGAGGAGTTTAAGTATCTCGAGGTCTTGTTCATGAGTAGGGGGAGGATGGAGCGTGAGATTGACAGACGGAGCAGTGCAGCGTCCGCAGTCATGCAGTCGCTGTATCGGTCCGTTGTGGTGAAGAAGGAGGTCAGTCGAAAGGCAAGGCTCTCGATTTACCAGTCAATCTTCGTTCCTACCCTCACCTATGGTCATAAGCTTTGGGTCATGACCTAAAGAATGAGATCCCGGACACAAGCGGCTGAGATGAGCATCCTCTGTAGGGTGACTGGGCGCATCCTTAGCGATAGGGTGAGGAGCTCGGTCACCAGGGAGGAGCTCAGAGTTGAGTCGCTACTTCTCCACATCGAGAGGAGTCAGCTGTAAAGTGTTTCTTCTTTATTCACGCAGACAATCTATTATTGAAAACATTCCTGTAAAAAGTTAAATGAAATACCTCGACATAACATTATCTAATGATTTGAACAAAAGAAAAAAATAAATAACACAGGAGGAAAAATATATACTATGAAATAATCTATTATAGTAAGGGTATTTTTTCAGCTATTTGGCCAATCTGGGAATAAATTCCTTACCAATAAATTTCTGCACAAATGTGTTCATAAAGGTGTCTTATAACACATAAAAAACATTTAAATCCAACTCCCATAGGAAAATCCGTGAGAGCGGCTCAAAGTCGGCGTACCTGGAATAGTACTTTCTTGGTACTATATACTTATTGGTGAAAATTTGAAAATGTTAACCTTTGCTTTTGGTAGCTTGTGAGGGGTCAAACTAGGGGTTCTTCAGGATTCTGAATCCATTGCAAACATTTGTTTTCCAAAAAATCCAATCCTTGATGGAGAAATGGCCACGTCCACTTTTACATGTAAATTTACAGTAGCTCTATATGTTGGTTTTAATATCTCGAATACTAGTTAAAAATATACTGCACCACATTGCTAAATGTATTAGGGGTCCAGGTCTGAGCTTTCTTCACACTCTACTGTTCTTAAAGTGGGGACTGAGACCCCCTGGGGGCTTATGAGACACTGAGAGGGGGTTCACGAGATGTTTTCCATCACATCTGCTCCCTATGAATGACATTTGACACCTACATGAATTGAGTGTCTGTTAAGGAAATTCTGAATGTCCACACAGTCCAACTGTTTATACATTATATTATTATACAGCATTTCTTACATTACTCTGCTGAAATAGAGACAGTGGGGTTCCCCAGTCTTTAGCACAGTTGTTGTGGGGGTCCAAAGCTCAAATGTGTGGTAACCTCTGCTCTACATCATCATTGATACAGTTCTTGCACGCTGTACCTTTACCATTTCTGCAGGCCAAGATACATTCAACACCTTTCTCCATACAATTAAAGGTTCAAACACAGGACCCATTGGGTCCTGTGTTTGAACCAGCTTATAACCATAAACTCCTCCCACCTATCAATAGTCACTGAGGTTCAAAAGACTCTGCTAAACCTTCCAGTCCCAGGTTTTGATATCGGCCTGGAGAGTTTGCTTTGCAGCTTCACCCTCTATCTGTTGGAGGTACAGTTTCAAGTTAGATTAACTCAGCCACCACCTTCCACAAGAACCTGTATCAAACCAGACACACTGATAGGATAGGATAGGATAGGATATAACTTTATTGATCCCCAATGGGGAAATTCGGGCGTTACAGCAGCAGCAGCAGTGCAGAATCAAAAACAAAAGTCAAAAATCGAATAAAAAATAACAACATAAACATAAATACAATCCAGGTAGTAAGGGGGGGATATATACAGAGGACTATAACACGGTGGACTCAGCAGGGCAATGGAAAAGATATTAATAATACTGTGCAGTGAATGGCATGTTAAAGTTAAAGTGACCAGTGAAAGAATTTAAAGTGGCATTGTGATCAGAGGGTTATGTAAACAGTATTGACAGTTATAGTAATAAGTTATAAGCATAATAAAATAAAAAAAAAAAAAAAAAAAAAAAAAAAAAAAATATATATATATATATATATATATATATAGTGCAGTTTGACTGGAGTATAGATATATAGTTATAAGAATATAGAGTGTATTGTAATAATGTAATATATAATATAGATAGTATAGTATAGATATAATATAATAATAAAAGGTAACATAATAACATTGTAATAATATTGTATACTATATATAAAGAGAATATATATATAAATACAGGCTAGCTCCAATAATATAATAATAATAATAAAGGTAACATAATAACATTGTAATAATATTGTGTACTATATATAAAGAGAATATATATAAATACAGGCTAGCTCCTGCTGTTGTACAGCCTGATGGCTGTGGGGACGAATGAGCGTCTGAAGCGTTCTGTTTTGCTCCTGGGGGGGAGGAGGCGTTGGCTGAAGGAGCTGCTCATCTCCCACAGCTCGTCATGGAGAGGGTGAGAGGAGTTATCCAGGATGGATATGATTTTGTCCTTCATCCTCCTCTCAGCCACTGTCTCCAGAGTCTCCAGTTCTAGGCCAACGACAGAGCGGGGCCTTCTTAACCAGTTTATTAATCCTGTTTGCCTCACCAGCCTTGATGCCCCCCCACCAGCACACCACAGCAAAGAAAAGTGTGCTGGCCACCACAGACTGGTAGAAGGCCTTGAGGAGTCTGTCGCAGACACTGAAAGACCTGAGTCTCCTCAGGAAGAACAGCCTGCTCTGTCCTTTCCTGAAGATGGCTTCAGTGTTATGGGACCAGTCCAGCTTGTTGTTAATGTGAACCCCAAGGTACTTGTAGGAGTCCACCCTCTCCACTTCCTCCCCCTGAATGATGACTGGGGCAGGGGGGCACCTCTTCCTCCTGTAGTCCACTACCACCTCCTTTGTTTTGGCGATGTTGAGCTTCAGATGGTTGTTGTTGCACCATGTGACGAAGCTCTCGATCAGACCTCTGTACTCCTCCTCGTTGTCGTCAGTGATGTGGCCCACGATGGAGGAGTTGTCAGAAAACTTTTGGAGGTGGCAGGAACCAGAGTTAGACCTGAAGTCTGAGGTGAAGAGAGTGAACAGAAAGGGTGCCAGAACAGTTCCTTGGGGTACTCCAGTGTTGCTCATCACCACATCAGAGACACAGCCGTCCACTCGGACGTACTGTGGTCGGCCAGTGAGGTAGTTGTAGATCCAGGCTGTGGTGTCGGGGTGCAGATGAATATCCAGCAGTTTTTCCCTCAGGAGGCCGGGCTGGATGGTATTAAAAGCACTGGAGAAGTCAAAGAACATGACTCTCACAGTGCTTCCCTGCTTCTCCAGGTGTGACAGGGCTTTATGGGTCAGGAAGATGATGGCATCCTCCACGCCGATGTGCCGCTGGTAAGCAAACTGCAGTGGATCTATGAAAGCAGTGAGCAGGGTCTTTAGCTGCTGGAGAACCAGCCTCTCAAATGTCTTCATGACATGTGACGTGAGTGCCACAGGCCTGTAGTCATTAAGAGAGCTGGGACGACCAGTCTTAGGAACTGGGACAATGCAGGAGGTCTTCCACAGGTCAGGCACCAACATCAGCCTGAGGGAGAGGTTGAAGAGGTGCCGAAAGATTCCTGCGAGCTGCCCAGCACACACCTTGAGGATCCTGGGGCTGATGTTGTCTGGTCCACTGGCTTTTGTTATGCAGAGCTTGGAGAACTGTCGTTGTACCTGGCTCGTAGTGAGAGTGATAGTGGGGGGAGGGTGAGGGGGACTGTTCTTTGTTTCCGGAAGTAGGGAGCAGGGGGGTGGGGGGGGGTGAAGTGGGACTGTCCTCTGAAGCTGCTGCTGGGGCAGGGCTGTCCTTTGAAGCAGCTGGTGAGAAGCTGAGAGAGGGGAAGGTAGTACGGTCGTTGATGGGGGGGCAAGCCGAGTCACCAACAGAGGTGCGAATGGCAGTTGGAGTGATGGTTGAAGACCCAGACCCACTGTCTGAGCTCACCGGGGTGGGGGTTGAGTCAAACCTATTGAAAAATAGGTTCAGCTCAGCAGCAAAAACTGGGTCACCTTCAGCTTTGGTCACAGGCTTGCTGTAACCAGTCATCTGCTTCATGCCATTCCACACCTCCTTTGAGTTGTTCTGGCCCATCTTGGCCTCAATCTTCTCCTTGTAGCTGTTCTTGGCCTCCCTCAGCTTCTTCTTTAGAATCTTTTGGACAGCCCTGAGCTCCTCCCGGTCTTTAGCCATGAAGGCCCTCTTCTTGCTATTAAGAAGGCCTTTGATGTCTTTGTTGATCCATGGTTTGTTGTTGGAGAAGCAGCGAACCTTCTTAGTAGGGACTATGGTATCCTCACAAAACCGGATGTAATCTGTAATGCAGTGAGTGAGTCTGACACCAGGTAAAGAGTAACAGATGGTACATGATATGTGTACTGGAAAATGTGGATACCAGTTCTTTAATGGCTATAGTAACTTGCAAAATGTTCACTGTTAAAACCAAGAACTTCTGTTTTGATCAACAGATTTGAGCAGATATGGTACGTTTATCACCAAGTGCAAAGCACCTGGTGCATTTATGCAACAACCTCTAATGTTGAAAAATTAAGCCAATGTGAAAGTGTCAAATCTTGCAGTACGTCGAGTGTCCACTAGAGACTGGCTGCAGCGGCACAGGAAGTCACATACACACCCATTCAAAAAGCCTGTTTTTACAGCAGACATGAACATGTTTACAGCCTGCTTCAAAAACCAAATAGGTGTGATTAGCTCATGTCTCCATCCACACACACTGTACGGGGGGATGTTTTGATGACTCATCAGTTTTGATTGGATGAAGGATAAGAGTTATTCACAATAAGGCATGAAGCTGACCTGATTGATAGGCGGGCGTGGTGTAGCTGGTGTCAAAATGCTCAAAACCTGCCTCAGCTCTTAGCCTGTTGTTAGGTTGACTAAAAGTTAGGTTAACTCAAAGTTAGGTTGAGACAGGATTTCGAGCATAGAAACGATTGGCTTCCAAAGCCCCCTGCAGTAACAGATAGGTGATGTGACGTCACTCAGGCTTCTGCCATTCATATTTACACTGCAGCCTATAGCAACAACACAAGCAGAGACACAGGACCACGGTGATCCAGAGCTAAATGTGCAGGTACACTCACACTATTAGATTACTGCCTACAAACTCGGAGACGAGCAGACAGTTTGTAAAAAAATAGTATGTTGTTGTGTTTTGATATGTGTTTCTAAGGGAACCTTATAAATATGCTGTTTTCTATATAATAGATGTTTCTTTGTTGTGCTTAGATAGATCTTATCTAAACAGATATCTGATTCGAAAGCTGCAAACTCAAATTATAAAAGTCACCCTGTATGGTTTTGGTCAGGCTCAGCCCATGAACAAAGTTAAAAGGACAGGCTGGGCTCAGAGAAAACCTGCATTGGCTCAGGTCAGTGGGGCATAGTGTAAGCTAAATGACAAAGGTATGACTTGCAAGAACTGTATCAATGATGATGTAGAGCAGAGGTTACCATGCATTTCAGCTTTGGACCCCCACAATAACTGTGCTAGAGACGGGGGAACCCCACTGTAGGTGTCAAATGTCATTCATAGGGAGCAGCAGACACCTGCATTGTTTCACTTATGGGAAGCATTAATTACTTTGCCACTGCTAACCATTTTTGAACCATTAGTTAAAATTCAACTAATATTTGAATGGGGTATTTTTTCCACCGTAATGGGAAAGATATGAAATTTTAGATCATTCAACTTTTGTATTTGGTGATGGAAAGCATCTCGTGAACCCCCTCTCAGTGTCTCATAAGCCCCCAGGGGGTCTCAGTCCCCACTTTAAGAACAGTAGAGTGTGAAGAAAGCTCAGACCTGGACCCCTAATACATAAAGCAATGTGGTGCAGTATATTTTTTAACTAGTATTCGAGATATTAAAATCAACATATAGAGCTATTGTAAATTTACATGTAAAAGTGGGCGTGGCCATTTGGTTTTTTTGGAAAACAAATGTTTGCAATGGATTCAGAATCCTGAAGAACCCCTAGTTTGACCCCTCACAAGCTACCAAAAGCAAAGGTTAACATTTTCAAATTTTCACCAATAAGTATATAGTACCAAGAAAGTACTATTCCAGGTACGCCGACTTTGAGCCGCTCTCACGGATTTTCCTATGGGAGTTGGATTTAAATGTTTTTTATGTGTTATAAAACACCTTTATGAACACATTTGTGCAGAAATCTATTGGTAAGGAATTTATTCCCAGATTTTTGCAATATGCCCTTACTATTAACTATTGGCTTTTTAGAGACCTATATATCCTGGGTGGAATTCTCTAAACTAAGGTAGAAGGCATATCAAAACTCATTTATCCTTAGTCAGTTGCTCTATGTTTTTCCTCTAATGATCATAAAAAAACTATTTGGAACAGCCTGATTGCTTATGATTCCATATACCAAGGTGCTTATTCCAGAAACTTCGAGGAGTGGAATTTTTGATGAGCTGTGACTTTGAGATTTTAAAACTTCCTATCAAGCTCTCAAACTTTCATGAACAAATTTTGCATCACTGAAAAACTACATTTAACCTCAACTTCAGACCACATGGCTCCACCTTGTGGAATAATAGAACCAGGACAATCAATAGAAAGATTATATTGAAAAAAAGACTGCCAAAAAGATTGTATTTGTTATTGATTTAATGGATGAATGTGGCCAATTTTACAGTTCAACAAATTTACTGAAAAATTTTACATTAATTGCCCCGACAGAGAATTGTCTCACATTTGCAAAGCTGTCCCACCTCCTTCAAAACTTATGATACAAAATATATTAACTTATTTAAATGTTTCAGTTCAACTTCCAGATCTGAAAATTGATGCATATCAGAGAAAGGAAATTAATAATAAGTTTACTGGAAAGGCTTTGAAATACATTATATTTTCTTATTTTAACTCACCTGCTAAGATAAGATTAAATCAAACAATGATACTAAATAAATATTGCGAGTATCTTAAATGGCCAGAAATTCCTAAACTGAAAGAGATGCAATTTAAAATATTAAACGTTTCCCAAGATGTTGAAATCTTACATAAAAGGTTTCATTTGGAAGTAGATCAATGTGGGTTTTGTTGAGAAGAGCCTGAAACTATTGAGGAACTCTTCTTTTCTTGTTCAGTCGCATTCCAGTTTTGGCGGGATCTTTACAGCTGGTTAAATATCAGATCTGAGAACCCGTCCTTTGAACCTTTTCAGATTTTGATATATGGATGATCTTCCTAAAAGGTGTCCAACATGGTCAACATAATTCTCTTACTGGATAAATATCACAAACATAAATGCAAATAAAAGCAAACCCTCCATAACTTATTTTAAAAATGAACGTGAACAATACTTATTATGCTTTTAAAGTGACGTCTGCAAATAGTCAATCAATCAATCAATCAATCTTTATTTATATAGCGTCAATTCATAACAGGCGTTATCTCAATACTGCTTTACAAAAGCAGGTAAAGGACCTTACTGTTTGTCTGTTAACATTAACAAAAGGGCAGGTAACAAGACCATGCTCATTGTTATGTTTACAAAAAGCAGGTAAAGGACCTTACTTATGGCTATGTTACAAGAGCCCAGCTTAATCCGTCATGGCGTGGCAAGAAAAAACTTCCTTTTAACAGGCAGAAATCTTCAGCAGACCCGGGCTCATGACGGAACAGCCATCTGCTAAACTGTGCTGGGCTTGAAAATGGGATGGGGGAGATGGGACAAGATGCAGAAAGAAGAATAGGATGGGATAGGTTGGGGGGGGGAGGGGGGGGGGGGGGTCTGGGCAGGCCATCCTCACCAACAGTCCCAAGGAACCTAAGAGAGCTCAAGGAACCTAAGAGAGCTCAAAAGGAGAGGTTAGAATACAAAGATAGACATATCTTATTACTATAAGATAAGAAAGCTGGGAGAGAAAGAGGGAGAGAGAGATAAGAGATCCTGGTGCCAGTTCCCCCGGTAGTCTAAGCCTATAGCAGCATAACTATGAGCTGGTCCTAAGCCAGCCCTAACTATAAGATTTATCAAAAAGAAAAGTTTTAAGTCTATTCTTAAAAGTACCTAGTGTGTCTGCCATAGTGAGTCCCTTAACAAATTATACGAAGTCATGTTATTTTTAAAGTTTTAGTAGTGAATACTTATGTACTTCTTTGTATTCTGAATAGCAAGTAGATGCTGTTTTTTTTTTTCAACGTAAAAATGTTAAGAAAAAAAAAATCTGTTAAAAACGGAACAATAAAGCTTCCGCACCTCCGTTGTTACCGGTATTTTATAGTGTGACACACAGCGGAAGTAAATAAGCAAGAGCGCCAGTTCCGATCGCAGCTACATCTCCTTTCAGACTGATATCAGAACAAAAGTTATTTAAAGTTTAATAAAATAACGATTATAAAATGAGTTCAGCTGAGAGTCTTAGAGAGTTTATCACCGAGCGACTAACGGCTGCTGCGGAAGACATATTTGTAGTTTTTAAAAGAACTATCATCGAGCACGAGGAAGAGATAGATCGACAGCGCAGACTGCTGGATATCGTTTGGAAACCTCACATCACCTTACACAGAACAGGTGAGGAACTAAATAATCATACTGTTGTTATTTAAGTCTTAAAGGAGGAGTCTGTAAGACTTGTACTGAATGAAATGATAAAAGCAAAAGGGGGGGGGGGGGGATGTTGGAAAGTTTTTGAAACCTTTCAAAGTTGGTACTTTTTTTTTAAAATTAAAATGGAGTTATCAAAATGTTTGCTTTTTTGATGTAATAGGGAAGAACTTTGGGGATCCAAAGGTAATCGGTTCGAATCCCATTTAACACAATGATACCTATGAGCTTTTCTCATCACCATAGTAAAAGTGCCATCTGCTGTTGTTTTATCATATCATTGTTGTCGTCTATAAAGTATTTAAAATAAAGTGTTGAACATTTAAATTATGTTTACATTTAGAATTCAATCCAAAACACGTTATTTGTCCCCGGGGGGGCAACTCAAAGGCACACAGAGCAACAAATGAACGACAGTGCAACTATGCTAAAACATTTAACCAATTAACAAAGAACAAAGTGTCAAAGAAGAATAAGTGTCAAGAGTGTTGATACAAAGTTAGAATACAAACAAAGGTAGATACAAGGAGCAGCAGAGAGTAAAGTGTCTATATGTTAGTACAAGTTCAAAAACACAAGTCACAGAGTTAGATTCAGAGGACAGCGACGGAGTAAGATGTAAAAGGACATGCATGCAAACAGATGAAAGCAGACGTACATGATGTAAACAGACTGTAGACTATTGAAACAGATGTAGGGACTGTATGTGCTTGCTCAGGCTGCACATAGTGTATGGGGTTAAACTATTTGCATGACGGGATGAAGAGCAATACTGTCTGCCTGAAGGAAGAGGAATAAAAAGAGTGAGTCTGTCACTGTAAATATCTTCAAGACCTGGCAGGCTGACAGACGCTTTAAAGTTTCTTAATCTGTTTTTTTATAACAGTTGTGCAGAGTAAAGGGTTAATCTGCAATACATTGTCTTGATGTGCAAATATCAGAATCAATAATTATTTTATAACGTTATAATTCACTGTTGTGAAAGTTAGTGAGCCCGTCACGTCAACGTACTATTGACATTATCAGCTAAGGGAACCACAAGTCCTAAATTTAAAGAACATTTTATGTGTGTGTTTAAACATTTTAAATTGTTTAAACACAAACAACAGGCCTTTCTGATTGGTAAGAATTGGACGAGGGTTCTGTAGGGAGGACCAGAGAAGGTATGCGGTTTTAAGGCACCCCCACAAGTCTGTTTTGGACCCCCCCCCTCCATTTCCCAGACATAAGACCAGTTATCACGTAAACCAAAATGCTATGTGTAACGAGCACAAATCACAACTGTGATGGAAAAACAAAATTACTTTTAGCCGTATTTGCACTGAAGCACATCTTTGTTTTTGTCGTTTGTTGTTGGATTATTGTCTGCATCAATTGATCTGATTTCCTGTCTTTAACAAAACCTTTGATCTGCTCAGGGACATCTTAGTATAAATGCTTTTGTTTGTCTTCCTCCAGCTCTCCCACAGCAACATGTGTGTAAAGAGGAGGAGGAGGTTCTGGCTGACCAGCAGCTCTGTAACCAGGAGAGGAACTCCAGTCCAGACCAAGAGGAGCCAGAGCCTCCACAGATTAAAGAGGAGCAGGAGGAAGACTGCAGCAGTCAGGAGGGAGAACAGCTGGTACTGAAGCAGGAGACTGACACATTCATGTTGACTCTTACTCATGAGGAGAGTGACCACAGTGAAGTTCAACTAAAGAGTGAACACCAGCTTCTTTCTCACAACTCTCATGATGATGAGGATCAAGATCCCACAGGAAGAGAGCTCGGAGTCTCAGAATCAACTGGAAAATCAGACCCAAAGAAAAACAGTGACAAAAGAAGAAGTCAGGAGAGTAAAACATCAGAGAGTGACTGTAGTCCTCACCAGGGTGAAAACTCTTTTAAATGTGACACATGGGGCAAATCTTTTAAGAAAAAGTCAGAATTACAAAATCATCTGAGTGTCCACAGAGGTAAGAAGACTCATACCTGCACAATTTGTGGGGAAATATTCAGTTTAAAGTCAAAACTAACTCTTCATGCAAGAACACACACAGGTGAGAGGCGTTTCTCCTGCAGCACCTGTGGGAAAGCATTCTACTTTAAGTCAGGGTTGAAGAAACACAATCGAATTCACACAGGCGAGAGGCCTTTTGTTTGCAAGACCTGTGGCAAATCTTTCACAGCACATTGTCATTTGACAGAACACATGAGAATACACACAGGTGAGAAGCCTTTTGCTTGCAAAACTTGTGGCAAATTTTTCAGCATTAAAAGTAATTTGACAGTTCACATGAAAATTCACACAGGTGAGAAGTCTTTCTCCTGCAGCATCTGTGGCAAAGCATTCCGCCAAAAGACAGCGTTAAATGAGCACATTCGAACACACACAGGTGAGAAGCCTTTCTCCTGCAGCACCTGTGGGAAAAGCTTCTCTAGGAGCTCAGACCTGAAAGTACACATAATTCGAATTCATACAGGTGAAAAGCCGTTTACCTGCACAACATGCAACAAATCTTTTTCATTAAAAAGGAATTTGACTAGACACTTGAAAACTCACACAGGTTAGAGGCGTCTGCGGCACCTGTGGGAAAGGTGTAACATCTATGTCAGTGTTTTTCAACCTTTTCTGAGCCACGGAACACTTTTTTCATTGAAAAAATCTCAAGGCACACCACCAGTCGATAATGTTAAAAAAATGAAACTATGTAGCCCATATTAACAATATAAAGTAATTCTCCTCAAAGTGTCTTGAATTGGTATCAAATAAACACAAATACAAATATTTCTACTCACTCAGTGTGAAACCTGGGCTTGTTTGGATGAACACAAAGTTGATATCCTGGCAGAAATTGAAGAAAGACACACACGAAGCTCTTCCTCAACAGCTCTCAGTCTCTCTCTGTTTTTAGTTTGTATAGCAGTCAGGCTTGAAAAGCTCACCTCACACAGATATGTTGTGGAAAATGGGAGCAAAGTCAAAATTGCTTTGTTTGCCAGAAAAGGGAACTCCTTGGCAGTAGCCAACCAAAAACTATCCAAAGGTAGATCTGCAAAGCTTAGCTTTAAACCACTGTCTCAGTTCAGTTAGGTCCTCCTGCTCCTGTAAAGTCATGTCCTTTCCAACAACTGATGCTGAGCTATAAGGGTCCCTAACCCAGTCAAGGCATTCAGTGAAGGCTGAAGAGAAATAAAATGACATCTTCTCCTCAAAAGTTTTCAAATGTTTAACTATTATCTCACACAATGCAGCAGTGTTAACATCTTGGTGCGCCCAACCATAGCTGCCGCTCCATCAGTGCAGACACTCGTGCAGTTTTCCCACTTAAGTCCTCCTTTTTCAAGATATTCTGATGTGACCCGAAAATGTTCCTCTCCTGTTGTTCTTTCTGGCAATGCCTTGCAAAAGAAGAAGTTTTCTCTGCTTGCGTCTCCATCCACAAAACGCACATTGGCCAAGAGTTGAGCATGTCCACTAATATCAGTAGACTCATCAAGTTGCAAAGCAAATTTCTTACTGATACAGATCTTTTCCAAAACCACACTTTCGATGTCTGCAGACATGTCATCAATACGTCTGGATATTGTGTTATCTGAGAGAGGAACTTTGGCTATTTCTTTTCAGGTCCGAGCATCTCATTTACAATGGCTTTGCAGGCGGGAGGTATTCATGTCTCTGCCACAGTGTGGGACTTTTTTGATTTAGCTACAAGTTCTGCAACGTGGTAGCTCGCTTTAAGGGCTCTCTCATTTACCTTTGTGGTTTTTCTCATGAAAGTTGCCTGTTTCTCCGTGTGTTCACGCAGGCGAACAAAATAGTCCACATTCTTGTTTTGAAGTGAAGGGTGTTTCGTTTGGAGATGGCGTTTAAGCTTACTTGGGACCATAGCATTGTTGGATAGCTTTTCACCACACACCAAGCACAGCGGAGTTTGTGCTGTTGCATCCCCGGTGTAAGTAAATCCAAATGAAAGATAGCTTTCGCTGTATTGCCTCCAAACTTTGCTCGAGCTCACAGTCTTTGCTTTCTTTTGACCTCCACTTATACTAGGGCCTTCATCTGGGTCCGAATTTTGTCCAGGGTCCAGTTCGGAGTGAGCATTTTTCTTTTTAGAAAACTTCACTGTTACCGTATATTCCCGCTAGCCATAATGTCACTGTCACCGCCACCTGTCGCATCAATGCGTCACTAATTCTCTTGTCTTGGAGTACAATGCAATTATCTACCTGCTGCCACCTACTGATATGGAAGAGTATTACATGATAACTGCCAGGCACTTGACAGCACAGACACTCGACTTCTTTTTTAGACCAATTAGGTGAAATTTGACCATTTCCCACGGCACACCTGACAATGTCTCGCGACACTGGTTGAAAAACACTGATCTATGTAACCGCAATCATTCTCATACAGGTAAAAAGACGTACACCTGCAGTATCTGTTGGACATCACTTACAGCAAAAGGTTCTTTGCATTAACACGTCAAAATTCAAACAGATTTAAAGCCGATCTGGCCAAACAAGCAGCGGATCTCTCAGGGCTCGTGGTGACCATTAGTGCATGACGTAGTGTGTTCGTTCACGGCTTGTACACTGCAACTTGTACCTCACACCTATCCACCCTTAACACACAATACATCATCCACTTTAATGCTTCTCTGTGCCTTTGAATTGGGATAAAATAAAGAAGAAGAAGAAATAAATGTAATTTTGTTCATGTATCTTGCTGACTGAGATTTTCTTGTCCATAAATCAATATTATTTCTTTAGTTTTATCGTCCTCTTTTACTCTTTTGGCCTTAGTTCCCCCCCCTCAACTGGGGATATAGTCGGGCGGTGGAAGGAATACTTCGAGGATCTCCTTAATCCCACCGTCACATCTTCCACTGAGGAAGCAGAAGTTGACTTCTCAGAGGTAGACTCGTCCATCACGCAAGCTGAAGTCACCGAGGTGATTGGCAAGCTCCTCGGTGGCAAGGCTCCGGGGGTGGATGAGATTTGCCCTGAGTATCTTAAGTCTCTGGATGTGCAGGAACTGTCATGGTTGACACGTCTCTGTAACATCACGTTGAGGTCGGGGACAGTGTCTCTGGACTGGCACAGCCGGGTGGTGGTCCCTCTTTCCAAGAAGGAGGATCTGAAGATGTGTTCCGACTACAGGAGAATCACACTCCTCAGCCTCTCTGGGAAAGTCTATTCCAGGATACTGGAGAGGAGGATCCAGCCATTATTCGAACCTCAGATCCAAGAGGAACAATGTGCTTTGTGGACTTGTAGAAGGCCTTCGACCGTGTCCCCCGTGGCGTCCTGTGGGGGGTGCTTCAAGAGTATGGGGTCCGGGGCAATTTGCTAAGGGCTGTCCGGTCCCTGTATGATCTGAGTGGGAGTCTGGTTCGCATTGCCGGCAGTAAGTCGGACCTTTTTTCCGGTGGGCATTGGCCTCCGTTACGGCTGCCCTCTGTCACCAGTTCTGTTCATAGCTTTTGTGGACAAAAATTCTAGGTGCAGCCAGAGGCCGGAGGGGATTCAGTTTGGGGACCATGGGCTCTCGTCTCTGCTTTCTGCGGATGATGCATTCCTGTTGCCTCTAGCACCTCTGAGGTCGTGTTTCTTGACTGGAAAAAGGTGGCTTGCTCTCTCTGGGTCGGTGGGGAGTCCTTGCCACAGGGGGAGGAGTTTAAGTATCTCGGGGTCTTGTTCATGAGTAGGGGGAGGATGGAGCGTGAGATTGACAGACGGAGCAGTGCAGCGTCCGCAGTCATGCAGTCGCTGTATCGGTCCGTCGTGGTGAAGAAGGAGGTCAGTCGAAAGGCAAGGCTCTCGATTTACCAGTCGATCTTCGTTCCTACCCTCACCTATGGTCATAAGCTTTGGGTCATGACCTAAAGAATGAGATCCCGGACACAAGCGGCTGAGATGAGCATCCTCCGTAGGGTGACTGGGCGCATCCTTAGCGATAGGGTGAGGAGCTCGGTCACCAGGGAGGAGCTAAGAGTTGAGCCGCTACTTCTCCACATCGAGAGGAGTCAGCTGATGTGGCTCGGGCATCTGTTCCGGAGTCTCCCGGACTCCCCCCTACGGAGGTGTTCCGGGAACAAACAAAACCAACAATGGAAGACATCCAGCAATTCATCTACTCTGTCACTGGCATGTGACTCTTTCTTACAAAAACTCTATCAAGCTTTGTTTCAGAGAAGGCTGTGTGCGGCGAGGAGAAATGCATACATGAACAATCGTGTTTTGTTTGCCAACAGCACATGGGAAATGACAATCCTTTTGACCAATCAGCGGACTGCAGTGTTTAGCTCCACCTTTTCAGGTCGGCTTGATATTCATGGCACCCCAACAGAAGGGTCCCAAAAAGGAGGGCGTTACAGGTCGGTTATTTGGGGATGTTTCCCAGGATTAGTGTATAGAAACACCGCAAAATGCGCGCCGTACTGAGATGAACCGATCCAAACCGCTCGGTGGAAACAGGGCTATAGGTTACCTCATTGAAAACAACCCACACCTAAAATGAATTACCATATTTAAGTATAAACTCAGAATCAATTTGCAGATGACACAATTATCCTATTGAAAGATATATCCTTAAATGTATCACTAAATTTAAAAAAGTGTTTCTTCTTTATTCACGCAGAGAAGCTATTGAAAACATTCCTGTAAAAAGTTAAATGAAATACCTTGGCATAACATTATCTAATGATTTGAACAAAAGAAAAAAGAAAAAACATAGGAGGAAAAATATGTACCATGAAATAATCTATTAACTATTGGCTTATTAGAGACCTATCTATCCTGGGTAGAATTCTCTAAACTAAGGTAGAAGGCATATCAAAACTCATTTATCCTTTGTCAGTCGCTCTATGTTTGTCCTCTACTGATCATAAAAAAAACTATTTGGCACAGCCTGATTTATTACGGTTCCATATACCAAGGTGCTTATTCCAAAAACTTGGAATATTGGAATTTTTGATGAGCTGTGACTTTGAGATTTCAAATCTTCCTATCAAGCTCTCAAACTTTCATGAACAAATTTTGCATCACTGTAAAATTATATTTACCCACAACTTCAGACCACATGGCTCCACTTTGTGGAATAATAGAACCAGGACAATCAATAGAAAGATTATGTTGAAATAAAGACTGGCAAAAAGATTGTATTTGTTTTCGATTTAATGGATGAATGTGGCCAATTTTACAGTTCAACAGATTTACTGAAAAATTCAATCGATAAAATATAAATATTGCGAGTATCTTAAATGCCCAGAAATTCCTAAACTGAAAGAGATGCAACTTAAAATATTGAACGTTTCCCAAGATGTTGAAATGTTATGTAAAAGGTTTCATTTGGAAGTAAATCAAGATGGGTTTTTGCTGAGAAGAGCCTGAAACTATTGAGTAACTCTTCTTTTCTTGTTCAGTCACATTTCAGTTTTGGCGGGATCTTTACAGCTGGTTACATATCGAACCTGAGAACCTCTCCTTTGAACTTTTTCAGATTTTGATATGTATGGATGATCTTCCTAAAAGGTGTCCAACTTGGTCAACATAATTATCTTACTGGGTAAATATCACATACATAAATGGAATAAAAGAAAACCCTTCATAACTTATTTTAAAAATGAACAGTTAGGCTACTTAAAGTATTGAGTGTGCAAATATTGGGTCTCCTACAAATTATACAAAGTCATGTTGTTATTCTTAAACTTTTAGTAGTGAATACTTATGTACTTCTTTGTAGTGTGAATGGCAAGTTGCTGCTGTTGTTTTTTTCTTTTTTTCAACGGAATTTTTTTGTTTTAAAAAATATGATGAAATCGGAACAAAACAACTTCCGCACCTCCGTTGTTACCGGTATTTTATAGTGTGACACACAGCGGAAGTAAATAAGCAAGAGCGTCAATTCCGGTCGCAGCTACGTCTCCTTTCAGATTTGCCTGTTGTAGTTCGTTGTATTTTTTAAAGTTGAATAAAATAACGATTATAAAATGAGTTCAGCTGAGAGTCTGAGAGAGTTTATCAACGAGCGACTAACGGCTGCTGCGGAAGACATATTTGTAGTTTTTAAAAGAACTATCATCAAGCACGAGGAAGAGATAGATCGACAGCGCAGACTGCTGGATATCGTTTGGAAACCTCACATCATCTTACACAGAACAGGTGAGGAACTGCCTAACTTATTTTATTTCGACAGCAATGTCTGTTACGGTGTTCTAAACTACGGTGGCCGAGAAGTGCAAACGCGAATCAAGAGCCCCAAACATCTTCATTGAGAGAAAAGGGATTCCTGTTATAAATAATTATATTTCCAGCTCTTATATAGGTAGGTATAGTATATCAGTTATTGTGCTTTAAAAAGAAACAATGAAGGAGAAAAACACTGAATATCCAGTCAGCAAAACAAGTAACATTTTTTTCTTTATCTCTGAATGATAGAGGAAGAATTCAACTAAATAATCAGACTTTTATTATTTAAGTATTAAAGGAGAAATCTGTAAGACATGAACTGTATGAAACAATAAAAGGACCTTAGTATATGATTAGACATTAATGAAACATGCTATGTTGTAGCAGTGGGGGCTCCAGCCTACGTTAGATGGGGGGCATTGAGACTGCTCTGGGGGGCACAGTTTGCGCTCGCGCGCCTTCACGCACCCCTTTGTGGATGTAGCCCAGGGGTCGGCAACCCTCGGTACGCTTGCCACGCTAACGCTAAACTCTTCTTCTATTGTGTTGTTTCCATGACAACTTGTAAATAAATCATTCTCCTGACTGGCGCAAGTAGAAATGCAACAAATATATTTAGCCTTTGTTTTCTCCTTCATTAACGTTTTATATTGAATACAGTAAAAATATGTGAGTTTAAAATGCAATCATCACTAAATGAATAGGATTTTTTTTTACACCAAACACATGATGGAAGTTGGAGGGGCACAGTGCCTCGGACTGTTTCCACTGTAGGCCTGACCCCCTTATAATAACACACCATTCATAGGCTGATAGGTATAATGTGCATTTCCACCTCCTTGGACCTTCAACTTCATCAACTAGGCTATTGTGAACATCTCGCCTGTGAACTGGCGTTAGCTTGTGATTGTCACCTGTAATTGGTGGACGTTTGATGACATCATAAGCCAAACCAGAATTGATGGAGAAAATATCACTCTTTGTAAAATTGGCGTCAATTTTGAGTGACTAGTGAGCTAGTCATGCAAAACACAATCTAATGCGACATTTGACAGCTGTGAATAATAATAATAAATTATTTTTACCCACCGTGATTGAGAAGACAATGTCAAGGTAGGAACTCTATATACTGCCTTGGATACTTTAGATAAATTAACTATTGGGGGTTTCCTAGCATGAAACAAGTTAACAAATCATGGGGTATCCGCTGGGGGGGCACGGCCCGCGAATGCCACCCCATAACGCCAACACTGTTTTGTAGTGCTGAATGGTCTCGTCTTTGTTTGGACCAGAGAAGGTAGACGGTTTTAAGGCACCCCCACATGGCTGTTTTGGACGTCCCTCCATTTGCCAGATATGAGACCAGTTATCAAAGAAAACCAACCTGCTATGTGACACAAGCACAAATCACAACTGTGATGTAAAAAAATTACTTTTAGCCCTATTTGCACATCTTTGTTTTGTCACGTGTTGTTGGATTATTGTCTGTATCAATTGATCTGAAGTTCCTGTCTTTAACAAAGCCTTTGATCTGCTCTGGGACATCTTAGTATAAATGCTTTTGTTTGTCTTCCTCCAGCTCTCCCACAGCAACATGTGTGTAAAGAGGAGGAGGAGGTTCTGACTGACCAGCAGCTCTGTAACCAGGAGAGGAACTCCAGTCCAGACCAAGAGGAGCCAGAGCCTCCACAGATTAAAGAGGAGCAGGAGGAAGACTGCAGCAGTCAGGAGGGAGAGCAGCTGGTACTGAAGCAGGAGACTGACACATTCATGTTGACTCTTACTCATGAGGAGAGTGACCACAGTGAAGTTCAACTAAAGAGTGAACACCAGCTTCTTTCTCACAACTCTCATGATGATGAGGATCAAGATCCCACAGGAAGAGAGCTCGGAGTCTCAGAATCAACTGGAAAATCAGACCCAAAGAAAAACAGTGACAAAAGAAGAAGTCAGAAGAGTAAAACATCAGAGAGTGACTGTAGTCCTCACCAGGGTGAAAACTCTTTTAAATGTGACACGTGCAGCAAATCTTTTAAGAAAAAGTCAGAATTAAAAAATCATCTGAGTGTCCACAGAGGTAAGAAGACTCATACCTGCACGATTTGTGGGAAAATATACAGTTTAAAGTCAAAACTAACTCTTCATGCAAGAAAACACACAGGTGAGAAGCCTTTCTCTTGCAGCACCTGTGGGAAAGCATTCTCCTTGAAGTCAGTGTTAAATAATCACATTCGAATTCACACAGGTGAGAAGCCTTTTGTTTGCAAGACCTGTGGCAAATCTTTCACAACACATGGTCAGTTGACAGAACACATTAGAATTCACACAGGTGAGAAGCCTTTCTCCTGCAACACCTGTGGGAAAGCATTCCGCCAAAAGTTAGGGTTAAAAATTCACATTCGAATTCACACAGGTGAGAAGCCTTTTGCTTGCAAAACATGTGGCAAATTTTTCAGACGTACAAGTAATTTGGCAGGACACATGAGAACACACACAGGTGAGAAGAATTTTTCCTGCAGCACCTGTGGGAAAAGCTTCTCTACGGGATCATCCTTGAAAGTACATGTTCGAAAGATTTGTTGCATATTGGGCAGGTAAGCCCAATATGCAACAAATCTTTCTCAGTTAAAAAGGATTATTGGTCCATATGAAATCACACTCAAAAGCGTTAACAGTGCCCGATGTGTATTTACTGATCACACGAGAACATGTACAGGTGAGAATCATTTATCTGCACTAAAGCATTCTCCATAAAGCCATTGTTAAGATGGCACATTTAAATTCACAGAGGCGAAAAGCCGTTTAGCTGCACAACAATTGCCTCAAGAGGACACGTGACGAATTGCAGGATTTTTGCACTTCTGCATTGGCTTCCTTTTGAAGTCCAGGGGGGTATTTCATCAACGAAGCTAAAGAAAGTCAGGCTCACCTGAAAAAGTCAGACTGACACTAACACCATCTCCCAGTTTTTTCCTTTTACTGCTTAGCTCTGACAGCAGGTTAGCTCCAGCTCTACTCATGGCTTTGTTTTCATTGGCCAGCAAGGCGGCATGTGATTGAGACAGCTGATGATTGATTAAAGAGTACTGGTTCTGTTCTGTACATTTATTTGCATTTTTTTTGTATTAGCATTTTTGAATTTGTGCAATTCAAATGTTTGATTGAAATATTGAACAAGAATAAGAATGCTTTTGCAACAGAATAAATACATGGAATGAGACTAAAGCCTTCTAATAGATTTATACTGAAAGCAAAAGAGTTTCACTTTCATCGTGAAAAATTTCCAAAGTTAAGCTCAAACATGAGGGTACAGAAGATCCTAAATTAAGAGCCGTTTGGGAGTCAAAAGAGTCGACTCTTCTTTGGGAGCAGAGCCAAAAGATCTGAAAAGAGCCAAACTTACCATCAGTCCTTGTAGAGGAATTAGATGTGTGACTTTTGCAAAATGAAGGTTTGTATTCATGATTGATTTTGAACAAAGCTGAGACTTGAGTTTTATGGTCTTTTTTTATTATTATAACATGATGTGAGCGCGTTAACTAACCAGACGGAACGGTCTGTTAGGAGTCTGTTTACGACCCGTCGCACATTCTTTGGAGTTCTCAACATTCTATTATTAACTATTATTAATTCTATTCTATTATTATTATTATTATCTATTATCAACAATCTTTGGAATTCTTTGTCAGTCGCTCTATGTTTGTCCTCTAATGATGAGAAAAGTGAATGCCATAATCTTTACCGTCATAAGGGAAAAAAACCCACTTTCTAAAATAGTCCAATGTTAGCAAAGACTATGTTCATGGTGGTCTAAAGGCCATTGAATTTGAATTGAATGGAGTACTCAAATTAAACTGGATTTAAAAAAAACTATTTGGAACAGCCTGATTTATTATGGTTCCATATACCAAGGTGCTTATTCCAGAAACTTGGAATATTGGAATTTTTGATGAGCTGTGACTTTGAGGTTTTAAAACTTCCTACCAAGCTCTCAAACTTTCATGAACAAATTTTGCATCACTGTAAAATTACATTTAACCTCAACTTCAGACCACATGGCTCCACCTTGTGGAATAATAGAACCAGGACAGTCAATAGAAAGATTTTGTTCAAAAAAGAACAGTACGAGAAAAAGATTGTATTTACTGTTGATTTAATGGTTTAATTTTACAGTTCAACAAATTTACTGAAAAATATAATGTTAATTGCCCCTAAAGAGACTTTTCTCGCATTTGCAAAGCCATCCCACCTCCTTCAAAACTTATGATACAAAATATGTTAACTTATTTAAATGTTTCAGTTCAACTTCCAGATCTGAAAATTTATGAAATGCACATTAGAGAAAGGAAATTAATAATAAGTTTACTGGAAAAGCTTTGAAATACATTTTATTTTCTGATTTTAAGTCGCCTGCTAAGATAAGATTAAATCAAACAATGATAATTAATAAATATTGCGAGTATCTTAAATGGCCAGAAGTTTCTGAACTAAAAGAGATACGACTTAAAATATTGAACGTTTACCGAGCTGTTGAAATCTTACATAAAAGGTTTAATTTGGAAGTAGATCAATATGGGTTTTGCTGAGAAGAGCCTGAAACTATTGAGGAACTCTTCTTTTCTTGTTCAGTCGCATTCCAGTTTTGGCGGGATCTTTACAGCTGGTTAAATATCAGATCTGAGAACCTGTCCTTTGAACTTTTTCAGATTTTGATATATGGATGATCTTCCGTAAAAGGTGTCCAACATGGTCAACATAATTCTCTTACTGGGTAAACATCACAAACATAAATGCAAATAAAAGCAAACCCTCCATAACTTATTTTAAAAATGAACGTGAACAATACTTATTATGCTTTTAAAGTGACGTCTGCAAATAGTGAGTCCCTTAACAAATTATACGAAGTCATGTTGTTATTCTTAAAGTTTTAGTAGTGAATACTTATGTACTTCTTTGTATTCTGAATAGCAAGTGGATGCTGGGTTTTTTTTCAACGTAAAAATGTTAAGAAGAAAAAAAATCTGTTTAAAACGGAACAATAAATCTTCCGCACCTCCGTTGTTACCAGTATTTTATAGTGTGACACACAGCGGAAGTAAATAAACAAGAGCGCCAATTCCGATCGCAGCGACATCTCCTTTCAGACTGATATCAGAACAAAAGTTATTTAAAGTTGAATAAAATAATGATTATAAAATGAGTTCAGCTGAGAGTCTTAGAGAGTTTATCAACGAGCGACTAACGGCTGCTGCGGAAGACATATTTGTAGTTTTTAAAAGAACTATCATCGCGCACGAGGAAGAGATATATCGACAGCGCAGACTGCTGGATATCGTTTGGAAAACTCACATCATCTTACACAGAACAGGTGAGGAACTAAATAATCATACTGTTCTTATTTAAGTCTTAAAGGAGGAGTCTGTAAGACTTGTACTGAATGAAATGATAAAAGCACCTTCTTATATGATCAGACATTAATGAGACATGCTGTGTTGAAGTGCTGAATGGTCTCGTCTTTGTTTGGACCAAAGCTGAGGAACAACAGACTGTAAGGGGGGGGGGGGGGTTGAACGTTTTTGAAACCTTTCAAAGTTGTTGTTTTTTTTTTTTTTTTAAATTAAAATGGAGTTATCAAAACGTTTGCTTTTTTTTGATGTAATAGGGAAGAACATTGGGGATCCAAAGGTAATCAGTTGGAATCCCATTTCTCATCACCATAGTAAAAGTGCCATCTGCTGTTGTTTTATCATATCATCATTGTTGTCGTCTATAAAGTATTTAAAATAAAGTCTTGAACATTTAAATTATGTTTACATTTAGAATTCAATCCAAAACACGTTATTTGTCCCCGGGGGGCAACTCAAAGGCACACAGAGCAGCAAATGAACGACAGTGCAACTATGCTAAAACATTTAACCAATTAACAAAGAACAAAGTGTCAAAGAAGAATAAGTGTCAAGAGTGTTGATACAAAGTTAGAATACAAACAAAGGTAGATACAAGGAGCAGCAGAGAGTAAAGTGTCTATATGTTAGTACAAGTTCAAAAACACAAGTCACAGAGTTAGATTCAGAGGACAGCGACGGAGTAAGATGTAAAAGGACATGCATGCAAACAGATAAAAGCAGACGTACATGATGTAAACAGACTGTAGACTATTGAAACAGATGTAGGGACTGTATGTGCTTGCTCAGGCTGCACATAGTGTATGGGGGAAAAAACTATTTGCATGACGGGATGAAGAGCAATACTGTCTTCCTGAAGGAAGAGGAATAAAAAGAGTGAGTCTGTCACTGTAAATATCTTCAAGACCTGGCAGGCTGACAGTCGCTTTAAAGTTTCTTATCATGCTGAATGGGAAACAAAAAAACCCCCAAACAATCATGTTCTAAGTAAGATTTAAATCAAAAACAAATATTATTAGTATTTGTTTTCTGATGTGACCTGGTTCTAACTATCTAAATGTTTAGAATCACATTACAATATTGTGAAGAAACTGGCTTGAGTTAATCAGATGCTTAATCTGTTTTTTTATAACAGTTGTGCAGAGTAAAGGGTTAATCTGCAATACATTGTCTTGATGTGCAAATATCAGAATCAATAATTATTTTATAACGTTATAATTCAATGTTGTGAAAGTTAGTGAGCCCGTCACGTCAACGTACTATTGACATTATCAGTAAAGGGAACCACAAGTCCTAAATTTAAAGAACATTTTATGTGTGTGTTTAAACATTTTAAATTGTTTAAACACAAACAACAGGCCTTTCTGATTGGTAAGAATTGGACGAGGGTTCTGTAGGGAGGACCAGAGAAGGTATGCGGTTTTAAGGCACCCCCACAAGTCTGTTTTGGACCCCCCCTCCATTTCCCAGATATAAGACCAGTTATCACGTAAACCAAAATGCTATGTGTAACGAGCACAAATCACAACTGTGGGAAAAACAAAATTACATTTAGCCCTATTTGCACATCTTTGTTTTGTTGTTTGTTGTTGGATTATTGTCTGCATCAATTAATCTGAAGTTCCTGTCTTTAACAAAGCCTTTGATCTGCTCAGGGACATCTTAGTATAAATGCTTTTGTTTGTCTTCCTCCAGCTCTCCCACAGCAACATGTGTGTAAAGAGGAGGAGGAGGTTCTGACTGACCAGCAGCTCTGTAACCAGGAGAGGAACTCCAGTCCAGACCAAGAGGAGCCAGAGCCTCCACAGATTAAAGAGGAGCAGGAGGAAGACTGCAGCAGTCAGGATGGAGAGCAGCTGGTACTGAAGCAGGAGACTGACACATTCATGTTGACTCTTCCTCATGAGGAGAGTGACCACAGTGAAGATCAACTAAAGAGTGAACACCAGCTTCTTTCTCACAACTCTCATGATGATGAGGATCAAGATCCCACAGGAAGAGAGCTCGGAGTCTCAGAATCAACTGGAAAATCAGACCCAAAGAAAAACAGTGACAAAAGAAGAAGTCAGAAGAGTAAAACATCAGAGAGTGACTGTAGTCCTCACCAGGGTGAAAACTCTTTTAAATGTGACACATGCGGCAAATCTTTTAAGGAAAAGTCAGAATTACAAAATCATCTGAGTGTCCACAGAGGTAAGAAGACTCATACCTGCACAATTTGTGGGAAAATATTCAGTTTAAAGTCAAAACTGAATCTTCATACAAGAACACACACAGGTGAGAAGCCTTTCTCCTGCAGCACCTGTGGGAAAGCATTCTCCTTAAAGTCAGTGTTAGATAATCACATTCGAATTCACACAGGTGAGAAGCCTTTTGTTTGCTTTTGTGTGTGTTTAAACATTTTAAATTGTTTAAACACAAACAACAGGCCTTTCTGATTGGTAAGAATTGGGCGAGGGTTCTGTAGGGAGGACCAGAGAAGGTATGCGGTTTTAAGGCACCCCCACAAGTCTGTTTTGGACCCCCCCCCCCCTCCATTTCCCAGACATAAGACCAGTTATCACGTAAAACCAAAATGCTATGTGTAACAAGCACATATCACAACTGTGATGGAAAAACAAAATTGCTTTTAGCCCTATTTGCACTGAAGCACATCTTTGTTGTTTGTTGTTGGATTATTGTCTGCATCAATTGATCTGAAGTTCCTGTCTTTAAGTAAGTAAGTAAATTTTATTGATATAGCACTTTTCGCAGGCAGTGGCCACAAAGTGCTTCACAAACAAGGTTCAAACATCACAAGCAATATACAGACAGTACAAAGATCATAGCAGCCCTAAAAGAGGTTAATTAAAAGCCTGGACAAATAAAAACGTCTTCAGTTGACTCTTGAAAGTGTCAACTGAATCAATTGAGCGCAACGATGACGGAAGTTCATTCCAGAGCCTCGGAGCAACGACCTGGAAAGACCGGTCACCTCTAGTGTGATAATGAGCTGGAGGGAACTTCATCAGGTTCTGATCCATAGACCTCAGCGCTCGCACAGGGGCGTAAAGCTGGATCAGCTCACTAAGGTAAGAGGGAGCCTGACCATGTAGGGCTCTGAAGGCCAGAACCAGGATTTTAAACCTGAACCTAAAAGACACTGGCAGCCAGTGAAGGTCTTTCAGAATAGGGGATATGTGGGTCCTCCTATTTGTGCGGGTCAGAATTCTTGCTGCAGAATTTTGAACTAATTGCAGTCTAGAGAGCTCTTTCTTGTTTAGACAAGAAAACAAACTGTTGCAATAGTCTAAACGTGAAGACACAAAGGCGTGGATAATGAGCTCCAAATCATTCTGTGAAACCATGTTTCTAAGTTTGGAGATCTTCCTCAGTTGAAAGAAGCAGTTCCTTGACAGCTGCTTACAGTGCTGCACTAAAGACATGTCTTTGTCGAAGATAACTCCCAGGTTTCTAAGACTAGGCTTCACGGACTGGCCTAGGTCCCCCAAGAACTGCTTAATCCCTGGAATTGAGTCATCCGGGGCGAGAATCAAAGTTTCTGTTTTGTCTGCATTGAGCTGCAGAGAGTTTTCGCTGAGCCATTGTTTAATTTCTATCAGACAAAGCCTTTGATCTGCTCAGGGACATCTTAGTATAAATGCTTTTGTTTGTCTTCCTCCAGCTCTCCCACAGCAACATGTGTGTAAAGAGGAGGAGGAGGTTCTGACTGACCAGCAGCTCTGTAACCAGGAGAGGAACTCCAGTCCAGACCAAGAGGAGCCAGAGCCTCCACAGATTAAAGAGGAGCAGGAGGAAGACTGCAGCAGTCAGGAGGGAGAGCAGCTGGTACTGAAGCAGGAGACTGACACATTCATGTTGACTCTTACTCATGAGGAGAGTGACCACAGTGAAGTTCAACTAAAGAGTGAACACCAGCTTCTTTCTCACAACTCTCATGATGATGAGGATCAAGATCCCACAGGAAGAGAGCTCGGAGTCTCAGAATCAACTGGAAAATCAGACCCAAAGAAAAACAGTGACAAAAGAAGAAGTCAGAAGAGTAAAACATCAGAGAGTGACTGTAGTCCTCACCAGGCTGAAAACTCTTTTAAATGTGACACATGGGGCAAATCTTTTAAGGAAAAGTCAGAATTACAAAATCATCTGAGTGTCCACAGAGGTAAGAAGACTCATACCTGCATGATTTGTGGCAAAATATACAGTTTAAAGGGACATCTGAAACGTCATACAAGAACACACACAGGTGAGAGGCCTTTTGTTTGCAAGACCTGTGGCAAATCTTTCACAGCACATGGTCATTTGACAGAACACATGAGAACACACACAGGTGAGAGGCCTTTTGTTTGCAAGACCTGTGGCAAATCTTTCACAGCACATGGTCATTTGACAGAACACATGAGAACACACACAGGTGAGAAGCCTTTCTCCTGCAGCATCTGTGGCAAAGCATTCCGCCAAAAGTCAGCGTTAAAAACTCACATTCGAATTCACACAGGTGAGAAGCCTTTCTCCTGCAGCATCTGTGGCAAAGCATTCCGCCAAAAGTCAGCGTTAACTGGTCACATTCGAATTCACACAGGTGAAAAGCCTTACTCCTGCAGCACCTGTGGGAAAAGCTTCTCTAGGAGCTCAGACCTGAAAGTACACATAATTCGAATTCATACAGGTGAAAAGCCGTTTACCTGCACAACATGCAACAAATCTTTTACATTAAAAAGTTTTTTGACTAAACACTTGAAAACACACACAGATTAGAGGCTTCTGCGGCACCTGTGGGAAAGGTGTAACATCTATGTAACCGCAATCATTCTCATACAGGTAAAAAGACGTACACCTGCAGTATCTGTTGGACATCACTTACAGCAAAAGGTTCTTTGCATTAACACGTCAAAATTCAAACAGATTAAAAGCCGATCTGGCCAAACAAGCAGCGGATCTCTCAGGGCTCGTGGTGACCATTAGTGCATGACGTAGTGTGTTCGTTCACGGCTTGTACACTGCAACTTGTACCTCACACCTATCCACCCTTAACACACAATACATCATCCGCTTTAGTGCTTCTCTGTGCCTTTGAATTGGGATAAAATAAAGAAGAAGAAGAAATAAATGTAATTTTGTTCATGTATCTTGCTGACTGAGGAGAATCACACTCCTCAGCCTCTCTGGGAAAGTCTATTCCAGGATACTGGAGAGGAGGATCCAGCCATTATTCGAACCTCAGATCCAAGAGGAACAATGTGCTTTGTGGACTTGTAGAAGGCCTTCGACCGTGTCCCCCGTGGCATCCTGTGGGGGGTGCTTCAAGAGTATGGGGTCCAGGGCAATTTGCTAAGGGCTGTCCGGTCCCTGGATGATCTGAGTGGGAGTCTGGTTCGCATTGCCGGCAGTAAGTCGGACCTTTTTTCCGGTGGGCATTGGCCTCCGTTACGGCTGCCCTCTGTCGCCAGTTCTGTTCATAACTTTTGTGGACAAAAATTCTAGGTGCAGCCAGGGGTCGGAGGGGATTCAGTTTGGGGACCATGGGCTCTCGTCTCTGCTTTCTGCGGATGATGCATTCCTGTTGCCTCTAGCACCTCTGAGGTCGTGTTTCTTGACTGGAAAAAGGTGGCTTGCTCTCTCTGGGTCGGTGGGGAGTCCTTGCCACAGGGGGAGGAGTTTAAGTATCTCGGGGTCTTGTTCATGAGTAGGGGGAGGATGGAGCGTGAGATTGACAGACGGAGCAGTGCAGCGTCCGCAGTCATGCAGTCGCTGTATCGGTCCGTCGTGGTGAAGAAGGAGGTCAGTCGAAAGGCAAGGCTCTCGATTTACCAGTCGATCTTCGTTCCTACCCTCACCTATGGTCATAAGCTTTGGGTCATGACCTAAAGAATGAGATCCCGGACACAGGCGGCTGAGATGAGCATCCTCCGTAGGGTGACTGGGCGCATCCTTAGCGATAGGGTGAGGAGCTCGGTCACCAGGGAGGAGCTAAGAGTTGAGCCGCTACTTCTCCACATCGAGAGGAGTCAGCTGAGGTGGCTCGGGCATCTGTTCCGGAGTCTCCCGGACGCCCCCCTACGGAGGTGTTCCGGGAACAAACAAAACCAACAATGGAAGACATCCAGCAATTCATCTACTCTGTCACTGGTATGTGACTCTTTCTTACAAAAACTCTATCAAGCTTTGTTTCAGAGAAGGCTGTGTGCGGCGAGGAGAAATGCATACATGAACAATCGTGTTTTGTTTGCCAACAGCACATGGGAAATGACAATCCTTTTGACCAATCAGCGGACTGCAGTGTTTAGCTCCACCTTTTCAGGTCGGCTTGATATTCATGGCACCCCAACAGAAGGGTCCCAAAAAGGAGGGCGTTACAGGTCGGTTATTTGGGGATGTTTCCCAGGATTAGTGTATAGAAACACCGCAAAATGCACGCCGTACTGAGATGAACCGATCCAAACCGTTCGGTGGAAACAGGGCTATAGGTTACCTCATTGAAAACAACCCACACCTAAAATTAACTACCATATTTAAGTATAAACTCAGAATCAATTTGCAGATGACACAATTATCCTATTGAAAGATATATCCTTAAATGTATCACTAAATTTAAAAAAGTGTTTCTTCTTTATTCACGCAGAGAAGCTATTGAAAACATTCCTGTAAAAAGTTAAATGAAATACCTTGGCATAACATTATCTAATGATTTGAACAAAAGAAAAAAGAAAAAACATAGGAGGAAAAATATATACCATGAAATAATGTATTAACTATTGGCTTATTAGAGACGTATCTATCCTGTGTAGAATTCTCTAAACTAAGGTAGAAGGCATATCAAAACTCATTTATCCTTTGTCAGTCGCTCTATGTTTGTCCTCTACTGATCATAAAAAAAACTATTTGGCACAGCCTGATTTATTACGGTTCCATATACCAAGGTGCTTATTCCAAAAACTTGGAATATTGGAATTTTTGATGAGCTGTGACTATGAGATTTCAAAACTTCCTATCAAGCTCTCAAACTTTCATGAACAAATTTTGCATCACTGTAAAATTATATTTACCCACAACTTCAGACCACATGGCTCCACTTTGTGGGATAATAGAACCAGGACAATCAATAGAAAGATTATGTTGAAATAAAGACTGGCAAAAAGATTGTATTTGTTTTTGATTTAATGGATGAATGTGGCCAATTTTACAGTTCAACAGATTTACTGAAAAATTCAATCAATAAAATATAAATATTGCGAGTATCTTAAATGCCCAGAAATTCCTAAACTGAAAGAGATGCAACTTAAAATATTGAACGTTTCCCAAGATGTTGAAATGTTATGTAAAAGGTTTCATTTGGAAGTAAATCAAGATGGGTTTTTGCTGAGAAGAGCCTGAAACTATTGAGTAACTCTTCTTTTCTTGTTCAATCACATTCCAGTTTTGGCGGGATCTTTACAGCTGGTTACATATCGAACCTGAGAACCTCTCCTTTGAACTTTTTCAGATTTTGATATGTATGGATGATCTTCCTAAAAGGTGTCCAACATGGTTAAAATAATTCTCTTACTGGGTAAATATCACATACATAATTGGAATAAAAGAAAACCCTTCATAACTTATTTTAAAAATGAATGTGAACAGTTAGGCTACTTAAAGTATTGAGTCTGCAAATATTGAGTCTCCTACAAATTATACAAAGTCATGTTGTTATTCTTAAACTTTCAGTAGTGAATACTTATGTACTTCTTTGTAGTTTGAATGGCACGGAATTTTTTTGTTTTAAATAATATGATGAAATCGGAACAAAACAACTTCCGCACCTCCGTTGTTACCGGTATTTTATAGTGTGACACACAGCGGAAGTAAATAAGCAAGAGCGCCAATTCCGGTCGCAGCTACATCTCCTTTCAGATTTGCCTGTTGTCGTAGTTCGTTGTATTTTTTAAAGTTGAATAAAATAACGATTATAAAATGAGTTCAGCTGAGAGTCTGAGAGAGTTTATCAACGAGCGACTAACGGCTGCTGCGGAAGACATATTTGTAGTTTTTAAAAGAACTATCATCAAGCACGAGGAAGAGATAGATCGACAGCGCAGACTGCTGGATATCGTTTGGAAACCTCACATCATCTTACACAGAACAGGTGAGGAACTGCCTAACTTATTTTAATTCGACAGCAATGTCTGTTACGGTGTTCTAAACTACGGTGGCCGAGAAGTGCAAACGCGAATCAAGAGCCCTAAACATCTTCATTGAGAGAAAAGGCATTCCTGTTATAAATAATTATATTTCCAGCTCTTATATAGGTAGGTATAGTATATCAGTTATTGTGCTTTAAAAAGAAACAATGTGAACTAACTACAATGAAGGAGAAAAACACTGAATATCCAGTCAGCACAACAAGTAACATTTTTTTCTTTATCTCTGAATGATAGAGGAAGAATTCAACTAAATAATAATTACTTTTATTATTTAAGTCTTAAAGGAGAAATCTGTAAGACATGAACTGTATGAAACAATAAAAGGACCTTAGTATATGATTAGACATTAATGAAACATGCTATGTTGTAGCAGTGTGGGCTCCAGCCTAAGCTAGGTGGGGGGGGGGGGGCTTTGAGACTGCTCTGGGGGGCACAGTTTGCTCGTGCCTGCACGCACCCCTTTGTGGATGTAGCCCAGGGGTCGGCAACCCTCGGTACACTTGCCACGCTAACGCTAAACTCTTCTTCTATTGTGTTGTTTCCATGACAACTTGTAAATAAATCATTCTCCTGGCTGGCGCAAGTGGAAATGCAACAAATATATTTAGCCTTTGTTTTCTTCTTCATTAACGTTTTATATTTAATACAGTAAAAATATGTGAGTTTAAAATTCATCACTAAATGAATAGGATTTTTTTTTACACCAAACACATGATGGAAGTTGGAGGGGCACAGTGGCTCGGACTGTTTCCACTGTAGGCCAGACCCCCATATAATAACACTCCATTCATAGGCTGATAGGTTTAATGTGCATTTCCACCTCCTTGGACCTTCAACTTCATCAACTAGGCTATTGTGAACATCTCGCCTGTGGACTGGCGCTAGCTTGTGATTGGCACCTGTAATTGGTGGACGTTTGATGACATCATAAGCCAAACCAGAATTGATGGAGAAAATATCACTCTTTGTAAAATTGGTGTAAATTCTGAGTGAATCGTGAGCTAGTCATGCAAAACACAATCTAATGCGACATTTGACAACTGTGAATAAACATAAAATCATCTTGATTTTTTAGTTATTTTTACCCACCGTGTTTGAGAAGACAATGTCAAGGTAGGAACTCTATATACTGCCTTGGATACTTGGAGATAAATTAACTATTGGGGGTTTCCTAGCATGAAACAAGTTAACAAATCATGGGGTAACCGCTAGGGGGGGCACGGCCCGCGAATGCCACCCCATAACGCCAACACTGTTTTGTAGTGCTGAATGGTCTCGTCTTTGTTTGGACCAGAGAAGGTAGACGGTTTTAAGGCACCCCCACATGGCTGTTTTGGACGCCCCTCCATTTGCCAGATATGAGACCAGTTATCACGGAAAACCAACCTGCTATGTGTAACAAGCACAAATCACAACTGTGATGTAAAAGCAAAATTACTTTTAGCCCTATTTGCACATCTTTGTTTTGTTGTTTGTTGTTGGATTATTGTCTGCATCAATTGATCTGAAGTTCCTGTCTTTAACAAAGCCTTTGATCTGCTCAGGGACATCTTAGTATAAATGCTTTTGTTTGTCTTCCTCCAGCTCTCCCACAGCAACATGTGTGTAAAGAGGAGGAGGAGGTTCTGACTGACCAGCAGCTCTGTAACCAGGAGAGGAACTCCAGTCCAGACCAAGAGGAGCCAGAGCCTCCACAGATTAAAGAGGAGCAGGAGGAAGACTGCAGCAGTCAGGAGGGAGAGCAGCTGGTACTGAACCAGGAGACTGACACATTCATGTTGACTCTTACTCATGAGGAGAGTGACCACAGTGAAGATCAACTAAAGAGTGAACACCAGCTTCTTTCTCACAACTCTCATGATGATGAGGATCAAGATCCCACAGGAAGAGAGCTCGGAGTCTCAGAATCAACTGGAAAATCAGACCCAAAGAAAAACAGTGACAAAAGAAGAAGTCAGAACAGTAAAACATCAGAGAGTGACTGTAGTCCTCACCAGGCTGAAAACTCTTTTAAATGTGACAAATGCGGCAAATCTTTTAAGAAAAAGTCAGAATTACAAAATCATCTGAGTGTCCACAGAGGTAAGAAGACTCATACCTGCACGATTTGTGGGAAAATATACAGTTTAAAGGCACAACTGAAACGTCACGCAAGAACACACACAGGTGAGAAGCCTTTCTCCTGCAGCACCTGTGGGAAAGCATTCTCCTTAAAGTCGGTGTTAAATAATCACATTAGAATTCACACAGGTGAGAAGCCTTTTGTTTGCTTTTGTGTGTGTTTAAACATTTTAAATTGTTTAAACACAAACAACAGGCCTTTCTGATTGGTAAGAATTGGGCGAGGGTTCTGTAGGGAGGACCAGAGAAGGTATGCGGTTTTAAGGCACCCCCACAAGTCTGTTTTGGACCCCCCCTCCATTTCCCAGACATAAGACCAGTTATCACGTAAAACCAAAATGCTATGTGTAACGAGCACAAATCACAACTGTGATGGAAAAACAAAATTACGTTTAGTCCTTTTTGCACTGAAGCACATCTTTGTTGTTTGTTGTTGGATTATTGTCTGCATCAATTGATCTGAAGTTCCTGTCTTTAAGTAAGTAAGTAAATTTTATTTATATAGCACTTTTTGCAGGCAGGGGCCACAAAGTGCTTCACAAACAAGGTTAAAACATCACAAGCAATATACAGACAGCACAAAGATCATAGCAGCCCTAAAAGAGACTAATTAAAAGCCTGGACAAATAAAAACGTCTTCAGTTGACTCTTGAAAGTGTCAACTGAATCAATTGAGCGCAACGATGACGGAAGTTCATTCCAGAGCCTCGGAGCAACGACCTGGAAAGACCGGTCACCTCTAGTGTGATAATGAGCTGGAGGGAACTTCATCAGGTTCTGATCCATAGACCTCAGCGCTCGCACAGGGGCATAAGGCTGGATCAGCTCACTAAGGTAAGAGGGAGCCTGACCATGCAAGTCTCTGAAAGCCAGAACCAGGATTTTGAACCTGAACCTAAAGGACACTGGCAGCCAGTGAAGGTCTTTCAGAACAGGGGATATGTGGGTCCTCCTATTTGTGCGGGTCAGAATTCTTGCTGCAGAATTTTGAACTAATTGCAGTCTAGAGAGCTCTTTCTTGTTTAGACAAGAAAACAAACTGTTGCAATAGTCTAAACGTGAAGACACAAATGCATGGATAATGAGCTCCAAATCATTCTGTGAAACCATGTTTCTAAGTTTGGAGATCTTCCTCAGTTGAAAAAAGCAGTTCCTTGACAGCTGCTTACAGTCCTGCACTAAAGTCTTTGTCGAAGATAACTCCCAGGTTTCCAAGACTAGGCTTCACGGAATGGCCTAGGTCCCCCAAGAACTGCTTAATCCCTGGAATTGAGTAGGGATGCTCGATATTGGCTTTTCTACCGATATCCGATATTCCGATATTGTCCAACTCTTAATTTCCGATACCGATATTACAGATACCGATATCACCGATACCGATATATGCAGGCTTTTTACATCAAAACTGTTAGGTAACAACAACATAAAATATCTCCTATGGAATTAACACATTATGCATAATTTTATTGTGATGCCCCACTGGATGCATATCTGAATGAAACATGGCTTTCCAAATGTACACACTGAGAAAAATAAGAGAACAACTTCAATTATGGAAAAAAGTGCCATATTTATTTAGTGTTAGAGAGAAACCTCAACAACAAACAGCCTTAAACAACACCACAGACAATATAAAAAAAGGAAGAGGCATATCTTCAGTCCATTAGTTGTAAACAAACATAGTCAATGAATGACTGGCCATAACTTGTCAAATAATATACTCAAACTGGGCTCAATCTCTTTTGAGAGTAACAAAATCCTCTCTCCTGATGCCTCCAGTACTCCAAAGGGCATCCTTTGGAGGGGATGGCTTCTCCTAGGTATGCATGCACCTAAAGAAAGAATAAAAAAGAGAGACAGGTAATAAATATATAATAGAATTCCTCCATTTCTTTAATATAATTTCTATTATTTATTTTTCTTTGAAGCACTGACTGCCAAATGGTTATTGTATTCATTGTATGTAATGTATATTTTTAATGTGACGCACTCAGCACAGCAGATTACATTTAGTTTGATGATTAAGTTAATCAATTACTCACCTGCGCTGTCTCGCTTGTAGGTGCTTGAGCTGCAACTTCATTCTCTGCAGGGATTTCTTGGTACATGTCCCGCAGGTTCGAGCCTTCTTAGGTGGGCAGTCCTGGTCCTCCCGGCCTGGGTCATCTGCACTTCCACCAGCAGCCTCTCCATTGCTGCCACATTGTTTTTTCTCAGTTGACTCTTTAAGCGACAACTGTGTGGTTTTCTTCGGTTTCGGCTGTTGCTTCTTTTCATCACTTTGCTGCGCAAATGTAGCAACTCCGCGTGATTCTTCTTGACATGGGTTATTAAATGATGTATTAAAGGAAGACACCTTGTTTCCTCCTCGCATAACCGACGCTTTGCAGTCATTGCAAATTGCACATTTATTATCCGTAGTTGACATTTGGAAATAGTTCCAAACCACGGACACCTCATTCACCGGGTGAGCTAACTTGTTAGCCACAAGTCCAGCGTGTCATATTTGTTGTTTAACGTCATCAAGCGCGCGCCCATAAACGTCCCATGCTGCGTTCATGCAGACTCGGAAATTCCAATATCGGTTCCAATATCGGTTGTAAAAATCCGATACCGATATTTCCAAATATTACATTTTTAAGTCAATATCGACATCCCTAGAATTGAGTCATCAGGGGCGAGAATCAATGTTTCTGTTTTGTCTGCATTGAGCTGCAGAGAGTTTTCGCTGAGCCATTGTTTGATTTCTATCAGACAAAGCCTTTGATCTGCTCTGGGACATTTTTGTATAAATGCTTTTGTTTGTCTTCCTCCAGCTCTCCCACAGCAACATGTGTGTAAAGAGGAGGAGGAGGTTCTGACTGACCAGCAGCTCTGTAACCAGGAGAGGAACTCCAGTCCAGACCAAGAGGAGCCAGAGCCTCCACAGATTAAAGAGGAGCAGGAGGAAGACTGCAGCAGTCAGGAGGGAGAGCAGCTGGTACTGAAGCAGGAGACTGACACATTCATGTTGACTCTTACTCATGAGGAGAGTGACCACAGTGAAGATCAACTAAAGAATGAACACCAGCTTCTTTCTCACAACTCTCATGATGATGAGGATCAAGATCCCACAGGAAGAGAGCTCGGAGTCTCAGAATCAACTGGAAAATCAGACCCAAAGAAAAACAGTGACAAAAGAAGAAGTCAGAACAGCAAAACATCAGAGAGTGACTGTAGTCCTCACCAGGGTGAAAACTCTTTTAAATGTGACACATGGGGCAAATCTTTTAAGGAAAAGTCAGAATTACAAAATCATCTGAGTGTCCACAGAGGTAAGAAGACTCATACCTGCACAATTTGTGGGAAAATATTCCGTTTAAAGTCAAAACTAACTCTTCATGCAAGAACACACACAGGTGAGAAGCGTTTCTCCTGCAACACCTGTGGGAAAGCATTCTCCTCAAGGTCAGGGTTAACTGATCACATTCGAATTCACACAGGTGAGAAGCCTTTCTCCTGCAGCACCTGTGGCAAAGCATTCTACTTGAAGTCAGGGTTAAATAATCACATTCGAATTCACACAAGTGAGAAGCCTTTTGTTTGCAAAACCTGCGGCAAACCTTTCAGAAGTAAAAGTAATTTGACAGGACACATGAGAACACACACAGGTGAGAAGCCTTTCTCCTGCAGCACCTGTGGGAAAAGCTTCTCTAGGAGCTCAGACCTGAAAGTACACATAATTGGAATTCATACAGGTGAAAAGCCGTTTACCTGCACAACATGCAACAAATCTTTCCCATTAAAAAGGTATTTGACTAGACACTTGAAAACACACACAGGTTAGAGGCGTCTGCAGCACCTGTGGGAAAGGTGTAACATCTAAGTAACCGCAATCATTCTCATACAGGTAAAAAGACGTACACCTGCAGTATCTGTTGCACATCACTTACAGCAAAAGGTTCTTTGCATTAACACGTCAAAATTCAAACAGATTTAAAGCCGATCTGGCCAAACAAGCAGCGGATCTCTCAGGGCTCGTGGTGACCATTAGTGCATAACGTAGTGTGTTCGTTCACGGCTTGTACACTGCAACTTGTACCTCACACCTATCCACCCTTAACACACAATACATCATCCACTTTAGTGCTTCTCTGTGCCTTTGAATTGGGATAAAATAAAGAAGAAGAAGAAGAAATAAATGTAATTTTGTTCATGTATCTTGCTGACTGAGATTTTCTTGTCCATAAATCAATATTATTTCTTTAGTTTTATCGTCCTCTTTTACTCTTTTGGCCTTAGTTCTCCCCCCCCCCCCCCCCTCAACTGGGGATATAGTCGGGCGGTGGAAGGAATACTTCGAGGATCTCCTTAATCCCACCGTCACATCTTCCACTGAGGAAGTAGAAGTTGACTTCTCAGAGGTAGACTCGTCCATCACCCAAGCTGAAGTCACCGAGGTGGTTGGCAAGCTCCTCGGTGGCAAGGCTCCGGGGGTGGATGAGATTTGCCCTGAGTATCTTAAGTCTCTGGATGTGCAGGAACTGTCATGGTTGACACGTCTCTGTAACATCACGTTGAGGTCGGGGACAGTGTCTCTGGACTGGCACAGCCGGGTGGTGGTCCCTCTTTCCAAGAAGGAGGATCTGAAGATGTGTTCCGACTACAGGAGAATCACACTCCTCAGCCTCTCTGGGAAAGTCTATTCCAGGATACTGGAGAGGAGGATCCAGCCATTATTCGAACCTCAGATCCAAGAGGAACAATGTGCTTTGTGGACTTGTAGAAGGCCTTCGACCGTGTCCCCCGTGGCGTCCTGTGGGGGGTGCTTCAAGAGTATGGGGTCCGGGGCAATTTGCTAAGGGCTGTCCGGTCCCTGTATGATTTGAGTGGGAGTCTGGTTCGCATTGCCGGCAGTAAGTCGGACCTTTTTTCCGGTGGGCATTGGCCTCCGTTACGGCTGCCCTCTGTCACCAGTTCTGTTCATAGCTTTTATGGACAAAAATTCTAGGTGCAGCCAGAGGCCGGAGGGGATTCAGTTTGGGGACCATGGGCTCTCGTCTCTGCTTTCTGCGCATGATGCATTCCTGTTGCCTCTAGCACCTCTGAGGTCGTGTTTCTTGACTGGAAAAAGGTGGCTTGCTCTCTCTGGGTCGGTGGGGAGTCCTTGCCACAGGGGGAGGAGTTTAAGTATCTCGGGGTCTTGTTCATGAGTAGGGGGAGGATGGAGCGTGAGATTGACAGACGGAGCAGTGCAGCGTCCGCAGTCATGCAGTCGCTGTATCGGTCCGTCGTGGTGAAGAAGGAGGTCAGTCGAAAGGCAAGGCTCTCGATTTACCAGTCGATCTTCGTTCCTACCCTCACCTATGGTCATAAGCTTTGGGTCATGACCTAAAGAATGAGATCCCGGACACAAGCGGCTGAGATGAGCATCCTCCGTAGGGTGACTGGGCGCATCCTTAGCGATAGGGTGAGGAGCTCGGTCACCAGGAAGGAGCTAAGAGTTGAGCCGCTACTTCTCCACATCGAGAGGAGTCAGCTGATGTGGCTCGGGCATCTGTTCCGGAGTCTCCCGGACTCCCCCCTACGGAGGTGTTCCGGGAACAAACAAAACCAACAATGGAAGACATCCAGCAATTCATCTACTCTGTCACTGGCATGTGACTCTTTCTTACAAAAACTCTATCAAGCTTTGTTTCAGAGAAGGCTGTGTGCGGTGAGGAGAAATGCATACATGAACAATCGTGTTTTGTTTGCCAACAGCACATGGGAAATGACAATTCTTTTGACCAATCAGCGGACTGCAGTGTTTAGCTCCACCTTTTCAGGTCGGCTTGATATTCATGGCACCCCAACAGAAGGGTCCCAGAAAGGAGGGCGTTACAGGTCGGTTATTTGGGGATGTTTCCCAGGATTAGTGTATAGAAACACCGCAAAATGCGCGCCGTACTGAGATGAACCGATCCAAACCGCTCGGTGGAAACAGGGCTATAGGTTACCTCATTGAAAACAACCCACACCTAAAATGAACTACCATATTTAAGTATAAACTCAGAATCAATTTGCAGATGACACAATTATCCTATTGAAAGATATATCCTTAAATGTATCACTAAATTTAAAAAAGTGTTTCTTCTTTATTCACGCAGAGAAGCTATTGAAAACATTCCTGTAAAAAGTTCAATGAAATACCTTGGCATAACATTATCTAATGATTTGAACAAAAGAAAAAAGAAAAAACATAGGAGGAAAAATATATACCATGAAATAATGTATTAACTATTGGCTTATTAGAGACCTATCTATCCTGTGTAGAATTCTCTAAACTAAGGTAGAAGGCATATCAAAACTCATTTATCCTTTGTCAGTCGCTCTATGTTTGTCCTCTACTGATCATAAAAAAAACTATTTGGCACAGCCTGATTTATTACGGTTCCATATACCAAGGTGCTTATTCCAAAAACTTGGAAGATTGGAATTTTTGATGAGCTGTGACTTTGAGATTTCAAAACTTCCTATCAAGCTCTCAAACTTTCATGAACAAATTTTGCATCACTGTAAAATTATATTTACCTACAACTTCAGACCACATGGCTCCACTTTGTGGAATAATAGAACCAGGACAATCAATAGAAAGATTATGTTAAAATAAAGACTGGCAAAAAGATTGTATTTGTTATTGATTTAATGGATGAATGTGGCCAATTTTACAGTTCAACAGATTTACTGAAAAATTCAATCGATAAAATATAAATATTGCGAGTATCTTAAATGCCCAGAAATTCCTAAACTGAAAGAGATGCAACTTAAAATATTGAACGTTTCCCAAGATGTTGAAATGTTATGTAAAAGGTTTCATTTGGAAGTAAATCAAGATGGGTTTTTGCTGAGAAGAGCCTGAAACTACTGAGTAACTCTTCTTTTCTTGTTCAGTCACATTTCAGTTTTGGCGGAATCTTTACAGCTGGTTAAATATCAGATCTGAGAACCTCTCCTTTGAACTTTTTCAGATTTTGATATGTATGGATGATCTTCCTAAAAGGTTTCCAACATGGTTAAAATAATTCTCTTACTGGGTAAATATCACATACATAATTGGAATAAAAGAAAACCCTTCATAACTTATTTTAAAAATGAATGTGAACAGTTAGGCTACTTAAAGTATTGAGTCTGCAAATATTGAGTCTCCTACAAATTATACAAAGTCATGTTGTTATTCTTAAACTTTCAGTAGTGAATACTTATGTACTTCTTTGTAGTTTGAATGGCACGGAATTTTTTTGTTTTAAATATGATGAAATCGGAACAAAACAACTTCCGCACCTCCGTTGTTACCGGTATTTTATAGTGTGACACACAGCGGAAGTAAATAAGCAAGAGCGCCAATTCCGGTCGCAGCTACGTCTCCTTTCAGATTTGCCTGTTGTCGTAGTTAGTTGTATTTTTTAAAGTTGAATAAAATAACGATTATAAAATGAGTTCAGCTGAGAGTCTGAGAGAGTTTATCAACGAGCGACTAACGGCTGCTGCGGAAGACATATTTGTAGTTTTTAAAAGAACTATCATCAAGCACGAGGAAGAGATAGATCGACAGCGCAGACTGCTGGATATCGTTTGGAAACCTCACATCATCTTACACAGAACAGGTGAGGAACTGCCTAACTTATTTTAATTCGACAGCAATGTCTGTTACGGTGTTCTAAACTACGGTGGCCGAGAATTGCAAACGCGAATCAAGAGCCCCAAACATCTTCATTGAGAGAAAAGGCATTCCTGTTATAAATAATTATATTTCCAGCTCTTATATAGGTAGGTATAGTATATCAGTTATTGTGCTTTAAAAAGAAACAATGTGAACTAACTACAATGAAGGAGAAAAACACTGAATATCCAGTCAGCACAACAAGTAACATTTTTTTCTTTATCTCTGAATGATAGAGGAAGAATTCAACTAAATAATAATTACTTTTATTATTTAAGTATTAAAGGAGAAATCTGTAAGACATGAACTGTATGAAACAATAAAAGGACCTTAGTATATGATTAGACATTAATGAAACATGCTATGTTGTAGCAGTGTGGGCTCCAGCCTACGTTAGGTGGGGGGGCATTGAGACTGCTCTGGGGGGCACAATGTGCAGGCACCTTTGTGGATGTAGCCCAGGATGCAACAAATATATTTAGCCTTTGTTTTCTCCTTCATTAACGTTTTATATTTAATACAGTAAAAATATGTGAGTTTAAAATGCATCACTAAATGAATAGGATTTTTTTTTACACCAAACACATGATGGAAGTTGGAGGGGCACAGTGGCTCGGACTGTTTCCACTGTAGGCCTGACCCCCATATAATAACACTCCATTCATAGGCTGAGAGGTTTAATGTGCATTTCCACCTCCTTGGACCTTCAACTTCATCAACTAGGCTATTGTGAACATCTCGCCTGTGGACTGGCGCCAGCTTGTGATTGGCACCTGTAATTGGTGGACGTTTGATGACATCATAAGCCAAACCAGAATTGATGGAGAAAATATCACTCTTTGTAAAATTGGTGTAAATTCTGAGTGACTAGTGTGCTAGTCATGCAAAACACAATCTAATGCAACATTTGACAGCTGTGAATAATAATAATAAATTATTTTTACCCACCGTGATTGAGAAGACAATGTCAAGGTAGGAACTCTATGCTGCCTTGGATACTTGGAGATCAATTAACTATTGGGGGTTTCCTAGCATGAAACAAGTTAACAAATCATGGGGTAACCGCTAGGGGGGGCACGGCCCGCGAATGCCCCCCCATAACGCCAACACTGTTTTGTAGTGCTGAATGGTCTCGTCTTTGTTTGGACCAGAGAAGGTAGACGGTTTTAAGGCACCCCCACATGGCTGTTTTGGACGTCCCTCCATTTGCCAGATATGAGAGCAGTTATCACGGAAAACCAACCTGCTATGTGTAACAAGCACAAATCACAACTGTGATGTAAAAGCAAAATTACTTTTAGCCCTATTTGCACATCTTTGTTTTTGTCGTTTGTTGTTGGATTATTGTCTGTATCAATTGATCTGATTTCCTGTCTTTAACAAAGCCTTTGATCTGCTCAGGGACATCTTAGTATAAATGCTTTTGTTTGTCTTCCTCCAGCTCTCCCACAGCAACATGTGTGTAAAGAGGAGGAGGAGGTTCTGGCTGACCAGCAGCTCTGTAACCAGGAGAGGAACTCCAGTCCAGACCAAGAGGAGCCAGAGCCTCCACAGATTAAAGAGGAGCAGGAGGAAGACTGCAGCAGTCAGGAGGGAGAGCAGCTGGTACTGAAGCAGGAGACTGACACATTCATGTTGACTCTTACTCATGAGGAGAGTGACCACAGTGAAGTTCAACTAAAGAGTGAACACCAGCTTCTTTCTCACAACTCTCATGACGATGAGGATCAAGATCCCACAGGAAGAGAGCTCGGAGTCTCAGAATCAACTGGAAAATCAGACCCAAAGAAAAACAGTGACAAAAGAAGAAGTCAGAAGAGTAAAACATCAGAGAGTGACTGTAGTCCTCACCAGGGTGAAAACTCTTTTAAATTTGACACATGCGGCAAATCTTTTAAGAAAAAGTCAGAATTACAAAATCATCTGAGTGTCCACAGAGGTAAGAAGACTCATACCTGCACGATTTGTGGGAAAATATTCAGTTTAAAGTCAAAACTAATTCTTCATGCAAGAAAACACACAGGTGAGAAGCCTTTCTCCTGCAGCACCTGTGGGAAAGCATTCTCCTCAAAGTCAGGGTTAGAAATTCACATTCGAATTCACACAGGTGAGAAGCCTTTTGTTTGCAAAACTTGTGGCAAATTTTTCAGAAGTACAAGTAATTTGGCAGAACACATGAGAACACACACAGGTGAGAGGCCTTTCTCCTGCAGCACCTGTGGGAAAGCATTCTACTTAAAGTCAGTGTTAAATAATCACATTCGAATTCACACAGGTGAGAAGCCTTTTGTTTGCAAGACCTGTGGCAAATCTTTCACAGCACATGGTTATTTGACAGATCACATTAGAAAACACACAGGTGAGAAGCCTTTCTCCTGCAGCACCTGTGGGAAAGCATTCCGCCAAAAGTTCGGGTTAAAAATTCACATTCGAATTCACACAGGTGAGAAGCCTTTTGCTTGCAAAACTTGTGGCAAATTTTTCAGATGTACAAGTAATTTGGCAGGACACATGAGAACACACACAGGTGAGAAGAATTTCTCCTGCAGCACCTGTGGGAAAAGGTTCTCTTCGGAATCATCCTTGAAAGTACACGTTCGAAAGATTTGTTGCATATTGGGCAGGTAAGCCCAATATGCAACAAATCTTTCTCAGTTAAAAAGGATTTGATGGTCCATATGAAATCACACTCAAAAGCGTTAACAGTGCCCGATGTGTATTTACTGATCACAAAAGAACATGTACAGGTGAGAATCATTTATCTGGGCTCAAGCATTCTCCTTAAAGCCATTGTTAAGATGGCACATTTAAATTCACAGAGGCGAAAAGCCGTTTAGCTGCACAACAATTGCCTCAAGAGGACACGTGACGAATTGCAGGATTTTTGCACTTCTGCATTGGCTTCCTTTTGAAGTCCAGGGGGTATTTCATCAACCAAGCTAAAGAAAGCCAGGCTCACCTGAAAAAGTCAGACTGACACTAACACCATCTCCCAGTGTTTTCCTTTTACTGCTTAGCTCTGACAGCAGGTTAGCTCCAGCTCTACTCATGGCTTTGTTTTCATTGGCCAGCAAGGTGGCATGTGATTGAGACAGCTGATGATTGATTAAAGAGTACTGGTTCTGTTCTGTATATTTCTTTGCATTTTTTTTGTATTAGCATTTTTGTATTTGTGCAATTCAAAAGTTTGATTGAAATATTTAACAAGAATAAGAATGCTTTTGCAACAGAATAAATACACAGAATGAGACTAAAGCCTTCTAATAGATTTATACTGAAAGCAAAAGGGTTTCACTTTCATCGTGAAAAATTTCCAAAGTTAAGCTCAAACATGAGGGTACAGAAGATCCTAAATTAAGAGCCGTTTGGGAGTCAAAAGAGTCGACTCTTCCACCCCGGAGGATGCCGTTTAGTCATGAACAAGAATCTGTTGAAAACGGAACAACCGACGGACGGACTATTGATTCTAAAGAAGAACCCTATTTTCAGCTTTAACCTTTTTACCAGCTGCTGCTTGTAAGTGAGCAGATTGATATAGAGCGCAGTATTACAGAGTGCAAAAATCTGCGATACATACAGTATATTAAAGTGCAATAGTGAGAACAGACAAGTTAGCTGTTGAAACTATTGACTCTAATGATAATAATGCATAGGCACACAGGTGAAGTGAACCTGAGTGCAGGGATAATAAACTTTACATGAGCAGAACAGGTTCCAGTATGAAGAGACAGAAATGATTATGATGACAGTTCTCTGCTCGCTGTCGTACAGGGTTATGGCTTTTGGTAAGGAAAGATTTCCGGTTTCTGTCCTTGTGGCAGCGGAGTTGGACCAGTCTGCTAGAGAAGCTGCTCCGCTGGCTGTCCAGGAGGTGGTGCAGAAAGGGATCCATCCTTTGGCCGGCGGCGCAAGCAGTCGCAGTGGCCCCTCTCTCTCCTTAGACTTAGACTTAGACTGAACTTTATTGATCCTTTTGGGATGACTCCCTCAAGGAAATTTAGGTTCCAGCAGCAGATACAATAAAAATGTAGCAGGTAACAGAAAGTAACAATGTAAAGAATAATATAGCATAAATAATAGAACACTCTTCCGTTGGAAAAAATATACAAAAAATATGCATGGAAGAAGCAAAAAAGACAATGATTATTGCATTATTGGTTGAGATTATTGCACATACACGTGAAAGTGTCCATGTGTTATTGCACAGTGAGGGTAGAAGGAAAGACGCTCCAACTCCTACCCCTCTGTCCCGTGTGCTCTAGTCCTCCTTCCCCCAAGTGAGGAGTTGTAGAGCGTGATGGCATGATGGACAAAGGAGTACTTGAGTCTGTTGGTTCTGCACTTGGGAAAGAGCAGTCTCTCACTGAACCGGCTCCTCTGGTTACTGATGACGGTGTGCAGAAGGTGGCTGGCATTGTCCATAATATCCAGCAGTTTGTCCAGTGTCCTCTTCTCTGCCACCGTCACCAGAGAGTCCAGCTTCATGCCGACCACAGAGCCGGCCCGCCTGATCAGTTTGTCCAGTCTGGATGTGTGCTGTTTGGATATGCTGCGCCCCCAGCATACCACGGTGTAAAAAAGCACGCTGGAAACCACGGACTGGTAAAACATCCCCAGCAACTTGCTGCAGATGTTAAAGGACCGCAGTCTCCTTAGGAAGTACATCCTGCTTTGTGTCTTCCCGTCCAGGTGGTTGGTGTGTGTTGTCCAGTCCAGTTTATTGTCTAGACACAGCCCGAGGTATTTGTAGGAGTCCACAGCCTCCACTTCAGCTCCCTCTAACAGAAGAGGTTGCATCCTCCGTCTGGACCTCGAAAAGTCAATGACCAGCTCCTTGGTCTTAGAGGTGTTGAGCTGTTGAGCTGATAGAGCGGTGTTTTCTTATTTTTTCTAACTTTTGACTTTTTCCGTTTTTTACTACGGAAAAACCCAATTACAGCTGTCAGTTTCTACTGGGCTCAAATGGAAACGGCATTTCTGTGGATTTATTACCTGAATCCCTGAGACAACAGCTTCAAACTTTGGGATTACTTCGCGCGCCAGCTTACCCCCTGGAGAGGAGACGTAAGCGCAAACGGTGCGAGCGAAAACAAAAGAGAGGTAAACGTGGAGGCATAAAAGCGAGGCTCACTAAAATGCCCTACAGGACCGCTCTTCCGACTCTTTTACTGGCAAATGTAAGATCTCTGGACAATAAAATGGACCATATAGAGCTGATGAGAGCTGCGCATCACAACGTTAGGGATGGCTGTGCGTACATATTCACAGAGACATGGCTGAACGAACGCATCCCGGACTCCGCCGTTCAGCTTGAACAATTCACATGCTACCGTTCGGACAGAATCCTTTATAAAGGAGGAAAGAAGAAAGGTGGTGGTGTCTGTGTCTACATCCGGGATGCTTGGTGTCGGGATGCAGCTGTGGTATGTAAACACTGTTCACCGCTGGCGGAGTTTATGATCGTAAAGTGCCGTCCCTTCTATCAACCGAGGGAGATAACAGCGACCCTGCTCGTCGTTGTGTATATCCCCCCCACTAACAACAACGCGGATAGAGTCGATGCACTTTGGGAACTTTACAACGCCATCAGTGAGCAGCAGACAGCCTACCCAGACAGATTTTTCATCATCGCAGGGGATTTTAACCATGCGAATCTCAAGACGGTTTTACCCCACTTCCACCAACACGTGAACTTCCCCACAAGAGGAGGTAACACCGTAGACATGATTTACACATCTGTTAAAGGTGCTTACAAGGCGTCACCCCTCCCCCACATTGGCCACTCTGACCACATCAGTGAAATGCTACTGCCAGCTTAAAGACCCAGGGTTAAAGTCACCAAACCGGTTCTGAAGCAGGCATGTGTGTGGCCAGAGGGGGCTTCTGCTGCACTTCAGGACTGCTTTGAAACCACAGACTGGGAGATGTTTAAGCAGGCAGCCACCTACAACAACCACACAGACATTGAGGAGTACTCTGACACTGTTACCTCCTACATCGGCAAATGCATTGATGACGTCACCACCACCAGAACCAGCTGCTTCTTTGCCAGGTTTGAAGCAAACAACAGCATGCCCGCACAGAAGACCACCCCTCCTCCCCACGACCAGACCCTGTGCCTGACTGCAGCCAGCGTGAAGAGAACCATCTCCAACATCAACATCTGCAAGGCTGCAGGTCCAGACAACATCCCTGGCCGTGTGCTGAAGGACTGTGCAGCTTAAAGACGTGCAGCTTAAAGACGTCTTCACAGACATTTTCAACACTTCTCTGAGGCAGACTGTTGTTCCATCATGCTTCAAAACGACCACCATCATACCCATTCCAAAGAAGCCATCACCATCCACTCTCAATGACTATAGACCCGTTGCACTGACCCCCATTATCATGATGGGCTTTGAAAGATTAGTCATGGCCCACATCAAATCCTCCCTTCCCTCCACCCTGGACCCCTACCAGTTTGCATACCGGGGCAACAGATCAACCGAGGATGCAATCTGCTCTGCTCTTCACCCAGCCCTCACCCACCTGGACTCCAAAAACTCAGACGTCAGAATGCTGTTCATAGACTTCAGTTCAGCATTCAGCACCATCATCCCTCAGCAGCTGATCGGCAAACTGGACCAGCTGGGGCTAAGCACTTCCCTGTGCAACTGGCTGCTGGACTTCCTCAGCGAGAGGCCTCAGACTGTGCGGGTTGGCGGCAATGCATCAAAAACCACCATCCTGAGCACTGGGGCCCCCCAAGACTGTGTGCTCAGCCCCCCCTGCAGTCCGTTGTTTATTATGTGTATGTGTATTCAACTGTTACCATGATATCTGTATCTGTGACTAAATGACTACATTTTATTTATTTTCTTCAAAACTTTATTTATAATCAAAATCTGACTATTACAACAATCACAATTTACATCGTATGTTACAGACTGAGCTTGACTTAACATGACCGAATAAACAGAAAGAAAAACACAAACAAACAGAACAGTAAAACATACGACATAAAAATCTGAGGTCTCAACTGGAAGCAAAGGCTTTAAACTTTGAGTTATATCAGCAGCTTGTTTAGTTCTAATCTTTATAATTGATTTTTTAAAATTTGTTAATTCATTCATAAAAATAAATGAAATTACTACATGTAAACATGCTAGTTGTAGATTGGTATGAGGTTGCAAACTTTTTGGAGACAACTTAAGATAGATGTATATTTATCTATTTGTTTGCAAACCAGAGACATAACTTGTGTTGACTTTCTTCTCCCAGTAAAGCTGCTAAACGTGACACAACGGTGACCGGTAATGATGCAGCTCAAAGTTACATACCAATCTGTGATAAATAATATCTGCAGGGATATTAATTCTGCCATCAAATAGTTGCCCTCCTATTACTGGTGAAACAAATCTTATTACTGACTTTTTGGGCAATATTATGAAAAATCGCCAGGAATAGACGGGCTGATGACTGAATTTCTAAAATATTTTTGGGATGGCATCAGGGAGTTATTATACAGAGCTTTTCTGGAATGTATTCAAAAATGGTTTTTAATCCCCCACCACGAAGACAGGTCTAACAACTTTGCAACCTCAACCTAACAAAGACCAGCTGTTGCTAGACAACTGGAGACCAATAACTTTGCTTTGTAATGACTATAAACGTCTGGCTCTAGTTTACGCAAAGTGTCTTAGACATGTCCATGAGAATACCAATCAGCCTTTATAAAAGGAAGACATATCCACAACCATATGTGACTAATTATAGGCATGATTGATTAAGATTCACTCATTGAATCAGACAGTATCATTTTATTTATTGATTTTTTCAAAGTGTTTGATACCGTGGAAGGAAAATTTGAAAACAACACACACCTAAAGGAATTAACATATCTGAGTAAACTCAGAAACAATCTATTTGCAGATGACACAATTATCCTATTGAAAGCTAAATCTTTAAATATATCACTAAATCAAAGAAAGTGTATTCTGTTTCCTCTTTATTCATGCACATAACATTATCTAATGATTTGAACAAAAGAAAAAATAAATAACTTAGGTGGAAAAATACATACCATGAAATAGTCTATTAACTATTGGCTTATTAGAGACCTATCTATCCTGGGTAGAATTCTCTAAACTAAGGTAGAAGGCATATCAAAACTCCTTTATCCTTTGTCAGTCGCTCTATGTTTGTCCTCTAATGATGAGAAAAATGAATGCCGTAATCTTTACCGTCATAAGGGGAAAAAAACCCACTATCTAAAATAGTCCCATGTTATCAAAGACTATCTTCATGGTGGTCTAAAGGCCATTGAATTTGAATTGAATGGAGTACTCAAATTGAACTGGATTAAAAAAACTATTTGGAACAGCCTGATTGCTTACGGTTCCATATACCAAGGTGCTTATTCCAGACACTTGGAAGACTGGAATTTTTGATGAGCTGTGACTTTGAGGTTTTAAAACTTCCTATCAAGCTCTCAAACTTTCATGAACAAATTTTGCATCACTGTAAAATTACATTTAACCTCAATTTCAGACCACATGGCTCCACCTTGTGGAATAATAGAACCAGGACAATCAATAGAAAGATTATGTCCAAAAAACAGCACGAGAAAAAGATTGTATTTATTGTTGATTTAATGGATGAATGTGGCCAAATTTTACAGTTCAACAAATTTACTGAAAAATATAACATTAATTGCCCCTAAAGAGAATTTTCTCGCATTTGCAAAGCCGTCCCACCTCCTTCAAAACTTATGATACAAAATATATTAACTTATTTAAATGTTTCAGTTCAACTTCCAGATCTGAAAATTGATGAAATGCACATTAGAGAAAGAAAATTAATAATAAGTTTACTGGAAAGGCTTTGAAATACATTTTATTTTCTTATTTTAACTCACCTGCGAAGATAAGATTAAATCAAACAATGATAATTAATAAATATTGCGAGTATCTTAAATGGCCAGAAGTTCCTAAACTTAAAGAGATGCAACTTAAAATATTGAACGTTTACCGAGCTGTTGAAATCTTACATAAAAGGTTTAATTTGGAAGTAGATCAAGATGGGTTTTGCTGAGAAGAGCCTGAAACTACTGAGGAACTCTTCTTTTCTTGTTCAATCACATTCCAGTTTTGGCGGGATCTTTACAGCTGGTTAAATATCAGATCTGAGAACCTGTCCTTTGAACCTTTTCAGATTTTGATATGTATGGATGATCTTCCTAAAAGGTGTCCAACATGGTCAACATAATTCTCTTACTGGGTAAATATCACAAACATAAATGCAAATAAAAGCAAACCCTCCATAACTTATTTTATTTTATGAACGTGAACAATACTTATTATGCTTTTAAAGTGAGGTCTGCAAATAGTGAGTCCCTTAACAAATTATACAAAGTCATGTTGTTATTCTTAAAGTTTTAGTAGTGAATACTTATGTACTTCTTTGTATTCTGAATAGCAAGTAGATGCTGTTTTTCTTTTCAACGTAAAAATGTTAAGAAAAAAAAATCTGTTAAAAACGGAACAATAAAGCTTCCGCACCTCCGTTGTTACCGGTATTTTATAGTGTGACACACAGCGGAAGTAAATAAACAAGAGCGCCAGTTCCGATCGCAGCCACATCTCCTTTCAGACTGATATCAGAACAAAAGTTATTTAAAGTTTAATAAAATAACGATTATAAAATGAGTTCAGCTGAGAGTCTGAGAGAGTTTATCACCGAGCGACTAACGGCTGCTGCGGAAGACATATTTGTAGTTTTTAAAAGAACTATCATCGAGCACGAGGAAGAGATAGATCGACAGCGCAGACTGCTGGATATCGTTTGGAAACCTCACATCATCTTACACAGAACAGGTGAGGAACTAAATAATCATACTGTTGTTATTTAAGTCTTAAAGGAGGAGTCTGTAAGACTTGTACTGAATGAAATGATAAAAGCAAAAGGGGGGGTGGGGTGGTGTTGGAAAGTTTTTGAAACCTTTCAAAGTTGGTACTTTTTTGTTTTTAAATTAAAATGGAGTTATCAAAATGTTTGCTTTTTTTGATGTAATAGGGAAGAACTTTGGGGATCCAAAGGTAATCGGTTCGAATCCCATTTAACACAATGATACCTATGAGCTTTTCTCATCACCATAGTAAAAGTGCCATCTGCTGTTGTTTGTTATTTGTCCCCGGGGGGGCAACTCAAAGGCACACAGAGCAGCAAATGAACGACAGTGCAACTATGCTAAAACATTTAACCAATTAACAAAGAACAAAGTGTCAAAGAAGAATAAGTGTCAAGAGTGTTGATACAAAGTTAGAATACAAACAAAGTTAGATATAAGGAACAGCAGAGAGTAAAGTGTCTATATGTTAGTACAAGTTCAAAAACACAAGTCACAGAGTTAGATTCAGAGGACAGCGACGGAGTAAGATGTAAAAGGACATGCATGCAAACAGATGAAAGCAGACGTACATGATGTAAACAGACTGTAGACTATTGAAACAGATGTAGGGACTGTATGTGCTTGCTCAGGCTGCACATAGTGTATGGGGTTAAACTATTTGCATGACGGGATGAAGAGCAATACTGTCTGCCTGAAGGAAGAGGAATAAAAAGAGTGAGTCTGTCACTGTAAATATCTTCAAGACCAGGCAGGCTGACAGACGCTTTAAAGTTTCTTAATCTGTTTTTTTATACAGTTGTGCAGAGTAAAGGGTTAATCTGCAATACATTGTCTTGATGTGCAAATATCAGAATCAATAATTATTTTATAACGTTATAATTCACTGTTGTGAAAGTTAGTGAGCCCGTCACGTCAACGTACTATTGACATTATCAGCTAAGGGAACCACAAGTCCTAAATTTAAAGAACATTTTATGTGTGTGTTTAAACATTTTAAATTGTTTAAACACAAACAACAGGCCTTTCTGATTGGTAAGAATTGGACGAGGGTTCTGTAGGGAGGACCAGAGAAGGTATGCGGTTTTAAGGCACCCCCACGGGTCTGTTTTGGACCCCCCCCCCCCAGTTCCCAGACATAAAACCAGTCACGTAAACCAAAATGCTATGTGTAACGAGCACAAATCACAACTGTGATGGAAAAGCAAAATTACTTTTAGCCCTATTTGCACATCTTTGTTTTGTCATTTGTTGTTGGATTATTGTCTGCATCAATTGATCTGAAGTTCCTGTCTTTAACAAAGCCTTTGATCTGCTCAGGGACATCTTAGTATAAATGCTTTTGTTTGTCTTCCTCCAGCTCTCCCACAGCAACATGTGTGTAAAGAGGAGGAGGAGGTTCTGGCTGACCAGCAGCTCTGTAACCAGGAGAGGAACTCCAGTCCAGACCAAGAGGAGCCAGAGCCTCCACAGATTAAAGAGGAGCAGGAGGAAGACTGCAGCAGTCAGGAGGGAGAGCAGCTGGTACTGAAGCAGGAGACTGACACATTCATGTTGACTCTTACTCATGAGGAGAGTGACCACAGTGAAGATCAACTAAAGAGTGAACACCAGCTTCTTTCTCACAACTCTCATGATGATGAGGATCAAGATCCCACAGGAAGAGAGCTCGGAGTCTCAGAATCAACTGGAAAATCAGACCCAAAGAAAAACAGTGACAAAAGAAGAAGTCAGAACAGTAAAACATCAGAGAGTGACTGTAGTCCTCACCAGGCTGAAAACTCTTTTAAATGTGACACATGGGGCAAATCTTTTAAGAAAAAGTCAGAATTACAAAATCATCTGAGTGTCCACAGAGGTAAGAAGACTCATACCTGCATGATTTGTGGCAAAATATTCAGTTTAAAGGCACAACTGAAACGTCATACAAGAACACACACAGGTGAGAGGCCTTTTGTTTGCAAGACCTGTGGCAAATCTTTCACAACACATGGTCATTTGACAGAACACATGAGAATACACACAGGTGAGAAGCCTTTCTCCTGCAGCATCTGTGGCAAAGCATTCCGCCAAACGTCAGCGTTAAAAACTCACATGAGAATACACACAGGTGAGAAGCCTTTCTCCTGCAGCATCTGTGGCAAAGCATTCCGCCAAAAGTCAGCGTTAAAAACTCACATTCGAACTCACACAGGTGAGAAGCCTTTCTCCTGCAGCACCTGTGGGAAAAGCTTCTCTAAGAGCTCAGACCTGAAAGTACACATAATTGGAATTCATACAGGTGAAAAGCCTTTTACCTGCACAACATGCAACAAATCTTTTACATTAAAAAGTTTTTTGACTAAACACTTGAAAACACACACAGGTTAGAGGCGTCTGCGGCACCTGTGTGAAAGGTGTAACATCTATGTAACCGCAATCATTCTCATACAGGTAAAAAGATGTACACCTGCAGTATCTGTTGGACATCACTTACAGCAAAAGGTTCTTTGCATTAACACGTCAAAATTCAAACAGATTAAAAGCCGATCTGGCCAAACAAGCAGCGGATCTCTCAGGGCTCGTGGTGACCATTAGTGCATGACGTAGTGTGTTCGTTCACGGCTTGTGCCTACACTGCAACTTGTACCTCACACCTATCCACCCTTAACACGCAATACAGCACAGTCCCTTGTTCTAAACATCAGCTGATGTTTGTTATTAAGAGTTCAGGATCTCGTAATTATGATCACATTTGTTGATCTAAAATGAAAAGATGTTTGTGTGATTTTGTTTTATTCCAAATTATGTTTATTTGATGGATAGCCCCTTAAGATGATCCATCTCGTTTTCAAGGGGGTTTGATTGATGCCAATGCAGTTTCTCACTTAGAGATGTGTTGATTGTTCTGATGTCAAGCGTCCATAGCGCAAAATACTATAAAGTTATTTCTCCTCTCCTTTGCTTTCCCCCGTTCCTCTCTCTTGAAAATGTACTATCATATATGATATTTCAGGAGCGTTGCACCACCGCAGCTAAATGTATATAGGGAAAAAAATCATCTGACAAAGTAGATGAATTAGTGGATGTTTGTCTTTGTTTACAGTATTACGTTTGTTATTAGCGGGGTACAGTGTGTCACGCTGCTATAATTGCCACCTATGCCCAGGTGTGCATTCGAACTAGCAGCAGAAAAGGTTTACAAAATGTACCACACGCAAAAACAAATCAAATTTGTGACAGTGATCCCTGCTGAGTTCTATCAAAAACTGTTTTTAAGTGTACCTTTGATTGATGCTGTTTTGAAGGCAAAGGGTTGTCTCAACAAAATTTTGATTTGATTTAGATATTTCTTCTGTTCAGTCACTGCATTTTGTAAAAGAATCCAAATAAAGGACTTTCACTTCTATTTGTGGACGCATTTTTATACACCTGCCTAAAACTTTTGCACAGTAACCTTGTGTTTGTCCTTCATTTGTCAGATAAAACACATTTCAAGCACAGCCTATTTTCACCTTCATAATATCTCTAAGATCAGGTATATCCTGTGACAAAACTAGTCTGAATGTTTGTTACTCCAGCTCGGATTATTTTAACTCCCTTTTACCGGGGTGCTCCGGAAGGTCTCTGAAGACTTCTACTGGTCCAAAATGTTGCTGCTCATGTAATGTCTAAAAGTAGGAGAAGGGATCACACTAATCCCGTATTGTGTTCACTGCACTTGCTCCCTATAATCTAGAATAGATTTTAAATTTCTATTTCTCACTTAATAATTTCTAAATGGCCAGGCACCATTTTATCTTCATTCGCTCCCAGGATGCAGACGTGTGTGTGTGTGGTGGCTACAGTCTTTAAATATACTGTGGGAGGTAGAGACTTTAGAGAAAGTTATCAGGCCTACTCGTGGTGTTTACAGTTCACTGTCCTGTACTCACTGCTCCAGGAATACCAGTGGTATTATTGGGAGAGTTGTAACCTGTCAATAAAGTTTTGTGAGAACGAGCAGATATGTCCATCATTCATATCGCACATCTGTGTGTGTGTCTCTAACAGGTGTGTTGAACTGCTTTGTAGAAATGATTTAAAATTCGCCAAAAATCCATCCTTTTATTCATATTCACATTTTAGGTATGAACATGTCTAACCTATACCTCGTGTTTGTATTTTACTTGAGGGGTGGTTTTATTTTGGTGGTCTGTTAAGCCGATGTCACTTCCTGTTGTTTCGCGCCGTTGCCAGACGTTCTGAGACCCCGCTGAGGAGAGGTGAGTGTTCGACTGAGCTTCAGTTCTTACAGAGTTAAAACATGGTAAAAAAATGTTAAATTGTGGTTTAACTATACTCTGTGAGGCTCCTAGATCTTTTAGTAACATGTTGACTGTTCGGTTAAAGCATTTTAAAAGTTTTATTTGACGTACAGCGCTTTGTTTGTAAATGCTAATTAGGCGAACTTTAAGCTAGAGCATCCAAGTTTCTCATGCGGTCCGTTGTATTTTCTTTTCCCCGTTAAAGGCAGGTTGAAGCCCTGTCTATGAAGTTGCTGTACTGAATGTATTTTATTTTGAACAGGTATTTGAGCCCTATATTTGTTGATAGTATATATTGATTTATTAAGGAGTTTGTTATTTTAAGATAACAAAGCATTTGAATATTAGCTTAAACTGTCTAAATTCATTGTTGGTCATGACAAAACAGTGAGATTAGTCTTTTTAAAAATGTTGATATTTGCAATGACTATATGATCACATCAAGCTGAAATGTATTATTTTTGTTATTTAGAAATGAATGTCACAGCAAACAGTCTGAGACCTCATGTAGAAGCCCTGTCTATGATGTTGTACTGAATGTATTTTATTTTGAACAGGAGTGAAAATAAATCTGCTCCAGTTGGCAAGAAAGTCCTCAGTATTCCTCTCATTCATCACACAACGCAGAGAGCTTGTAGCACACAGAGTGACAAAGCCAGACCGGCTCCATGTCTACTGAATAGTAGGTACCAACAGTATACAGCACAGATAGTATGCACTTTCTACTGCATGCTGACAGATTGTGATGCTGTGCAGCTCAGAACGCAAGTAAAATGCATTCTGTCGTGGTTACTTGTTTTCAGAGTTATGGACGAGTCACCTTTTTTATTGACAGTCCGAGTGAGAGGCAGGTCAAACGTCAGCGACACTTCATCCATATTGATGATGTCATCCGGGCCTGATGGAATTCTCCGCTATTTTTGTCTGAGTGAATGTATGGAAGTTTGCAAGTTTTTCCTCGTAGTCGGGAAGGAGCTGCTGACACACAGTCGTCCTTGCCCTGACGGACGGGTCTTTTCGTTTCATAAATCTGAAACGCCACGATGGCCCACCTCTAAAGTCGTCGATTTTCATCGCGGTGGCGATTGCTTTAGCCTTCAGTCTGATCTGCACCGTGGAAACACCGCGCCCGCCTTCTCTCTGTGTGTTAACCCAGTCTTCCAGAAAGTTTTCAAGTTCGGGCCATCTGCTTTGATTACCTCTGAAAGCTTTTTAGGTTTTTTTGCACCTTCTCACCATCGATTCATTTATGCCAAGATGACGTGCAGCAGCTCGATTTGCTTCTTCAACCGCCAGATTGATAGTCCTTAACTTAAATGCCACATCATATGATTTTCTTCGAGTATTTTCCATGTCGATGATGGTGAATACAAATGACTGATTTACCGAAAAAAACTGTAATAAAGTGCGCTTGAGTTATCGCACAACTTCACTGGACTTCTGTCACTACTCATCAATTTTATTGGTCTACTGTTGCTAGGCAACATGTTTTTGGCGGCACTAAAAAAAATAAACATGCATTAGCCGCACCGGAGTAGAAGCCGCAGTGCTCAAAGTGTGAGAAAAAAGTAGCAGCTTATAGTCCGGAATTTACGGTAATATGTAACTTCTCACTTTTAGCGCGCTCTGGTGTCTAACTGGAACTGCATTGTCGTAACACGGTTGCGTCTCCCCTCTGAGACAGCGCGCATTTGTTGACAAACACAGCGAGGAAGCAAATATTCTGTGAGAAGTTGAACAACCATGTGGACTGAAAAGGTACAGTAACATTACCAGAGTTTGATCAAATCTAAACATCTGCAGTCTGTTGTTTAGTATGTGTCTTCAACTGTTACCACGATATCTGTAGCCGTAGCTAATTGGTTACATGTAAACATGCTAGTTGTAGATTGGTTTGAGGTTACAAACTTTTTGGAGACAACTTAAGATAGATGTATATTTCTCTACTGTATATGTTTGCAAACCAGAGACATAACTTGTGTTGACTTTCTGCTCCCGGTAAGGCTACTAAACGTGACACAACGGTGACCAGTAATGATGTAGCTCAAAGTTACATTCCAATCTGTGATAAATAATATTTGCAGGGATATTTATTCTGCCATCAAATAGTTGCCCTCCCATTGCCAGTGAAACAGATCTTTTTACTGACTTTTTGGGCAATATCTTGATTAGACCATATGTCATAAGTTGTGTTTTAATGGCTTTTTTATGCATTGCTAAGTGTGTACGAGGTTCATGTTTTCTCAACACCAGTTTTCCTTTTAATCCATGCTTACAGGTTACGTGTCACTGGTTAATGATGGTGGTGGAGTTGAACGATCACTGTTATATCCTAGTCTGTATATTAATTCAGTAGCAACATCGTCAACAAAGATGGTGAGTTTGGTAAACTTGTGATTGCATGGAAAATAACCTTTTCTTCAGACAGGGTCGTTATCGGAGGAGACTTTTAACATAGCCCCTTACAAGTGGTTCGACAGACGGGACCCTTAATCTGTGAATCATGACACTATACGAAGCCTGTGTACATGAACAAATGTCATCGACCTATTGAAGAATATCAAACCTGGACTGCTGCCAACAGTCAGTTTACTCTTCTGGAAATGGACAATGTTCAAGAATGGACTTTTGGCTTAAAATGGAACATTGCCAGGAATAGACGGGCTGACAACTGAATTTCTTAAATATTTTTTTGGCAAGACATCAGGAAGTTATTATACAGAGCTTTAATATAATGTATTAAAAAATGTTTTTTAATCCCCACCATAAAGACGGGTTTAATAACTTTGCGACCTCAACCTAACAATGACCAGCTGTTGACCTTAACCCAGGAATTACCCCACAATTAAACATTTTAAGAGGAACTATACAAGGATTCCCTATGTCACCAAAATATATATGCACACGTTATCATACCTCTGTTGAAAGATAAATCCTCAAATGTATCCCTATATTAAAAAGGTGCAAACTGTTTCCTCTTTATTCACGCATGGAAGCTGTTATTAAAAACATCCCGGTAAAAAATCTGAAATGAAACACCTTGGCATAACATTATCTAAAAATGTAAAAAATAGCGAAATAAATAACATAGAAGAAAAATTACATACCATTAAAACATCTCTTGACTATTATATATAATTATAAAAGACCCACCTATCTGTGACTGAGGTTTCCAAACTTCCTATCAAGCTCTCGCATTACTGGAAAATGATATTTACTTACAAAATCACACCACATGGCTCCACCTTGTGGAATAATATAATCATTACAATCAATTGAAAGACTTTGTTCAAAAAAGACTGGTTTGAGAAAAATATTGTATTTCTTCATTTAATGGATGAATGAGGCTAAATTTTACAGTTCAAGCTCATTTACTGAAAAATGTAACAGTAATAGCTCCCAAAGAGAATTTTCGCATTTGCAATACCATCCCACCTTTTAAAACTCATGATGCAAAATGTTAATTCAAGTGTTTCAATTCAGTAAATTGGTGAAATGCTCATCAGAGAAAGGGAATGTAATAACACGTTTTCTGGAAAGGCTTTGAAATGCATTTTATTTTCTGATTTTAACTCACCTGCTAAAATAAGTCTAAGAAATCAAACAATGATAATTAATAAATATTGCAAGTATGTTAAATGACCAGTAGTTCCTAAAATAAAAAAGATGCAATTCAAGATATTGAACGTTGTCCCAGCTTCTGAAATCGTACATAAAAAGTTTAATTTGGAAGTATTCATTTTAATTTGAATGTAAACAATACTTATCTGTTAAAGTGATGTCTGCAATTAGGGAGTCCCTTAACAAATTATACAAAGTCATGTCGTTATTCTTAAACTTTTAGTAGTGAGTACTTTTTGTACTTCCTAGCAGTGTGAATGGCAAGTTTCTGCATGGTTTTGTTTTTTTTCCAACCCACTTGGGGAGTGTTTAACTGTCTTATTTTGTATGTATGTGTATATATATAGTGTGTTATTGTTTAGTCTTAACCTTCACCCTGATATCCTGGCTGCACTAGTTTCCTGTTAGGGGCTGGTGACAGCAGAGGGTGGAGTAAAAAGTAAAATAACTAGTTTTTTTTTGTTTAGATACTCTAAGGAAGTTAAAAATGACATATTTTAATGTTGTTGTCTTTAAAAAAATGACAGACTTTGATATATACATTTTGGACTTACTGTATGCAAACACCAAGGATGCATACAGATCATCCCCCCTCCCCCCACTGGGGCGCTCTGACCACAACCTGGTGAGACTGCAGTCCATTTACATGAAAAAACAACCCCCCACAACTAGGTATGTAAAGAAGTGGTCTAAGGAGGGCACTGAGGCGCTGCAGGACTGTTTTGAAACTACCGACTGGGATGTGCTGTGCAGCCCACATGAACAGGACATCGACACCCTAACCCACTGCATCACAGACTACATAAACTTCGGGTTACCCACCAAAAAAGTACAGTGTTTCTCTAACAACAAACCCTGGGTGACTCCTGAGCTGAAAACCCTGCTGCACGAGAAGAAGGCTTTTAGGTCTGGAGACAGAGAGGAGCTGAGATGGGTGCAGAAGGAGCTGAAGAAAAAAATCAAGGAGGGGAAAGCCAGCTACAGGTCAAAGATGGAGGAGAAGTTGCAACAGACCAATGCGAGGGAAGTGTGGAAAGGCCTGAACAACATCTCTGGTCACAGCAGAGGTCACAGGAGGGGCCCTGAAGAAGGAGACAGGGAGTGGGCAAATGAACTAAATTAGTTTTTCAATAGATTCGATTTTGCTCCCACCCCTGCCCCCAACCAACAGAGCTCCGACCAGCCCGCTTCCCAATCTCTCCTCCTGAGCACCCTGTCACCCCATCAACAACCCTGAGCACCCTGTCACCCCCATCAACAACCCTGAGCACCCTCTCTCCCCCATCAACAACCCTCCTCCCCCACCAACGGCCTCTCCATTTCAGGTGAGAAGTCAGCTGAGAAAAATCAAGGCGAGGAAGGCCACAGGTCCTGATGGCATCAGCTCCAGACTCCTGAAGGACTGTGCAGACCAGCTCTATGAGGTCTTTCTGCACATCTTCAACCTGAGCCTGAGTCTGGAGAGGGTCCCTAATCTGTGGAAGACCACCACTTCAGACCTGTGGTCCTCACCTCTCACCTGATGAAGACCATGGAGAGGATCATCCTCAACAACCTCCGCCTCCTGGTGACTTCAAACCTGGATCCCCTGCAGTTCGCCTACCAACCGGACATCGGGGTGGATGACGTCGTCATCTACCTGCTGCACAGATCCTGGACTCACCTAGAGAACGCCGGCAGCACTGTGAGGGTCATGTTCTTTGACTTCTCCAGTGCATTCAACACCATTCAGCCCACACTGCTCAGGGAGAAGCTTGAAAGAGCTGGAGTAGACTGTCACCTGGCAGCATGAACGACTGACTTCCTGTCCTGTGTGTGTTATAATTCCTGATCTGTCTTTCCACGAGCGAAAGTGTACAGAATAGAATAGAATGCCTTTATTGTCATTATACAAATGACGAGATGACTTGGCTTCACCTTAAAGTGCACACAGCTAAGAACAAAAAAACAACAACAAGAAGAAGCGTATGGGTCAAAAAGAAAAAAGAGTGACCCTCGTTAAGGGAAGGTGGGATATGTGTGGTAGGACTCATTACAGTTTGCAGCATACTAAATTTAAATAGATAAACAGACATCAGATTTCTTGTTGCACAGTACGAGATATCAGGTCTATAGCAGGGTGTCAAATATAAATAGTGCATTGTATGAGACGTGAACCATGGCAGGGTATAAACAAAAGTAGAACTATTTTCACTGTAAGAGGTGTAATTCTAGCAGTATGTAAAATATAGAAATATAAATATCGCAGTATGAAATGTAATACATATTGTTTATGCCTTGCATTATAGTGTTTATGCCTTGTATTATTTAAGTCTATTGTATTTTTCTTTAACCCCTTTATTTAATTAATGTAAACTGGTTAAACACGTTTAATTTTTTAATGTCACTACAATTTTTGAGGTGAATTGCAAACATTTCAGGTGTTAATATAAATACACATGGTGAAATTGGGCAACCACTTAAAGCTAGGAGTAGTGCCGTTAGGCAATACGACAGCTGCTGATAACCTGATACAAACCCCTAAGATTTCTAAATTTGGATTCAAAGTGTTCAAGTACAGACAAGACAAAAGGATACTCAAAGGCCTTGTAGCAACCTATGAACAAAAGAAATCCATAATCTTCTATTAGGTTTCAATATTCAGTAATGTCTAACAGCAGCCGTGTATTATTGTGGATTGATCTGTCTTTTTTTTTTTAAAGATTGCGTTTCTGAAACAAGATTTGAGATTCCTGTTTGAAGACTAGTACTGAAAATGTAGGTCAGTGTATGAAGTCTTTGTTTGGCTTTAATTTGAGATAATCTAAATGTAAGGCAATTTGTTCAAGTAACTTTTTATTTTCTCTGCAGGTGTTGTAGCCAGATATAGTAATTGGGATACATTTCACCTTATCAAGGGTTAGGATGAGAGTGAGCCAGTGACCATACTCATCTGTCATGTGGGATATAACTTGTCCTTGGAAATTCTTCAGGAGGATGGCGACCCCTGCTGACCTGAAAGAGCCATGACTGAAAAAGGCTTTCTCTCACCACTGCTTAGACCAAAATACATTGTCTTCTTCCTTGGAGCGAGTTTCTTGCAGCAATATAATACAAGCATTCTTCCCTTTGCAGAACAAAAAAAACCCCTTTTAGTTATGTCTCTTAGACGCCTTGCATCAGCAGAAATTAGGAAGATATTTTAAAGCTGAAGCATAGAAAAAAAATAGTTACAGACAAGAACACTAAATAGAATAATCCGAACTGTTATGAAAACAAGTAGATACAGCAACTGACAGATACTGAGGTTTTATAGTAGCAGAATCCTGAACATATCAACTTTCTTGTTCAAAAACTCACTTGTTAGGATATACCCAGGTTCATGGAAAGACTGACCATTTATAAATGAGCCTCGGAAGACAACCTTGAGGTTTTTTTTAACCTTTGGCCAAACAGTTTTTCTTGTCTCTGTCTTTGATGAGATCTTCAACAAAGCAGATGAGGAAATCTTTACAGACGGTCTTTGGTGGTTCATCCATGAAAAACCTTCCTGTGAACTGCACGATGATTTGACGGGATCATTCTGTATTTTTTGGGCCAAGACAGTGGACGAAGTCAAGGATAAGATTCATCCCATCCTTCCAGTGTGGAGCAATTCTTACGATGATATCTGCAACAGCCTGACGAGTGTTTTCTTCTTTTTCTTCCCTGAAGCCGTTCAGTCTTAAGTTCCATCTTCTCTTCTACCGTTCCAGGTCTGCAGCTCTTTTACTTTCTATTAAAGATGTATGCTCTTCTCTTTGAGCTGTTTCACCTCTCCTTTCTTTGATTTCCGCCGAGTTAAACTTTTGCCAATCTCAGCCGGGATTGCAGCAGTGTTTCCAACACCTGTGTCCTTGTCTTCTTTTAGTTTTTTTTCTGAGGACACCTGGTGGTTTAGAAGGCAATGATAACGTAATTTATGTGAGTCCTCGCTGAGTTATCATGGCACCTTAACTTACGCTGGTCTGCTCCGAACCAGGCTAACTGTCGAACTTAGTTTAGCTGGGTGTCAAAGACTCCTAACGGACTGTTCCGTCTGGTTAGTTTCCACACTCACGTCACTCACTTCATGTTATAATAATAATACAAAAATGAAACTCAAGTCTCAGCTTTGTTCAAAATCAATCATGAGTAAAAACCTTAGTTTTGCAAAAGTCACACATCTAATGCCTCTACCAGGACTGATAATAAGTTTGGCTCTTTTCAGAGAACCGGCTCTTTTGACCCTGCTCCCAAAGAAGAGTCGGCTCTTTCAACTCCCAAACAGCTCTTAATTGAGGATCTTTTGTAGTGTTACGAATATTGGTCAAGATTCAGATTGATCAGATCCAAGAGGAGTCTGACGTTCCTCTGGAGAGGCCAGAGGCCCTCATCTTCACCCTCCACCAGATGTCTTCACACAACTCAACTTTATGATCCTCCTCCCTCTCTGCTTTCGACAAGACCCTCAGTTTGAACCCTTCAAACCTGAAGTCATAAAGGCTATCGCACCCCATGTAAACATTTTCAAAGGGCTTCATTACGCAGAAAACATATGGAACCACATTTTTTTCCTTCGTTAATAAATCGTATTGACACTTGGAAAACACTTCTGCCACGAACCTCTGATTTGCAAGACAACTTAATCTCTCCCTAAGGAATGTCTGAACCTGGACTGAACCCCATTAAAATGAGGGGAGATCATATGCTCTCATTTTCAGATGTATATTAACCAATATGTATTTCTCATTTTCAGATGAACAATCTTTCTAAGGACATTTCAACTAATGCTGTCTTTCAAACTAGACTCAGATCGGACACTCTATCACGAAGCTATTAAACAATTGGGTTATCGTTTGAAGTCACTGCCTCTGTTCAAAGATTGTCATGGAGCACCAGTGCCATCTAGTGGTTCTTTTAAATCAATGTTTTATTCAACAGGCAAGACACCAATTCTACGCTTGAAAATTTTTGCATTCATGGTCTGATGTTATGTTTCGTTTCAGTTTCATGTCTGTACATGTTGTTTCATTGTTTACGTAGAATTAAGAACTCTGGTATGGTGTTTTGGTTTACGTTAGTTTAGTTTCAGAACTTTAGAGTCATGTTTCAGCCCGCCCAGAGACGCATCATCCTGAAGGGGCGTGGTATCCTCAACACTCTATTAAAAAGGCCGTGCAGCCGTCATATCTTCGGCTGGTCCCATAATTTCGCTTTTAATTTTTGTGGAATTCGTAAGTTTTTCTTTTGTTCTACACTCTGACTTTTGTTCGAGATATATGATTTTTGGACTCAGTACTTCTTGTTTGCTTCAATATTTACACGTTTAAGGGACATCCTATTGAGGCTCGGCGCAGCTTCGAACTGAAAGTTCCGTTTGGACAATATATTTTTGTTTTATCTCCAAGCAATTGACTCAAAACGACTCGTTACTTAAACTACTGGATCGGCCAATCCAGTGAGCAAGTTGACGATCGTTTATCATCAAACCGTTTTTGGACATTCATCCGAGCTGGGGAAAGCTGACGGAACGCACTGAGGCACCTCTGGGTTCATCGCTAAATCGACTCCGACCTGTTCACTAAGGTGGACTCCGGGCTGTAAAACTGGACAGGATCTTCTCAGAAATCCCTTCTCCAAATTACAGTACCACTGGGCGGACTCGTTTTTCAGCGAATACAGTAAGATATTCAACAGTTGGTTGTTACTCAGAAACAAGTGTTGAGAGTGTCCTTCGTTTGAAATCTTTTCCCCTGGCTCTATCCACCGTAATATAGTTCCACCCTCTTCTTATATAATTTTTATTTTTGTTTTTGTTCAATAAAATTCTGATCCGAATCTAGTTAATAGTTTTGGTTAGACAGACGTAAACAACACCATACTGAAGTGAATAAAGAAATAGTATCTGTCATCTCTGGTTTTATATATATCTGATGCTCCTTTGAGATCGTTCATTTCTTTGTTCATCCTTGTTCATTAAAAATAATCACGTATAAAATTCAAAGGTGTGTTCGTGTTTAATTCACAGTGGTTGAAAGTTTTGAGAATTCATTACTTCGATTGAGATTGATTCAAAATAATAAATCCATGAATTTATTGATCTTCATAATTGATGAAATTATTAATTTTCATAATTAATGCAATTTATTGATTTCCATAATTAATAAAAATTGTTCCTGGTGAGCCAGGTGGTGCCCTTCTTCTTACGAGGTGTGTTAATCTATTTAACGCTTTAATATTAACGGTAGTTTTCCGCAACAGTAGCATAATTTTTTTTAGGTTAACTTTGCAAAAATGTATTGTTTGTGTGATGAAAACCCTTTTTGCTTTCAGTGTATTTATTTGAAGGCCTTTATTTGTCTGATTTTGTGCATTTATTCTGTTACAAAAACATTCTTACTCTTGTTAAATATGTCAATCAAACTTAAACAAATAAACACAAATACAAAAATGCTAATACAAAAAAAATGCAAATAAATATACAGAACAGAACCAGTACTCTTTAATCAATCATCAGCTGTCTCACTCACATGCCGCCTTGCTGGCCAATGAAAACAAAGCCATGAGTAGAGCTGGAGCTAACCTGCTGTCAGAGCTAAGCAGTAAAAGGAAAACACTGGGAGATGGTGTTAGTGTCAGTCTGACTTTTTCAGGTGAGCCTGGCTTTCTTTAGCTTCGTTGATGAAAGGCTTCTCACCTGTGTGTGTGTTCCCATGAGATCATTCAAATAACTTTTTGATCTGTTGCATGTTGTGCAGGTGAACAAACTATCAAGTGTAATTTCATATGGAAATTTAATTTCCATTTATATGTGAAAGATTTGCCACGAATTTTTCAAACAAAAGGCTTCTCACCTGTGTGAATTTTGAATGTGATTATTTAACACTGACTTTCGGCTGAATGTTTTCCCACAGGTGCTGCAGGAGAAAGGCTTCTCACCTGTGTGTGTTCGATTGTGAATTTTTAACGCTGACTTTCGGCTGAATGTTTTCCCACAGGTGCTGCAGGAGAAAGGCTTCTCACCTGTGTGTGTTCTAATGTGATCAGTCAAATTACTTTTAAACGTGAAAGATTTACCACAGGTTTTGCAAACAAAAGGCTTTTCATCTGTGTGAATTCGATTGTGAGTTTTTAACACTGCCTTTCGGCTGAATGCTTTCCCACAGGTGCTGCAGGAGAAAGGCTTCTCACCTGTGTGTTTTCTTGCATGAATAATCAGTTCTGATTTGAAATGGAATATTTTCCCACAAATCGTGCAGATATGAGTCTTCTTACCTCTGTGGACACTCAGATGATTTTGTAATTCTGACTTTTTCTTAAAAGATTTGCCCCATGTGTCACATTTAAAAGAGTTTTCACCCTGGTGAGGACTACAGTCACTCTCTGATGTTTTACTCTTCTGACTTCTTCTTTTGTCACTGTTTTTCTTTAGGCCTGATTTTCCAGTTGATTCTGAGACTCCGAGCTCTCTTCCTGTGGGATCTTGATCCTCATCATCATGAGAGTTGTGAGAAAGAAGCTGGTGGTCACTCTTTAGTTGAACTTCACTGTGGTCACTCTCCTCATGAGTAAGAGTCAACATGAATGTGTCAGTCTCCTGCTTCAGTACCAGCTGCTCTCCCTCCTGACTGCTGCAGTCTTCCTCCTGCTCCTCTTTAATCTGTGGAGGCTCTGGCTCCTCTTGGTCTGGACTGGAGTTCCTCTCCTGGTTACAGAGCTGCTGGTCAGCCAGAACCTCCTCCACCTCTTTACACACATGTTGCTGTGGGAGAGCTGGAGGAAGACAAACAAAAGCATTTATACTAAGATGTCCCTGAGCAGATCAAAGGCTTTGTTAAAGACAGGAACTTCAGATCAATTGATGCAGACAATAATCCAACAACAAATGACGAAAACAAAGATGTGCAAATAGGGCTAAATGTAATTTTGTTTTTCATCACAGTTGTGATTTGTACTTGTGTCACATAGCAGGTTAGTTTTCTTTGATAACTGGTCTCATATCTGGAAAATGGAGGGGCGTCCAAAACAGCCATGTGGGGTGCCTTAAAACCGTCTACCTTCTCTGGTCCAAACAAAGACGAGACCATTCAGCACTTCAACACAGCATGTTTCATTAATGTCTGATCATATAGTAAAGTCACTTTATCATTTCATTTAGTCCATGTCTTACAGATTTCTCATTTAAGAGTTAAATGAAAAAAGTATGCTGATTTAGTTGAATTGTATGAGGCCTGCTATAATTCAGAGATAAAGAAAAAGTGTGTGACTTTGGTTGTGATGACTGGATATTAAGTGTTTTTCTTTCATTGACGTGACTTGGCATTTGCGTCGTTTATAACACTTTAACATAAATTGCTGTCTTATAAAATAAGTTAGGCAGTTCCTCACCTGTTCTGTGTAAGGTGATGCGAGGTTTCCAAACGATATCCAGCAGTCTGCGCTGACGATCTATCTCTTCCTCGTGCTCGATGATAGTTCTTTTAAAAACTACAAATATGTCTTCCGCAGCAGCCGTTAGTCGCTCGTTGATAAACTCTCTCAGACTCTCAGCTGAACACATTTTGTTGTTGTTGTTTTATTAAACTCTTAAAAAGATGCGCTTCGGCAACAGACGAGTTTAAAAGGAGATGTAGCTGCGATTGGAACTGACGCTCTTCTTTGTTTACTTCCGCTGTGTGTCACACTATAAAGGACCGACAACAACGGAGGTGCGGCAGCTTTAGTTCCATTTTTCAGCGGATTTGTGTTCATGACTAAACGTTGCAACATCCGGTCTTCAAAAACGAAGCTCATACGGAAGTTCAAAAGTTCAAAACCTGCATTTCTTTGGGCGCTCTAATAGAGATAATAAACGTCGATACACTATATATATATATATATATATATATAATTCATTATTCATCTTTATCTATTTATTTATTTTATATTTTTTCTTGTATTCAGTTCAGACGTCATTAAGTACACTTTTAAGACATTAATTACTATATTTAAAAATGATGTACTGATACATATTGACATGACAACTGTTTGTCTTGACAATTCTGTACAAAACCATAAATATATATACGGTAATATTGCTATATATATATATATATATATGTGTGTGTGTGTGTGTGTGTGTGTGTGTGTGTGTGTGTGTGTGTGTGTGTGTGTGTGTGTGTGTGTGTGTGCACATAACGAATTTTGATAGACACAGAATCACATTTTTGGATCTGCAGCCAAACTGGCCAGACAAAGACTGTAACGGATGTTATATGAAGTCTATATGCTTCCTGTGGTGGAAGTGCACTTAGTACCTCTAAAGTTCTGGGGGAAAGATCCTGTTCTATTATTTTCAAACAAGCACATAAACAAACAAATATAGTTCATGTGGCTTCCATTTGTACATCGTGTGGATGTACAAATGTTTTAGATTCGCCCGTTTTCAGACTCGATTGGTTTAGTTGTCGGACAGACTACCTCCGCAAATGTCTCCTTCTTCACCACTGGCCCCTAGTGGCATGGCGATGAATTGCAGAGTAACACGTTGTTTGAATGCACAACGACGCGTTGGGTCTACGCCGTCGACGCGATGCAGAAGTATAAACTAGACTTTCGTAGTTCTGCGTCGAGGGAACGCGTTCCTCTTTTGTTCACCGCCAAGCCGCTAGGGGGCATTGGCACCGAAGGAGATGTTTGCGGAGGTTGTCTGTCCGACAGCTAAACCAATCGAGGCTGAAAATGGGTGAATTTAACACACTCGCTACGCAATGCATACGTTTAAATTAGGCTGAACAATTGAGCCATAGTTGGCTCTTTGGAGCCACCTAGTGGCTAGAAGGATGGACATAATTTTTTTTACTACTAAGCGGGAAAAAACAAGTGATACAATGTTTGAATGATGAATGATTTGCAGGTTAAACTATTTGGTGTTTACCTTTGTTTCTGTGACCTATCTGGTGTTTGATCGGATCCTTCTGGGTTATATGTCATTTTAAGTAAGGGATTATCAGAGGAGGTCTGCTTCTCTGCTTGCAATGCATTTAGGATGCTCAGTTATTTGTGAAGCCTTTATTAAAGCATGCAGTAACAAGATGTTCCATGTTCCTCTTTTTAGCGCCAATGCTTCTCTTTTAAAAATAACCAGAGCATAATATTCCAACTTTATTACCATCATTTCACTGGATTGTTTTAATTCTCCTCTCCAGTGTTGTTACAGTAGCAGCAACAGCTAAATTAAATTGTACAAAAATTAAACACTAAATACCCCGGGAACAGGCGCTAACATTTTGTGCTGGTGACATAATTTGGTTGTTCAACTTAAACTCTTGGTGACTACATCATATAAGGGGTTTGGGAGGAATCGTGTGTGAGTACAATCACAGCGAGAGACAAGGGAGAACGGTAATGATTGGAGAGGAGTGGTGACCGGCGGTTGGGCAACTGTAAAGCATCTCACAGGTACAATCTATCCTCCAACTCTTGCTAAAAAAAATACAAAATCCATGTTGTCCGTGTCTCCCCAGACATTTCTCCTCCCAAAACCTTTCTTGTTTTGTCCTCTCTGCACACAACATGAAATGGCAGTTAATGGCCGTTCCCATTGTTTAGGTAAGGTCACATGAGATGGTGCGTTCCTCCTAATCTTTGTAAAATCCTGTCGTCTGCGATGTGCCAGGATTTTCATAGCTTGTGGTGTGTGCATGCTTGACCTTATGGAGATGAAGATCTGATAGAATGTGATGTGTCTGATGCCACCCGATTTAAAAACTCCTCTGACCATTCCTCCTTTATTCACACAGCAATGCCAGAGACTCGTTCATCGACAGAGGTGTCAATCATGGTGTTTTAACCCTTTTTTATATAATAGAAAATCAAATTAAAAAAGCTTCTCAGAAGGATGTACTGTTGGACTTCAATACAAATCAGGATCTCAGAAGAAAAAACAGTTTTTTTGAGTTCCAAAGTGTGTCACATGTCCCATCTGTTAACATGGAGCAGGCGGGGTTAAGAACAATGCTGCAGCCAGTCAATAGAGGGAGCTCTAAATCTGTTGGCTTCACGTTTGTGGGCTATTGTTTAGTCTGTCTTTCAGAATCAGCTTGTTTAACACACAAGGAATTTAACTTTGGTAGACTGCTCTCTTTTTACTAAGGTACAACATTAAATATTAACAATAAACTAAAAAAATAAATAAAGACTAATATGTACATTACTAAATAAGATAATAGTGCATTAAAGAGAGTGTGTAGATGATCATTTGAATAACATAAATATATAAATATTGACATATATGGCTATGCTTCAAATCAAATCTGTGAAAGCCATTCATCATATGATGAATAATCCAGAGCCATCTGTGTTGTTGTAATTAAACGTCACCAAAGGGGCTCTGCAGAAATACGTTTCAGAGTCAGAACATGTTGATGTAATGTGATATATCCCACTAAACACAGACCTATCAGATCTGTCTGTTCATGCTCAAAGCTCAAACCCCTTCACGCATCTAAGTTGCAAACATGTCATCCATGTTGTCAATCCTCCTCACTGAGCAGAGGCCTGACTTACTTTGCTGTTGATGCGGTTACAATTCAGGCCGCATCATATTTGCAGTGTTTATATCATGGTTTCCTTGTTCTGTTTCCTGGATGCGTGATAAGCTCTGCCACGTCTTGACGCAGCTCTGTGTCTGCACCCCGGGGCGTCAGAAGGAAAGCTTCAAGTCCCGGCAGGTCTCAGATATTTGAACCCTCGGCTGCACATGGAGCAGGAGGAACGCAGCCTGTAGACTTGGAGGTTTTTTATTTAAATGTTGCGTCCAAACAAACTCATCTCCAAGTCACGTCGTCAGTCCGGTCTCGTGTTACTCACACACCAGTCTTCTTCTCACCTTTAGTTGAAGGCCTGCAGCGAGACTCGGGAGTGGCTTTCGGTGACCTGAGGGTGCGCCCTGAGCGGCTCACACACACACACACACACACACACACAGCTGCTGCGCAATGATCGAGGCTGCGCGCATAGGTGGCTGTGGGACAATGGGTGTGTAGCGACAGAGGAGACAAAACAACAAAACAAACAGTCTCTCCTGGACTTTCTTTAAGCTATAAAATGAGTAAGCGCGTCAGACCTGGATATTATCGTCAAGAAGTGAACAAAACGTCATGGGAAGTACCGGAGCGGTACCGGGAGCTGAAGCAGGTGGGGACCGGAGCATACGGGACGGTGTGGTAAGTGATCCCCGCGACACTGAAGCTGCTGTGTGTGTGTGTGTGTGTGTGCGCGCGCGCGCGCGCGTGTGTGTGAGGGAGGTTTGAACAAAGAAAGACACGGAACAGATGGCTTCAGCGGAACAAAAGAAAAAGTGTGTGCGCTTCGCTGAGCACGCGCTGCTGCTTCACTTCCTGATAGGATGGAGAGTTTCACACTTTCACTGACCCATCCTGCCACCTTTGTTTACCTCTGAGATGGTGAATTACGAAGCACACGTGGGTGCTGCATGGTGCGCTTCATACGTTCAAAGAAACACAACAATGAAGAGCAGCATAGCAGGCACCTTTATTCCGTCTGAGCACGCGGCGCCTCTCTTATCAATGGTTAACTCTGTGGGCGGAGACCAAACTGCTCTGACTGACTCAAACAACTTAATAACACATGATCAACTCAGAATATGAATGTGTAACAACAAGCCAGAGATGGAGACTGAACACTGTCGGAAGAACAGGGAGCTCTCTCTCTCAGCTCAGACTGTGTGTGTGTGTAGGTGTGTGTGTGTGTGTTCAGGGAAGTTACTTGTATTTCTGGGTCCCATAATAAGATCTCACATTGGGCCCCTCCACCACAGCCTCAGTGGACACAGATAGTATTCCTATCAGCACACCTCCACTACAGTACTAAAGACTCATTAAAGGGAGAATGACTCTTTGATTCTCTTTGATTTTCCCCATTGGGGATCAATAAAGTTATATCCTATCCTGATCCAGCAGGTGTCGCCCTTGAGCACCAGCATGAATTCGAAACAAACTTCTGTTTGGCCACGCCTCCTCCATACTGAATCCTCCGCTCTCCTCAAGTAACACACCTTCAACCCCCCCTCCACTTGTGTGGTGTTCACGTGATAAGAGGCGGACAAAAATGCCCAGTAAACTGCCCTCAAGCTGCTGCCTGTGGCCTGCATTGTTGTGTTAGCTAGCTATGGTTCGTGCTCTTTTAGCTAGCTCGAAGCTTCACATTGTATGTATTGTATTTACACGGATTAACTGATCTCAAAACTCTATAGTGTCATATAAACAATCAGTGAGTATGTTCTTCTTCTTCTCTCCGGTCTTGACTAAAACAGCTTTTATACACAAGGGATCTTATAATCTGTGGTGCACATTTCCTCCCACCCACTACGCTCAGACAATGGAAGGTGTCTGATCCTACCTTCACAACAGGGCCCTCAGTCTCTGACTCAGTCCTTCTGAGGGGACGAGGTGTCAGGGGGGCGCGAGAGTCAGGGGGAACTTCCAGTATAGAGAAGTTTCTGACAAGAGTGAGAAAAAAAAACAGAGGGGGCGCCAGAGTCAAGAAAAGTAAGTGGCGATATCTGGCATAATCCTAATAAAATCAGAACACCCCTTTTAACTTTTAGTGCATCAGCCTGGACAGATTTGGGAACACACTTGATCCGGTCGGTTTGACTTTTCTCCGGATATTTTTAAAATTTCTCAATTTCAATTTCCTGCTCTGATAAAATCATTGAATCTGTGACTTCAATCTGTGATTGATTCAACAGAACATAATGCTCTCTCTATCAAATGTACTGTAACAGATGTGTATGTGACACAAACACAAGATTTGTTATTTCGGCCAGTAAAAAATATGTTTGACCGGTGAATGTTTTTATCTACCTGCCACCTTGGCTGGTGAGTCAAAAAGTTAAATTTCAGACCCTAGGTTATTGTATGCAGAATTCTGGTACAGGTATTTGTACAGATAAATAAATACATATTATCTGGTTCTTCATAGTATTTCAATTCAGTGTCCCCTCGGGGGGGCATGACAGAAAATAATTGAGAACCACTGCTCTAACTAGACTCTTCTCCTCTGTCGCCCCCTGGTGGTGGAACAAAATACCAAACTACATTCCATCTGCAGCCCCTTTGCACCTTTAAGAAAAAGCTAAAGACCGAGCTCTGTATGAAAACTGACGCACTTAAGGATAGTAATGAAAATGTTTTTGTTTGATAACGACGATTTTAAGATTGTTACTATCCTGATAAGATCTTGAAAATCCGTCAATGTTGCACTCTTACTCTGGTCACTTCCTGTCAGTACCTGTGCTCTGACTCTGGTCACTTCCTGTCAGTACCTGTGCTCTGACTCTGGTCACTTCCTGTCAGTACCTGTGCTCTGACTCTGGTCACTTCCTGTCAGCACCTGTGCTCTGACTCTGGTCACTTCCTGCCAGTACCTGTGCTCTGACTCTGGTCACTTCCTGTCAGTACCTGTGCTCTAACTCTGGTCACTTCCTGTCAGAACCTGTGCTCTGACTCTGGTCACTTCCTGCCAGTACCTGTGCTCTGACTCTGGTCACTTCCTGTCAGTACCTGTGCTCTAACTCTGGTCACTTCCTGTCAGAACCTGTGCTCTGACTCTGGTCACTTCCTGTCAGCACCTGTGCTCTGACTCTGGTTACTTCCTGTCAAAACCTGTACTCTGACTGGTCACTTCCTGTCAGTACCTGTGCTCTGACTCTGGTTACTTCCTGTCAGCACCTGTGCTCCAACTCTGGTCACTTCCTGTCAGTACCTGTGCTCTGACTCTGGTCACTTCCTGTCAGTACTTGTACTCTGTCAGTACTTGTACCCTGTCAGTACTTGTACTCTGTCAGTACTTGTACCCTGTCAGCACCTGTACTCTGACTGGTCACTTCCTGTCAGTACCTGTGCTCTGACTCTGGTCACTTCCTGTCAGCACCTGTACTCTGACTCTGGTCACTTCCTGTCAGGACCTGTACTCTGACTCTGGTCACTTCCTGTCAGGACCTGTGTGTCTGATCGAACTTAAAGCTGTTTGTTTGCACTGTTGTTGTTTCCTCTTTTCTAGATCCTTGCGTGTGTTGCACTTACTCTCTGATGTACTTCTCTTTGGATAAAAGTGTCTGCTAAATTAATTGTAGAATTGTACATATTCATTGACGTGCATATTCGACTCACACTGTCATATTTTCTGTTCGTCCTCAGCTCGGCAGTCGACGTCAGATCAGGAAGCAAAGTGGCCATCAAGAAGCTGTACAGACCGTTCCAGTCGGAGCTGTTTGCCAAGCGAGCGTTCAGAGAGCTGAAGCTTCTCAAACACATGAAACATGAGAACGTGAGACACTGCACAATCACTGCATGAAGAATACTTGATTATGGGGAACATGATAAGTCTCTCAGGGTACACCAGTTCAAGGATTCATTCCAATCAATGGTTCGTCGATAATGACGAAGGCGCACAGATGACGAGCACCAGTCTAATGTTTTATTTTCAAAGGATGTCAGAGGATTTAACCATACATCTCCATCTAGACCAGGACCAGATCCAACAATGGTGTATCACCCTTAAACGTTCCCTGATAAGCTAAAAGGCTGTCACTTCAACATAACGTCTTCCTACGGTCTCCTGGAGCCTCGTGGTTGTGTCATGCGCCCCATGTGCAGACGCCGTAGACCTCTTCGCTGTGGCCATGGGCTCAAATCCAACCTCTGTCCTTTGCTGCATGCCGTCCCCCGATCTCTCCTCCCAACAATTCAAGTCTTTTTTCATAAAGTCTTTATGTCCTCATAAAGACAATAAAGTGTTTAAAAGCTTCCAACATATTTTAAATAAAAGAAAAACTCAACAGGAATAAGGGGATAAGGACTCCACATGCTGCAGACAGCTTCATGGTTCTGAGAGGGATGACACAGGTGAGGCAGCCTTCATTGGCCCTGAAGCCCCTGGACTAGTCAGAGGACCCAGGATCCTTCATGAAAACTAGCAACACACACTTCTGATTATCTTTCACCTGATCAGAATTATTGAATGAAAAGTTTAAAACATAGAGCAGAAGGAAGAAACGGAGCGTAGCCTCTTTCTTTATATATCATTTATTAATCTGTGAGGGAAAGAAATCCTGCTTTCACACACAGGAGCTGTGGACCAGTGGAGAGACGTCAGAGAGAAGCTGCTAGACAGGGAGCGCACCAGGGCAGTTTGGGGTTCTGTGCTTTGCTCAGAGGCACCTCAGCAGCAGTCCTCCCCTGCAATCAAACCAACTTCCATATTATGCCCGTCATTGGGACTTGAACCGGCAACCCTCCGTTTCCCAATCCATTAAGTCCCTACAGACTGAGCTACTGCCGCTCCAGACACAATATCTGTACCCCACAGATAGTTTCCTTTTTAATCATTTTTCTTTTTATCTGAAAAGATAGATAGATAGATAGATAGATACTTTATTGATCCCGAGGGAAAGATGTGCATAAAACACTTCACGTATAAACAGATAAATTCATCAGAACATATCTAACTGAAACTCCCCCTTTCATTTGACGCTCACAACATGAGGCAGCTTAACGAGGTAATTAAAGCAAGTCTGGAACAACTTTTGACCAGTCCTCCGATGTTGGAGCGTCTGGTTGTTACCACTTCCTCTTTCCTCCGCTGAGTAATATACTCATTAAGTATTTATCTGCTGTTCGCTGAATGCTTGTTGCTCCAGCGCCCAAACACATCGTCAGAGCAGCGACTGGAATGGAGATTTAAAATACAGTTCCTCAACATTTATGAACTTATTCCCAGTAAGACGATAGTTTTGGGCAGTCCCAGAATAAACGAGAATGGTTGGCTTCAGCTGAACCACATGACCTCCAACAATGTATTCCAGTATCTACATGCCTCTTGTAAGCGGGGAAGAATCTCAGGATTCTTGTCCATCCTGATTCCCTCCAGCTGTGTGAAGATGTAGATTTATATTCCATTGATATGTAATATTTAGTCTGAAGAGAGAGACGTGCATTTCCTGGTTAAGAATGAGCCGAAGGATGAAATGCTGTTTTCCTTTCTGTTGCAGGTGATCGGCCTGTTGGACGTGTTTACTGCTGACCTCTCTGTCGACATGTTCAATGACTTGTGAGTGCACTTTATGATTCCCTCCCTGCTGCAGGACTTTAGACCTGTATGTACCTGTGCTGAGCTTTTTAAAGCCCTGCTGGTAACACGAGTCCGTCTCCCTGCAGCTACCTTGTGATGCCGTTCATGGGGACGGATCTGGGGAGGTTGATGAAGATGCAGCGGCTGTCGGAGGAAAGGATTCAGTATTTGGTTTATCAGACGCTCAAAGGCCTAAAGGTGGAGAACCCGACTGTGATCGAACAACATGGACAGTTTATTACTTTACTGCGTTGAGTAATTCTTTTATTACATTTTTATTACAGTATATTCATTCTGCGGGGATCATCCACAGGGTGAGTTGAGTTTAAATATTTATCCCCCTGACTTGATTTAATGTCACACATGCTCAGAGAAGTGTCCAGCATGGGCCCTCCTAGAAATCTGATGTGAAGTCCGGGCCCTCCCTGTCTAAAAAGTTAGGCCACGCCCCTGTGGGTGCTAAATACCATATTTTGTGTTTTCTCTTGATTATCTGCAGGATCTCAAACCAGGAAACCTCGCTGTCAACCAGGACTGTGAGCTCAAGGTAGGGACTTCCTCTCCCTGCTGATCCAAACAAACAAAAGCCATCATGTGTCTTTACTTCAACATGCATCATTTAATCATAAATGTTAGAAAAGGTCAAACTGTAATGTTCTCCATGCACTGTCTCTGCCAGCTCCACATTTCCCTGCAGTCTCATTAGCAGAGCTGTTAGCTCGCTGTGAGCAGATGTAAACGTGTCTGGCTCTGATTTATTTCATCTCGTGTTCTGTCAGATCTTGGACTTTGGTTTGGCGCGGCAGGCGGACAGCGAGATGACGGGCTACGTGGTTACTCGCTGGTACAGAGCCCCGGAGGTCATCCTGAGCTGGATGCACTACACTCAGACCGGTACTGAAGTGAAAAACACCACTCATGCTGCCATGTTTTATCTCTGTGTCGTGTTGCTGCTCCCTATTAGCACCGAGTCCTCGCCTTCTTCTGTGATGTAGCAGTAAATGGATGTTTTCGTGGACTCACTTGCCCTCCAATCAGGGCTTCTGCTTCAAGCCGGTGATCACTTCATTTCCCAGAATGACCTTTACGACCCGCAGGAGAGCAGGCCGAGGCTTTAAAGCTCGTCTGCTCACTCGTCTCGTCGCTGCTTGATTGAGGCCGCAGACAGGAGACTTCAAAGAGCTCTGCACGAGTGAACGCAATTCACCTCGACTTTCTCCTGACCAGTCCCCTGGTTAATGTGCCGCGTGAAGTCGGGCTGAGTCCATGTCAGGAAATATTCAGGAAAATTCACAAAGAGCGATTGGCACTGCGACCAACATTGACTGTATAACTGCATCCGTTATGATCACGTATTTAAAAGTCTTTATTATGCTTCCTGTTTGACACTGTGGATCTGTTTCACTTCACCGAGAATCGACATACTAGGAGAAAAAAAGGGATGCAAGTCAGGATTATTTCATCGACAGCCTGCCTGAAGTTTTCCACGAGTGCACGGCTGAAGACTGCTGTGTATTTACCAGAGCCCTCGTATGATGGCAGTGAAGACAGCAGCTTATAAAACTGATTGTAGATCTGTATTAGAAGCACTTCAAATAGAAATATATTTTTAATCAACAAACTGAGCTCATCTTTGCTCAGTTGATTAAGATGTAATACCTACATTTATCCACTAGGTGATGCTCTCTTAACATCCTGTCTCACACTGCAGCGGCTCTGAGAAAAGAAATGTGCAATTCCAGTTTACCATGTGTTGTTTCTGCTTCTTCTTCTTCTTCAGTGGATATCTGGTCAGTGGGCTGCATCATGGCTGAGATGCTGCAAGGAAAACCTCTTTTTAAAGGCAGCGATCGTATCCTTCATCATCGCCTGACTCACGATAACAACAGGCTGAGTGGTGTAAACATTTACTCCTGCAGATACAAGAAGCAAAAAAAATCAGGGAGTTCGTTGCATGTGCAGACTTTTATCTCAAAGGATGATCATGCACACGTTTTTATTTTTATTTTTTAAATTTTCCAGTTTTATCCTTGACCTTGATTTCCCGCAGATCTAGATCAACTGTCTGAGATCATGAAGATCACAGGAACACCGACGCAGGAATTTATCTCCAAACTAGAATCTGAGGAAGTGAGTTCAGAGCTTCAAGATTTTGTTGCAGGATCCAAATACTGATACCAGTTAGAATTTAGGGACTGGAAACATAATTCAGACACACATAAGTGCTTCGACTGATTTATGAACATATTCTCTTAGGCGAAAAGCTACCTCAAAAGTCTTTCAAAGGAGGAAAAGAAAGACCTCCACACGGTGTTTTCCTCGACTAAACCTCAAGGTAGGACGAGCTCAGCCTTTATGTCGGGTCTGTTTTCGGTTTGACGGTCAAACTGGGACTTATGTCCTTCTCTTTGTGTCCTCAGCCGTGTCTGTGCTGGAGCGCATGTTGCTGCTGGATCCGGAGCAGAGGGTGACGGCTGCAGAGGCGCTCGCTCTGCCGTACTTCAAAGAGTTCAGAGAACCAGAGGAGGAGACTGAGGCTCAGCCGTACGACCACTCCATAGACAACACTGACATGCAGCTGAACATGTGGAAACGTAAGGATTAAACTCAGTGAAGAGAGGAGGACGTGACATGAGGAGGGCGATATGAGCTGATCCGTTGCTTCTTTCTTCAGGTCACACCTTCACAGAGATCCTGACCTTCAAACCCGTCGTGCCCGAATCGAAGGAAACCTCGCTGTGAGACCTGAAGAGACGCTGCAGCAGCTGCAGCACAGCAACAGAACAAGCCAACGTGTCATAACATGTCATTCCTAACAGGGCTCAAACTCTCTGATCACAAGTCTTAATGAAGCCAACAGATCCAGTTTACCACGCTCAAAACATTTGGAGCTGCTGGTTCGTTGCTCCTCTAGTTTCACGTTTTTCTATCCTTTGATAATAAGTTTGTTTCTGTTTAAATTACAGCTACAAATAATATCAGAGATACAATCTCTCCGATAGCCCGACTGATAAATCCACCAGCTGATCATTCTGACTGATATGAGCATATCAAGTGACGACTACTATTATTAACCTTTTAGAGCAGATTAAAAATCTCCTTGTTCATCCAACATGGCGTCAGTAAAAACTCTACTTTCAGCCTCGGTCTGAAACAGTTTGTGCAGCTTCTGTCTCCTTCATGTGGTTTATGTTCGGGACTGTGTCCTTGAGAGACATGTGATTGGATTTATCGTGACGTCTTTGTGTGTCTGTGTGTCTGTGCGTGTGTGTGTAGTTTAAATGTCTGCCCTGACCTCGTCTTTCCTCCGAGTGGCCTTAAAGATAACAACAGAACAAAAAACAAAGATCCAGCCCAGCAGACTGCACACAAACGTCGACACTTGAATTTTAGAACAAAAACTTCTTCTATCTTTGTCTTCTTTTTTTTTTTAGGCACTAAGGAGCAAAAAACGCACATGTGGGTCTTTGTTGATGTTTTTGTCTCGGGGGATTTTGTCATAAAAAAGTCTCTCTGATGTCACTCTTCTTTTCCTCTTTTGCCTCCTAACCTGGTTTGTGTTAAATAATAGATGTTGATTAAGATCATTCATTGTGGGTTAATATTATAAAAAAAGACACGCGAGGTTGAAAATCAAAAATGGTTGAAAGAGTCAGGTCGTGCTCTCTCTCTCTCTCTCGACCTCCTCCCGACGCCACGTCGACGTCAAACATCCTGATTCATTGTGTCTTGTCTGAATCAGCGAGAAAGTTCTGAAAGGACTTTTTTCCTACATTTCCCATGATGCCGTTTATCACCACAAAATTGTGACGAACTCAGAGATTATAGGTACTTGATCTTTTTGATACCTCTGTTGCCCCACCAAAAATATTTTCTAATCCAGCTGTAAAGAAACATTTCATTTCTTTAATAGTGTGCGAGATATTAAAAGATAAAAGATACGCCAACAAAAACAATGAAACAATGTTTCATACTGCAGCTTTAAAATGGAAGGTTTTTACAGGTAGAGCATTTCATCTGTAGTTCATCCAAGCTGCCACTAGATGGCAGTATGAAAACAAGCCATAGTCAGGCTGCTGGTTATTCCTCTACTTTGGTCTAAACTCAAATATCTAAATACATGTTTGAACAGATTGACATGAAATGTGTTGCAGACATTCAGAGGCCTCGGAGGACGAGTTCTTCAGTGAACCTCTGACTTCTCATTCAGACACAGCAGCTGATCAACAGTTTTAATGAGGCGGTCCTATTACAGAGGTCCAGCTCTCGCTGCATGGATGCACTCAGCGTCTGATGATCCTCAGACTTCTTCAAACATCGTCAGGTCACCACTTGAAGAGTGAAGTTAATACTGATGTTTCTTTTAGATCATAGAGAAGAGATCATCACAGAGAAGACGGATCACATCGTCACAGTGACTGTTCACGTTTGTGACCACAGCTCTGGGGTTGGTGTGAGATGACAAGATGAACAGCATTCTGCAGAAACAGAAGATTTACAGTTGTCATGGTTTTGTTTGTATTTCAGTGTTTTGAGTTCTGCTTTAGTCTCTCGTGTTGCCTCGTGTGTGTTTTAATGTTTCCTAGTCTTGTGTTTACTTTAGTCCTTAGTGTGTTTCCTTGTCTCCTTGTGTCCTTCTATGTCGTCTGTCAGCTTGTTTCCTGTGTTATTTGTGTTTTCAGGTTCTTCGTTTGCTGTTTAATGTTTCTTAATCTTGTTTTAAGTGTTTCCTGTTTTATTTTGTAGTATCTGGTTTTAGTTTTCAGTGTCAGTTTGACTTTGTTCTTGTCCTCCGTTGTTCTGCTCTTGTGTTCTTTGTTCCTTGTGTTTCCCTCCTGTGTGATGACCCTGATTGTCCTCACCTGTCTCATTAGTCTCACCTGTGTCTGATCACCTGCCTGTTTAGTCTCTGTGTGTCCTCTGTCTCTCGTCGGTTCATTGTCAGTGTGAGATGTTTCTCCTGCGCTCTGGATTGACCTTGTTTTGCTCCTTGTGGGTTTTTTTTGGAAGGTTTGGATTTATTATTTAAGTAAGTTTTTGTTTTGCCTTTTGTTGTTGTTTGCTGCACTTGGGTCCACCTCCTTGTTTTTCTACCCGTCGTACAACAGTGAGGGATGTGTTTGACTGTGATGAGAAGGCAGGATGAGCTCGAGCCCGATGTTCTGTTGTCTCTGTACCGGTCTAACATCATGTGTATGTTTAGCCTTTATTCCATTTGGGGCTCAGATGGCTTCAGGTCGTGACATATTAAGTTCTTGAAGTTGGCAGCCTGGGTTCATGTCCAACTTGAGGCTCCGTTCCTGCATTTCCTTCCCCGCTCTCTTTCCTTTGTCTCCTCATTTATCCCTCTCCTGTCTGAGTAAAGTCTTCACTGTGCTCTGAAAGTAGCGTATGATGAAGGGACGGATTTCCTGAGTTTGTGACACGTTAAAAGTCGCCCAAAGGGGGGGCCAAATGAGCGATGATAAAAAAGAACAGAACGGGTGTGACGGCCATGTTTGGCCTGTATCTATAAGCTTCGAGTAAATATTTAGAAATACAGAAGCAGAGTCTGGTCAGCATGTTGATCAGATGTAGAGCATAACTGAGTCTTAATAAGCAGATAAATAGATTGATGTGCTCGTTGAACCACAGGGGGCACCAGAGTGCCTCATTCTGAGCTTGACTTGAACAGCATGGGTCGAAGTATGTGCTAATGCTAACATGCCAAACTTCAACTTTGATCTGCTGTTGTAGTCAAGACCGCACTAACCGAGAAATTATCCAGGACCAGAGTGCTCCAAGACCAAGACATCCAGGGATCGAGACCAAGTCCAGACCAAGACCAGGGCAGGGTGAGACTATAAATATCAGGGAGAGACCGAGACCTTCAAAAAGACAGATGTCGAGGACTGCAGCACTTCGCTGATCATCATTAAACCCAATAACTTCAGCATGCTAATGTTGTGGTTGTTAGCTCGTTAGCATACAGTATTAAGTCATGTGTTGTATGCCTAGCAGGGATTTATAAGGTTGAATATGATTGATGACTTTAAGCATCAGAGTTGCAGATTGCACGTCTGCTCTCAGATTCTGCTCATTCCTGCACATGCTCCGTCTGCTGCTGGCTGTCAAATTCAACCGGCTTGTCTTGGGTGACCTCCAGATCCTTGACTCCCGAGGGCGACTCCCCCTTGAGGACGGGCTTCCTTCCTGGGCCTGAGCTCCTCCGAAGCGAAGCCTGCATGTGTGCGTGTTGTGTCCTCGCACAGCGGATAGTTCACCGAGGAGTCAGAGAGTTCTGTTCCCCCGCAGCAGACATTTTTCACCCCACAAACCCCCTCCTCTCCCTCTCACACACGGGGACGGACTCCCTCTGTCTGTCTTGTTTGTTGACCCTGTGGTTTATTTTCAGAGCTTGCTGGATTCAAGCAGCATACTTCCTAAGACACACACACACACACACACACACTCACGTGTGCACCAGTTTGCCCTGACACACACACACTGAGTCAGGAGGGAGGATGTGAGGAATGGCAGCGATGCCCAAACACTGATCTGACCTGCACCACTCGTCTGCTTGAGGTGGAATTTCAGTAATCGCTGTGTTTACTCTGTGTGTGTGGGAGGAGCGTGATTGTGAATCTCTCCAGCACTCGGCTCAGATTCATCATCCTGACTCTCCTCTGAGGTAATTTTAGCTCCTGTTTACAAAAGATTCAACATCTTAACGACGCAGAGCCTGGAAACTCTTCACGTTGTCTCATTCGTCTCTCAGTAGGAACTCTGATGAGTGGGTAAACACGAACAAACACTGTCACCGTACGAGCCAGAGCGCCTGTTTACTGCCGTCACTTTTCATAGATATAAACCACGTCCTCAGCGACAGTGTTTCTCCACGTAATTAGTGCTGTCACGTCCCTGCTGGAGATCAAATAAACAGAATCGAAGGCTCTGCGGAGATTACTGGGATTGAGTGTAACCGGGAGGCCAAGTGAAGATTTGACAGCTTCCTGTTTGCAGCCTGTACACAGATGAACATTTTTACATCTCGGTGTATCACTGACGTTCAGCATGTGTCTCTGAGTGCACGCTTCCAGCTCTTCAGCGAGCTCGCAGAGGTCTGCGTTTCCTCGTATACGAGTCCGTGGGTCAGGAAGACGGATTCTCTGAGTGAGAGCAGGAACATTTTTAGCACGAGTGACAAACGGCTGTTTAATTATGCACCAAATGTGGATTCAGTCGTACGCTTTGAGTTCGCACGCACTCTCACAGCTGCTGAACGAGCCGGGTCCAGTTAAAGGAGGGAAAACAAGCTGTTTGTTGTTTTGTAAGATTCGCATGTTGAATTGTTTGTTTGCATTAGCCAGTGAATACTTGAGTCTCAGTGGGTGTATGTTTTTGTTTGTGTATCTGGCGCTGTGTTTGTTTGTGTTTGTCTGTGGAGGTCAAGCAGTCTCAATAAAAGGAGTCACGTTGCCCGTTGCGCTCTGAGGCTTTTCTGTCTTCGTTTGTGTGACGGCGCTCAAACTTTCTGCTGTCTTTGCACGTGCCTCGGCCTCTATCTCTGCCCGATCTGTGAGACGTACACAGAAGCACACGTGTCTGCGGGATCCTGCAGGAGCAGAGCGGGACCTGCCGGCGGGGAAAAACTGGGGAGGAAATTCCTCTGGCTCACATGGAGCCGGTGAGCTCAGTTTTAATGCTGAGGGGGATTCTCCCGAAAATCTGAGCTCTGAATGAGCAGCAGACGCTGGGTGGGTAAGAAACGGATGTAAACCGGGAGGTCAAGGAAGCAATCATAAGAGAGAGTTTGAACAAAGGGAAGGGATGAGACGTAGAGGACAGGCAAGAGAAGACGGGAGGATTAAAGGAAATGAAAGGAAGGCCGTCTGTGCCAGGATGGGCAGCTTCGTTTACATGAGCTCATCGTTCAGACATCCGGCTCGTGCAGGAGAATGAAATGTAAAGACAACTCTCTGTCCATCTGTGATGTGTTGATGTACGGCGATGGTGTGTGTGTCCCATTCAGAGGCGCTGCAGTGCAGAGGAGCACTTAAACCCCTCTGACCCTGAGGAGTGATGGGAGCCAGCTGTTGAACCAACAACAGTCACTGTACTGAGTTCTGAGGCCGAGGAGGTCGAACACAAAGACAGAGACCATGAAATAACTCCACTGTCTTTATCTTTCAGAGTCGTTGTTAAATGAATGTCCTGCTTTGATATGATTTCAGTACGGAAGCCCAAAACAAACACGCTACATCCGTGTTTCCATGACAACAAGAACATGTTAGCTGTTTTTCTAAGATCCCAACACAATTATCTTGTAATCCTTAAAGTATCAGGGTGTGACAAAAAGGTACAGTTATATAAGTTAATACTGATGCAGCCTCTACCATCAGTGTGTGAATGGATGAGTTCATACTGATGGACTCTTTACTCTGCTGCAGCCTCTACCATCAGTGTGTGAGTGTGTGTGAATGGATGAGTTCATACTGATGGACTCTTTACTCTGCAGCAGCCTCTACCATCAGTGTGTGAATGTGTATGAATGGATGAGTTCATACTGATGGACTCTGCAGCAGCCTCTACCATCAGTGTGTGAATGTGTATGAATGGATGAGTTCATACTGATGGACTCTTTACTCTGCAGCAGCCTCTACCATCAGTGAGTGAATGTGTATGAATGGATGAGTTAATACTGATGGACTCTGCAGCAGCCTCTACCATCAGTGTGTGAATGTGTATGAATGGATGAGTTCATACTGATGGACTCTTTACTCTGCAGCAGCCTCTACCATCAGTGTGTGAATGTGTATGAATGGATGAGTTCATACTGATGGACTCTTTACTCTGCAGCAGCCTCTACCATCAGTGAGTGAATGTGTATGAATGGATGAGTTAATACTGATGGACTCTGCAGCAGCCTCTACCATCAGTGTGTGAATGTGTATGAATGGATGAGTTCATACTGATGGACTCTGCAGCAGCCTCTACCATCAGTGTGTGAATGTGTATGAATGGATGAGTTAATACTGATGGACTCTTTACTCTGCTGCAGCCTCTACCATCAGTGTGTGAATGTGTATGAATGGATGAGTTAATACTGATGGACTCTGCAGCAGCCTCTACCATCAGTGAGTGAATGTGTATGAATGGATGAGTTCATACTGATGGACTCTTTACTCTGCAGCAGCCTCTACCATCAGTGTGTGAATGTGTATGAATGGATGAGTTCATACTGATGGACTCTTTACTCTGCAGCAGCCTCTACCATCAGTGTGTGAATGTGTGTGAATGGATGAGTTCATACTGATGGACTCTTTACTCTGCTGCAGCCTCTACCATCAGTGAGTGAATGTGTCTGAATGGATGAGTTCATACTGATGGACTCTTTACTCTGCTGCAGCCTCTACCATCAGTGTGTGAATGACCTGCGGTAGAAAAGCAAAAAAACACAACGTTTACCATTTACTTCTCGAGCACTGCCAGCGTGCCCATAAGCAAGGCACTGAACCCCAAACTGCCCTGCATGGTCCAGGTGCAGCTCCTCAGTCTCTCCCTTCATGCGTGTGTAGATCATGTATGTGCTTTAAAGTCTTCATGTTATCCCAAAATAACAGAGACAAAGTGATGAAATGAAATATGAAGCAGGATGTTTGTTTTTGTTGCTTTGAGCAGAACGGAGTCCATCGATCCCTCGCTGCTGCTCACAGCTCTTCACTCTGTTCATGCTCATGCTTGATGAGCACATCAACATTTTCATCGTGTGGACTTTGGCAGCTTGACAGTCGGAGGAAACTGCTCATTGAGATTTTAATGAATAAATCAAAACACTTGAACTGCAGATATTGAAGCTGAGTTCATTTTAAATCCATACTGACTTTTCTCCTTCACACACTGAAGACAGGAAGGAGCGAGGAAGAGGAGGGAGCATCCTCAGCCTTCTTTTACCTGCAGCTAGATCGGAGTACAGATCGAGTACAGTCCTCGATCTCTGCTGGTAACAGGTGGATTTCTCTGAGCGATCTCAGATGTGATCGTTATGGACGCATGTCTGCTGATATTCACTGAAACATTTCAACGCATCGATTAAACCACAAGACGGATTTTTCAAAAGTTCTCAGCCGGAGCAGGCAGATTATAAATCTGGACCATTTCACAGTCAAGTGGACACAAGACCTCAGGACTGACCTCTGTGACCTCACCGTGGGGGGGGGGGGGGGGGGGGGGGGGTCACAGCTTCCTGAAAGTCGTCCTTCAAACCGGGCTGAGACAACAGCTCCCACTGAATCATGTGTAGGACCAGGCTCTGAGGTCAGAGGTCACAGTATATCACACAGTTCCTCCTGTTGTTCGGAGGAGAGCTGCCTCAAGGTCGAACGAGACGTGAGAGGAAGGAAGGGAACAGAAAACACGGAGAGATTAGAAAAACCAAACGTGATTTTAAAGTTCCCAGCTCGACTGAACGTATAATGAAACACCTGATCGTATCTACGTTTGTATTTCTTATCTCCGAGCTAAATGCCAAATTGCTTCTGTTGTGCTTCCTGCTAATGAAATCTAAATTGATAAACTGGTTTCCCTCCCGCTCTGAGGTAAAAGCTGTCGGCGGCGCAGGCTGAAAAGTAAACACGCATTATCGCACAATGGCGGATGAAAATGTGCCCACAAGTCAAAGCCTCTAAAGTCGGTTATATAAGCCGTCCAAATCTTCTGAGTCTCCCCAGCTTGATGCGTTTAGGCCTGATGATTGCTTTCAGTTGTTCGGCCTCACTGGGAGAGAAGGAGAAACAGAAACCGTCACATTTTTCCGAACACACACCAACACATGAATCAGTGGTATGGCAGCGAACAGAACAGACCCTTTTTTTCCAGGGGGGGGGAGGAATGTCAGCATGTGTGTTTGGGGATATTTTCTGTTTTATGGCTGTTTTCTCAGAGATGCCAGCGAGCTCTGTGGTGAGCTGGGCTCCAGTCCCGGCCTCTCTTCTTCCAGTCTGTCCACACGGGCAGCAGAAGACACCAAACCAGACACAGCTCCTTGTCAAGTCACCAAACTTAATAAAAAGACGACATGTTTCTCTTTGTTGAGCTCGCGTTAATGAAACTGCTCTCAGGCTTTCAGACGGGACGCTGCTGTCGAGTTTCTCCAGAAGAATCCAAAGAAAAAGAAACAAGAAGGATTTCATTACATGGAACGACACTGGTCATGTAATTACTTTGTAAGCTGTCCAAGACAGAGAGCTACATTTTATTATTATGAAAGTACGGAAGCCCTGAAAGGACAAACAGCATTTGATTACATCCCCCTTCGAGACGCGTTCACTTTGGTTTTTCATTAGCTTTGGGATGAAATTGTGTTTCAAGTCTTTCGAGGATAAGGACTACATTACCCATGGTGCACCATGGTGAGGTTTGCAGTGAGTAAGTGGAATGTGCATCCTCTGTTTGAAACTACTTTCTTTCACAAAGTGCTTCACAATCAAACAGCTGTGAGTGTGAACGCAAACAGCCAGATGTTTCAGTGAGAGGTGAGCTGATGAGAGAACGCAGCAGGAGACTTCACTGAGAGCCAATAGGAGAAGGGAGAGATGTTAACAGACTGTCTGCACGCCACCTCCTCGCTCTCCGTGCTCTAAAGAACCTGCTGCTTCCTGCTTCCTGTTGAACTGTACATATTGATATCAAATCAAATATTTTCACTAAAGCATCGTAAAGCGGACTCTTCACTACCTCTGCAATCTTTCGTGACCTTACCTCAGGAGAGGTAAGGTCTAGTGTTGGCCTTCGCTCTGCAGGATCACAGTGAGCAGCCCGTCGTATGGATTTCTCCGTTGTCGTTATCAAAAGAGACGCAGCTTTGTGATCGCTGGATAACGAGACAAACTCATCTACTCATAGCTGCTTTGTTATCCTGAGATCACACAAAGTGTTTAAGGCTTCCATATAGAGGAGGAGACATGTTTCACTCCGAGCTCCGCCTGATGCAGGGAATCCCCCCCATGGAGACGAAAAAGCTGACAGATGTGAGAGGAAGGTGTGTGTGAGGCAGATGTGAGAGGAAGGTGTGTGTGTGTGTCAGAGAGAGACAGATGTGGAGGGTAATAAATCAACAGGATGTTTATCAAGAATGCTGCAGGGTGACCCCCCCCCGTGCCACCCAGACATTCGGTAAGAGAGCAGCGATGACGGGGTTAAAATACATCCCATGAAGATGGCCTTGTCTCTGGAGCAGTGTGATAGTTTGTGATGGACTTCTTCAAGATAGAATAAAGGCTGTTAGGATGCTGGGTGGTCCAAGGCCGTCCATGGTGGGGGGGGGGGGGGGGGGGGGGGGGGGGTCTGCACCAGGCTGCATGAGAGGCTACATGGAGGTCATCAAAAAACCTAATCCATCTGATATTCAAGCCGTGAATGAGTTGAACCCTTATAAACACGATTTCTTATAAAAACACACAAAATAACCGATTCATTGCCTCTTGTATAAAATATAAAGAAATCTCCATTTCCCCATTAAATCATCAACATGTTTTTTTTAAAGAAATATTAGATGAAGTAAACAAAAAAATAGAAGCTTCTTTCAAAGGAATTTTCATTACAGGAGGAAAGCTCAATGTTGTTTACAAAGTTTTAAAAACATATAAGAGACAAAGTAACTCATTTTGTCTCATCAATTACAAATGTGATACAAAAATATAATTAGGAACAAAACAGTTCAACAACATGTATGACTTTTAGTCATTGATTATATTCTCTTCTACTTTAGACAGGGCTGTAGTTCTTTATGCTAAGCTAGGCTAACTTAAAGCACTAATGAGAGAGGAGTCAGCTGACTCCAGGTCAAACAGTGAATATGCATCCCAGAATGTGAAACCTTGTCCTTGTAACCACAGGAGATGAAAGTCTACTTTAAAGTGAAGTGACATGTTGACGGAACAGATGAAGTGATGCTCAGTCAGGTGATCACATGTTGGTGTTTCTGAGGACAGACGCGTGTGTGAATGTGATGCTCAGTGAGGTGATCACATGTTGGTGTTTCTGAGGACAGACGCGTGTGTGAATGTGATGCTCAGTGAGGTGATCACATGTTGGTGTTTCTGAGGACAGACGCGTGTGTGAATGTGATGCTCAGTCAGGTGATCACATGTTGGTGTTTCTGAGGACAGACGCGTGTGTGAATGTGATGCTCAGTGAGGTGATCACATGTTGGTGTTTCTGAGGACAGAAGAGTGTGTGAATGTGATGCTCAGTCAGGTGATCACATGTTGGTGTTTCTGGGGACAGACGCGTGTGTGACTCCGCATCAGGAGGAAATCCTCCTTCACATCTCACTCATTGTTCAGGATTCACTTTGCTTTGCAAGGAGGAGGGGTGTTCCTTCTTGTCCCCTCCTCCTCTAAATGTGAAGAAAAAAAACTTGACCAGCCCCCCTTGCCCATTCCCATGGATCGTGTTACGGGAGACTCAAACCCGAGACATCTGCTCCGCTGCTAACAACGGAGCGCGTCCCCGCGACCCAGATCTCCTCCTCCTCCTCCTCCCGCTGCCCTCTACCCCACAATAGTGCTCTCTCCTTACTGCTGTTAACTCGGTGATCATGAGGAGCCACGGTGCATGTGCCCTCCACGTTTTCCGGCTGTAGTTCTCCCCCGGCAGGAGTGCGCGCCCGCTCCATCCCCCCCCCCCCCCTCCCCTCCGTGCGTCCGAGCGGAGAGCAGCAGCAGCGGCGGCGGAGCGAGCGAGCGAGCAGCGGCCCCCGGTGCCACCGAGCAGCACATTTCTTTTTGTCTGTGCGCTCCTCAGGCTGCAGGCTGCGGGCTGACGCAGACCATCCTGTCCGCTGAGCTGACGTCTTCACCGGAGAGGACGAGGAAGAGGAAGAGCGCGCGGACGGAAAACAACGATCCCGATGTGTAATGTTTGAAAAGGCTCCAATAAGCGGATTTCTCCTCTGATTGATCTCTTTCTGCGAGCTTTTGTGTTTGTTTTGGACACCATGGAGTCGGTGGAGAAGGAGTGTGGCGCGCTGGGTGGATTATTCCAGGCCATCGTGAACGACATGAAGGTAAAGCGCACATTCAAACAAAGTGGAGAAGAATGATATGTGAGCTTATGGAAGCAGTGGGGCTGATCAGACGGGATGTTTTTACTGCCTTTGTCTCTGTCACCGGGTCCTCCCCCCACTCCAAACACCGCTGCGGGACAAACTGAGGCATGAAACATGTTTCCCTTTGTGCCATTTGCATAATGTGCAGCAGGTCTCTCAGGCTTCACTTTGATTTAACAACACGGTGGTGTTTCATTATGTGCAGCACACAGACGGATTCTATCAGAGGAGTTTATTTACGTCACTCGGTGTTTGATTCAGGGGTCAAACTCTTTGGACTAAAACTATAAAGACTCGAAAAATCCAAAACAGGCAAAAAAAAAAAATAATCAGAAAAAGAAGAGATGCCAAAGATGTAAGATAGTTTTAATGTCGTGCTCTTGTTCCTCCGTGTTGATGTTGTTGGGGACCATTTGACCTCTCCTCACTGTCTCCCCTCATCACAGACTGTGAGCTTGTTACACTCAGACTGATGGAGTCAGGCTCCATCAC
>NC_136696.1:1766122-1811784 GCF_947650265.1 Symphodus melops | reverse complement strand
CTGATCATCTGTGTCGGGATGTCAGAAAGCGTGGAACGTTTGGACCGCCGTTCAAACGATGCAAACTGTTGTGTGTGAGGGAAGAGTGTGTGTGAGGGAAGAGTGTGTGTGAGGGAAGAGTGTGTGTGAGGGAAGAGTGTGTGTGAGGGAAGAGTGTGTGTGAGGGAAGAGTGTGTGTGAGGGAAGAGTGTGTGTGAGGGAAGTCAGCCGCCTGCAGAGGTGTCCTTGAACGTCACGCTCGATGACGATGACGACCTCACCCTCCTGTGAGGAACAAAACATGGCAGGAAGAGCCTCCTTTCCTTCCTCGCTCCCTCTCCTCCCGTCAGAGCTACTACTGTGTGTGTGTGTGTGTGTGTGTGTGTGTGCCCCCCCCCCCCACACACACACACACTCAGCTGTGTTGGCAGCGTACTCGTCCAGCCTCTGGGCGTCACACGCCACACAAGCCAATTAGACACCTGTCGGAGTCAAGTGCAGACAGACAGCGATGCAGGGAGGAACCGTTCTGTAAATCACTCGTCTGTGCCCGAGGACTCGAACGCTGTCGTTTCCACGATGAAGGTTTCTGCAGAGATGATGATGATGAAGAGGAAAATGATTTTATATATTTAGGCCGGTGTGTGTGGCTGCAGGGGTCGGGGCCTTCGTCTGGGCCGCTCGCTCTAATGGGATCCAGCCTTGAACGTGTTTTATGTTTGGCCCTCGTGGCTCAAGGCGACGTGTGATGATCCCCGGCTGAATCTAATCCAGATCGTTCAAAAGTCAGCCACACTACCTGCCCCCCCCCTCCCCCCCCCCCCCCCTCCACCCTTATGAAGACATGCTCAGGCACACCGACAGAGGAATACAATAATAACATAAGAGAGCACTGCTGACCTTTAGAGAGACAAGTCAGAGCGCCTCTCTGAGCGATAGCAGCTCATCCTGTGATATATGAAGTGCTCAGTGGAAGCCGTGCCAGGTGAACATTATGTATTCTCTGTTTATTTGACTCACGTCTTGTCCCTTCTCTCCTCAGAGCTCGTACCCGGTGTGGGAGGACTTCAGTGCCAAAGCCACCAAGCTGCACTCTCAGCTCAGGTAGGACGAGTCGTCCCAGCTAATAAAAATATAGATGCAACATTAACAGACTCTTAATGTGACCACGAGGCCGTCTGTTTGTTTTTACAGGACCACCATTCTGGCCTCTGTGGCCTTTTTAGATGCCTTTCAGAAGGTGGCGGACATGGCGACCAACTCTCGAGGTGAGTCCTCAGGAAACCACAACATTAACCATGGTGCTGTTAAAGCCAACACTCACTGGGGCTGGATGTAACTGTGCTCATGCATGAACAGCACGGGTGCACGAGCTCAGGACTGTGAGTGCACCTGTCTTCAGGAGTCAAACCTTCCACAGGGTCAATCATTAGATAAGACTGAAAATGTCGACCTTGTTTAAAAATGTGTGTAATGTGTAGGAACATCAGAGAGGACTGAGGCCGCGGTGCAGAGGCCCAGTGTGAGATCTGGAGAAAAGCAAATGAGACCATGAGGAAGGAATCCGACTGAGTTGATTTCTTGGAAGAATCTTCAGCTCGCTGTGGAGGCAAAGTGCTCGTGTTGACTTCTTCTATCAGTGTTTGACACTCTAAAAAAGAAGCAGGTCAAAGTCCCTCCAGCAGCTCCAAGTACATGATATTCTTCCAACACATTTGCCTGTTGCAGAAATGTATTTGGAGCACAGCATGCCTCCCCGAAGACCTATTTTAAGAAGGGGGGGGGTGCAGCTCAGAGAAGTGAAAATCTGAGCTTATTGTTTCTCGGGTCTTAATGAGGTCTGCTGATCTGCTTTGTCACCCTGAGAGTGGCTGCAGAGCGCCCGGCCAATCACGGCGAGGCGGCTGATTAACACAGATTTCTTCAGAGTCGATCGTAGAGAGCAGAATGTAGGTCAAAAAAGATCTGTGAGCACGGAGCGGTGTGCAGAGGCTCCTGAGAGACACACACACACACACACACACACAGATATTCAGCGAGTGACAGCTGGTCGCCGCTCACCTGACCCTGCAGGTCACATGCCAACATGCTTCTCAAACAGTTTGTTCCTGCGCAGCCCTTTTACTGCTGCAGGAAACATTTGTTCACACATTCTCGGCAGCTTAAATCCTATAGGCTGCTCTGTAACCACGGAGCTTATCGCCATGGCGATACTTCAGGTTACCTTAAATGATTCCTGATGGTGTGGGTGCAGGTTGTTTAAGATGAGGCGAGGTGGAGCGGGGTCGGCCCGCTCGCTGTGATAAAAGCCGACGTGCAGACGCACTTCAAAGTCTGCAGTAAAAAGGAGAGAGAGAGAGAGAGAGAGAGAGAGAGAGAGAGAGAGACAGAGAGAGACAGAGAGAGAGAGAGAGAGACAGAGAGAGAGAGAGAGACAGAGAGAGAGAGAGAGACAGAGACAGAGAGAGAGAGAGAGACAGAGACAGAGAGAGAGACAGAGACAGAGAGAGAGAGAGAGACAGAGACAGAGACAGAGAGAGAGAGAGACAGAGACAGAGAGAGAGAGAGAGGGAGAGAGAGAGAGAGAGAGAGAGAGAGAGATAAAATCCCTGTAAGTGTGTCACTCACACGCCCACTCACTCACTCTGCAGCGCTGTGCAGGGACGTTAACTTCAGGATTACTGTCACAGAGAGAGGGATGCTGGGACGCACAGATTTAAAACATGATACCGTCATCACATCCAGAATCCAGATTCTACATCTCATTTCTACTTCGCTTATTTTTCACGATTCTGCTTATTCGACGTGCAGGCTCAGCTGCATGACGCCACTGTGACGCCTCTTGGCTTTTACTCCTGAACTAATGAGCGGCTTCCGGTCAAGTCGGGAGCAGAGGGAGATCACACATGGGCGAGCTGCGTGTGTGATGTCACGCGAGCTTCTTTATGTGTGCACTTCACCACTGTGATCTCCTCCACTCGTCCATGTCGTCATCATGTCTGATATCTGTTCAATCCAAACGTTTGCAAAGATCAGCACGGCCTGCATGTCGGCGCCTCGTCTCCTGCGGGCGCCCTGCTCGCCTTGCATGTAATTAATTAGAGGAGAGGAATGTCGATATTTAGCGAGCTGGCTCATGAAGGATGACCTCTGAACTCCTGTGGCTGCAGGCTCCGGTGACACAGTTTAGGCGAATGTGTCCCATTCATTCTGTTCACCCTCTCAGCTTTTATTTCACAGAAACTTCAGACCGATCAGGAGGCAGAAAAGAAAAAAGGATTTATTGATTATCACAGTGTTTGTTTGTCTGCCTCGGCGTCACCTCCGCATCGAGCTGAAGGCACCGCAGGGGGCAGACTCTCGATATCCGTCGCCCTGGTTCCCCTCTGGGGTCGGCGGTCTGGCTGCAGCAGCTGGCACAGCTGGAGGCGTCTCTGCCTCCTTCTTCTGCCTCCTTTAATCTACCTTTGACACACTCGCCTCGTCTCAGTCTGCAGACAGCGCACAGCAGCACTTCCTCCTTCATGCAGGCTTCCTGTATCGATCCGCAGAGAGCTCGTGGACGTGGTGTTATTTTAACAGGGCACGCACCTCCAACAGCTGAAGTGAAGATCTCTGTCTCTGCATGTTTTCGGCTCGGCCTTCACGTTCAGGCTTCCTCTCGCTGCGTTGTCCTTTTTTAGAGTTTATGGCCTCAGTCATGGCGTCTGTGTTTTATGAAGCAGCTGGAGGAGTCGGCTGCCAGCCGCTTTGGCAGCGTGTCTGACAGCGCTGGTTCTGAAAGCTACGCTAACAGATCTATGTCCAAAGACACGTCTGTCTGCGTGAACTGGCAGCTCGCATCTGTGTTTAATAAAGTCCCGCTGACCACAGACTCCACATGTGATGACTGTACACGGAGAATTTAGACCCTGCCAGAGATAAATATTTACCTTTTCAACACCCGTCTTTCCTGAGGCCGTGCAGCTTTCTGCTCTTTAATTGTCAGATAGTTCATCTTAATGGTTTTGCCGTCTCGTCTGGACTGTTTTATTGAAGCGCCGTGTCCTGTAGTTGATGCATCTGTTGAAAAGTGGACTTAATGTTTGCTGTTTGGATGTTGCTAGGGCTGGATGACGTGTCTCGGCGGACTTCATTTTCTCCATTTTTGGACATGCTCGGATTAAACGTGGGTCATAGAGTACGAGAAGTTCAGAGCTAATGGTGCACGGGAGATACAGGCTCGGTGTTTTGGGAGGGTGAGGTGAATGTGGTGGGTGGTGGGGCGGCCTGGGTGGGGGATGTGGTTGCAGTGGGATTTCCACAGCTCTGGGTATCCAGGCAGAGGCGTTTAGCTAATCCTCTTAGCCCCACTCTGTAACGCACAGACACACTCGGCCTCCTCTCGTCCTGATCAGCCTGCACAGATTTAAAAAGTCACACTCCGGGATCAGCCTGCAGACTGGGACGCAATTAAGTCTGTTTCTGTCTTTACGTGTGTGTGTGTGTGTGTGTGTGTGTGTGTGTCAGAGGCTGCACACACACAAGCAGACAAACGTCCGAGTCGGTCGGTACACTCTCTCTCTCTCTCTGTACGTCGCTCGTCCTCTCGCCCTGTGCAGGAATGGAGTTGTGTTAGTAGATCAGTGTCTCAGCGAGGCCGTAATCTGCTTGGCCCCTGCGCTTCTCGGGGGTTGGCAGATGGGACGGATATCCCTACCCGCCATCTGGACGGCCTGGCATGGACGAGCTCTGGCCCAGCGCAGGACGAGATCAGGGGATTACTGTCCTCCTTGCTATCCCGACAGCGCAGCTATTTTTACGGACATGTCAAATAATGAGAGTGTGCCCATGTGACCGGCGTTGACATCCATCAAGCCCGGCATTTCATGTTCAGGCCTGACGTGTATTGTACTTAGTGTGCAAGGACATCTGCGTGTTTTGTGTGCTTGACTTAGTAACAGCAGCTTATGGATTTGAGTTTTTGAGATTGAAAATACACGCATACAGAGACACTGACTGCTCCGGTGCAGGAAGGGGCCCTTACTGGGTCTTTGTTTGGATTGCTTCCTTCTCTACATGTTGTACATTTATAAATTACTCTGGACACTGTATCGTCTGATAGTCTTTGAACGCACCATCTCTGAGACTCGGTGGTTATCTTCTGCTGGGATCCAAACTCGAAACTAAACGAGCAGACGAGGTCGAGGAGGTGTTGTTCATTCGTTTTGAAAATACAACCGAGAAGTCTGTGTGTTGTTTTATTTTGAAATTCACAGGATGCTCTGTGAGTTTCCTTGTCTGACTTCCTGTCTGGCTCGGTCTATTCAGAAAATGACTCTAGAAACGTTTTTAGGTGTTACGATACCAGAAGAATCCAACCTAACTGTATCAGTACGTGTGTTACCACGGCGACACAAATATCCCCAACGTCTGATTTTAATCACAACAAAATGCAGCAAACTGTTGCACACGTGTCAGCGGGGAATCGTTGCCAAATAAATTGTGCAATTTAGAGGATGCTGAAGTTTGCTTGCAGCTTTTGATGTACTCGTTCTTCTTTAACGCACCTGAAAAGAAGACACACACACACACACACACACACACACACACACACACCTGCAGTCACACAATGTGGTGAACTGGCCCTTTTTCTGTTATTGTGATAAAGTGCAAATACAAAATGAAAATGTTTTTTTCACCACACTCTGCTTTGAGGACAGATGAACAATCCGAACACAGTCGTCCGTGTTTTCGTGGTCGCCCTAAAAAAAAGAAGAGAATGTTTTCCAGTGTAGAAACCGGAGGCTGAAGCCCGTCTGGAGCGATGATGTGAGGAGCAGACGAAGAAGCTGGGAGTAATAACACGAGCGGGAAAACAAATCTTCCTGCTCAGCACACACTCCGATTCTGAGGCCGAATACCAAACTAAGAAGACAAACATGAGAGTTGTGGGGGAACACTTTGTTCAGCTGTATCCCCAACATGAACCCTGAGAGGAAGGGAGCCGGAGAGGGGAGGGAGAACACACACACACACACACACACACACACACACACACACACACGCACAAGAGGAATGTAGAGGGAATGAAAGGGATCTGTGCTTGGTTTGAATCAGCTGAGGTTGCTGGTTGAAGATCGTTGGGTCAGCTGATGGACAGTTTGTCGGTCCGTCTCTTTGTTCCACATGTTCAGAGGATCCATCCAAAGGGCTCTGACGACTTCCTGTCTCCCGATGCAGCATGAGCGTGATGTTCTTGTCATGAGTTCAGCACGAGTGGAGATGCGACACAGAGAGCACGCCACAGCTGTTGGGGGTTCAGTGCCTTGCTAAATGGCACTTCAGCAGTACTCGGAGAGTGGCCTGGCACCTCTCCATCGAGCAGACCAACTCTCATATTTTGGTCTAGCGTCGTCAGTCCCCTCACCATTGGATTCTCGATGCTTCTCAGTGTTGGATCTATACACACGGTTCATTTTCACCCGTCGATTCAAACAACCAGCTGAATTTAAACCTTTTTATTCAAAACCTTTGCAACAAATAAATCCCACAAACAGCCGCCCCTTTGATCCGTTTTATCCTCCTGATAAGACTGAACAAGAACAGGCTTAAAAACGGTTTCAACACAGCGCACCTTCGTACAGTAACCCTGGAAACAGGAAGTGGGCCGGTCCATTGTGTTAATAATCGATCATACACCTTCCTGCATCCATGCAGGATTTTCTCAACAAAGCATCGCGATGCATCTTAGAATCGATTATTTCCCCCCACCGCTCACTGGGACTCGAGCCGGCGACCCTCCGTGTCCCTACAGACTGAGCGACGCTGACTCAGGGTCACAGAGTAGATGTGCTTGAGTTTGATTTACTCTTTCTGAGACGTTCTGAGCATGTGCGGCTGAACAGCTATAATGCCTTGAAGATCTGTAAAGTTGTTTTCACCATTCATGTATAACCAGTTCAACACAGAACAACTTTGTCGATTGTTTGGTACCTGACGGAATAGGTCAACCTGGAGAAGGTCCGATAGCATCTGACTGAAATATCGCTAACTATCATGGCGGACATGCAATGTGAATAAATTAAATTCTCCTGTCGTGTGTTTATTAAGACAAGGACAGATCAGATGGTCCTATCGAGCTTTAACTGCGGCACAACCTAAATGTTAGTTTAAAGGTCAGAGCACCGAGGATGAGCGGGAGTGACGGTACCTGACGTCCCATCAGGGTGACTTGAACGCTATGTAACGCTAGCCGAGCAGCAGCGTTTGGAGGTTTGCTAACGAGCAGCTCTGCAGCCACGCTGGCAGAGCTGAGAGGTGGGCAGGATGTTCTCAGAGCAGATCAAAACACCCTGACTGAGTTTGAGTCATCTGATTGGAGCAGCTCCATTAAACTCTGAGTCATTCACATTCTGCTTCGTGTTTCACATGTGCTCGACTCTGATTTCCTCCTGAGCTCAGGAGTGCGTTTGTCTTCTGTTCTTCCCTTTTTTCAGCTCCGATGAAAAGCACATCTGGACTTTTATTTTTAGCAGCATTTATGTCTCTGAACAGGAAACTCCTGAACAGACAAAAAAACCCTCCTCCTCCTTGTTCTCCTCCTCCTCCTCAGTCTCACCCTAATGCACTCCAGATCATGTTTACACCACATCAGGACACACCAGGGCCTGTCTGTGTGTGAGTGTGTGTTTATAAGTCTGAGGTAAGGCTTGCCGTGTGTACCGGCCAGACAACAATGGACTGTGTGTGTGTGTCAGAGAGAGAGAGAGACTAAAACAATTGGTCCTGAGGCTGTTTCCTCTGCCTTTCATTAGTGACACAAAGACACACACGAGTTCACTCATAAACATATCCGCTCTTTTAGCTTTCAGATCTTTTCTCACATCTCAAATCTCCGGCTTTGAAACGTTGTGTTTGAGAACAGAAGCTGTTTTCACATTCAGGACAGTCTGTCTCTGGACGTCTTCTTACTCACGTTTGGTTTGTCCGTCACAGCAGGAAGTTTTTTCCTGGTGGATGGAAGGGCGGATGGGCGTCTCCGGAGGCAAGACGTGACGCCAAAAAGGCGGGAGCAGGACTATAATGCCTTTAGCATAATGCTAATGGTGGCTCAGCAGCCGTGTGATATAAACGTCATTGATATTTCCGGCTCTGCTCGGTAACTAGGAGAAGAAGTCTGATTGATTTAATCTCATGTTCTGTCAGATCTTGGTTCTTCGGTTTGGAAACAGAACAGGGAACAGATCCTGTAGAACAGGAAACAGATTCTGGAGAACAGGAAACAGATCCTGTAGAACAGGAAACAGATTCTGGAGAACAGGAAACAGATTTTGGAGAACAGGGAACAGATCCTGGAGAACAGGGAACAGATTCTTGAGAACAGGAAACAGATCCTGTAGAACAGGAAACAGATCCTGTAGAACAGGAAACAGATCCTGGAGAACAGGAAGCAGATTCTTGAGAACAGGAAACAGATCCTGTAGAACAGGAAACAGATCCTGGAGAACAGGAAGCAGATTCTTGAGAACAGGAAACAGATCCTGTAGAACAGGAAACAGATCCTGGAGAACAGGAAACAGATCCTGTAGAACAGGAAACAGATCCTGGAGAACAGGAAACAGATCCTGGAGAACAGGAAACAGATCCTGTAGAACAGGAAACAGATCCTGGAGAACAGGGAACAGATTCTGGAGAACAGGAAACAGATTCTTGAGAACAGGGAACAGATTCTGGAGAATAGGAAACAGAATGCAGCAGGTTGTGTGCGTTCACACATGCAGCTCCTGCTGGAAATATCAGGAGGTTTCTGCAAGTGTGAAAGTTTTGACTTTCGATTTCTCTTCGTGCAGGAACGAGGATCAACACGGAGTCACACCGAGACATTTCCATCAAACACAAACATTTTCATCATAAAGACAGAGCTGGTTGTGTTTTATGTCTAATTGAGGACGAGCAGCACACACTATCAAGGCCTCGTTTGTTTTCCAGGAAAGTGAAATCAGCATTCATCAAATATACTCTTCACCCAAATCTGTCATTGTAAATATACTTTGTGCTGATAAAACATCTGAGACGTCTGAATGAAAGAGTCTGCAGCTCAAACACGACCAAGAGGATCTCATGAAATGATTATTTAATGACCGTGAGCTGAGAGCTTCTGCAGGGCCGCACGCTGTCTCTGTCAATCATGTGAGGTTGAAAGATCTTCATGTCAAGGTTTAATATTTTGAACACTTTCATTTGTTCCAATACCGTTGATGGTTTCAAAAAGTACAGAAGCTTTAAAACAGACGTCCGATCTTCAGTCGTATGGAGTTTACCTGCGATTCAAGGTTATCAAAAAAACTAGAAATGATTAAACTTCTGTTTCAGCTGCTGTGGTGTCAAAACAGGTATCTAGTATTATAACACAATCGTGCTGAACTCTTATTTTCCGGTGTCCACAAACTGCCTCTCTGGGCTCCATCAGCTCCTCCCTGAGCGCAGACACAAAGGAGGCTGCTTTACTTTTTAATGCCGGCTGCTCCAGCTGAGACGCAGCTCCAGAGCTCCTGCTGCGCTTTGAACTGAACGTTTGATGCTGTCTATGATGTTTCGTCAGGATTTTCAAGTCAGAGATCTCCGCCTTGTATTTGCTCAACTGGTTAATAAACGAGACCAGTCGAGCTGTCAGACTCCAAACAGCTCGTTCTCCTTTTGTCTGTTTCAGTGTTTGAATGAAATTCAATGATTCCAGCAGCTTCACTCTTCCAACTTCATTCACTTTGGGTTTTACCTCCTGGACCTGAAGTCTTAGACTTAGTCCTGGACCTGAAGTCTGAGACTTAGTCCTGGACCTGAAGTCTGAGACTTAGTCCTGGACCTGAAGTCTGAGACTTAGTCCTGGAGCTGATGTGTGATACTTAGTCCTGGACCTGAAGTCTGAGATTTAGTCCTGGAGCTGAAGTCTGAGACTTAGTCCTGGACCTGAAGTCTGACACTTAGTCCTGGAGCTGATGTGTGATACTTAGTCCTGGACCTGAAGTCTGAGATTTAGTCCTGGAGCTGAAGTCTGAGACTTAGTCCTGGACCTGAAGTCTGAGACTTAGTCCTGGACCTGAAGTCTGAGACTTAGTCCTAGATCTGTAGTCTGAGGCTTAGTCCTGGACCTGATGTGTGAGACTTAGTCCTGGACCTGAAGTGTGAGACTTAGTCCTGGACCTGATGTATGAGACTTAGTTCTGGACCTGATGTGTGGGAGTTAGTCCTGGACCTGATGTGTGAGACTTAGTCCTGGACCTGATGTGTGAGACTTAGTCCTGGACCTGATGTGTGAGACTTAGTCCTGGACCTGAAGTGTGAGACTTAGTCCTGGACCTGATGTGTGAGACTTAGTCCTGGACCTGAAGTCTGAGACTTAGTCCTGGACCTGAAGTCTGAGACTTAGTCCTAGATCTGTAGTCTGAGGCTTAGTCCTGGACCTGATGTGTGAGACTTAGTCCTGGACCTGATGTGTGAGACTTAGTCCTGGACCTGATGTATGAGACTTAGTTCTGGACCTGATGTGTGGCAGTTAGTCCTGGACCTGATGTGTGAGACTTAGTCCTGGACCTGATGTGTGAGACTTAGTCCTGGACCTGAAGTGTGAGACTTAGTCCTGGACCTGAAGTCTGAGACTTAGTCCTGGACCTGAAGTCTGAGACTAAGTCCTGGACCTGAAGTCTGAGACTTAGTCCTGGACCTGAAGTCTGAGACTTAGTCCTGGACCTGAAGTCTGAGACTTAGTCCTGGACCTGATGTGTGGGAGTTAGTCCTGGACCAGATGTGTGAGACTTAGTCCTGGACCTGATGTGTGAGACTTAGTCCTGGACCTGATGTGTGGGAGTTAGTCCTGGACCTGATGTGTGAGACTTAGTCCTGGACCGGATGTGTGAGACTTAGTTCTGGACCTGATGTGTGGGAGTTAGTCCTGGACCTGATGTGCGGGAGTTAGTCCTGGACCTGATGTGTGAGACTTAGTCCTGGGCCTGATGTGTGAGAGTTAGTCCTGGACTTGATGTGTGAGACTTAGTCCTGGACCTGAAGTGTGAGACTTGGTCCTGGACCTGATGTGTGAGACTTAGTCCTGGACCTGAAGTGTGAGACTTAGTTCTGGACCTGATGTGTGAGAGTTAGTCCTGGGCCTGATGTGTGAGAGTTAGTCCTGGACCTGATGTGTGAGAGTTAGTCCTGGACTTGATGTGTGAGACTTAGTCCTGGACTTGATGTGTGAGACTTAGTCCTGGAGCTGAAGTCTGAGACTTAGTCCTGGAGCTGATGTGTGAGACTTAGTCCTGGACCGGATGTGTGAGACTTAGTTCTGGACCTGATGTGTGGGAGTTAGTCCTGGACCTGATGTGCGGGAGTTAGTCCTGGACCTGATGTGTGAGACTTAGTCCTGGGCCTGATGTGTGAGAGTTAGTCCTGGACTTGATGTGTGAGACTTAGTCCTGGACCTGAAGTGTGAGACTTGGTCCTGGACCTGATGTGTGAGACTTAGTCCTGGACCTGAAGTGTGAGACTTAGTCCTGGACCTGATGTGTGAGAGTTAGTCCTGGACCTGAAGTCTGAGACTTAGTCCTGGACCTGAAGTCTGAGACTTAGTCCTGGAGCTGATGTGTGATACTTAGTCCTGGACCTGAAGTCTGAGATTTAGTCCTGGAGCTGAAGTCTGAGACTTAGTCCTGGACCTGAAGTCTGACACTTAGTCCTGGAGCTGATGTGTGATACTTAGTCCTGGACCTGAAGTCTGAGATTTAGTCCTGGAGCTGAAGTCTGAGACTTAGTCCTGGACCTGAAGTCTGAGACTTAGTCCTGGACCTGAAGTCTGAGACTTAGTCCTAGATCTGTAGTCTGAGGCTTAGTCCTGGACCTGATGTGTGAGACTTAGTCCTGGACCTGAAGTGTGAGACTTAGTCCTGGACCTGATGTATGAGACTTAGTTCTGGACCTGATGTGTGGGAGTTAGTCCTGGACCTGATGTGTGAGACTTAGTCCTGGACCTGATGTGTGAGACTTAGTCCTGGACCTGATGTGTGAGACTTAGTCCTGGACCTGAAGTGTGAGACTTAGTCCTGGACCTGATGTGTGAGACTTAGTCCTGGACCTGAAGTCTGAGACTTAGTCCTGGACCTGAAGTCTGAGACTTAGTCCTAGATCTGTAGTCTGAGGCTTAGTCCTGGACCTGATGTGTGAGACTTAGTCCTGGACCTGATGTGTGAGACTTAGTCCTGGACCTGATGTATGAGACTTAGTTCTGGACCTGATGTGTGGCAGTTAGTCCTGGACCTGATGTGTGAGACTTAGTCCTGGACCTGATGTGTGAGACTTAGTCCTGGACCTGAAGTGTGAGACTTAGTCCTGGACCTGAAGTCTGAGACTTAGTCCTGGACCTGAAGTCTGAGACTAAGTCCTGGACCTGAAGTCTGAGACTTAGTCCTGGACCTGAAGTCTGAGACTTAGTCCTGGACCTGAAGTCTGAGACTTAGTCCTGGACCTGATGTGTGGGAGTTAGTCCTGGACCAGATGTGTGAGACTTAGTCCTGGACCTGATGTGTGAGACTTAGTCCTGGACCTGATGTGTGGGAGTTAGTCCTGGACCTGATGTGTGAGACTTAGTCCTGGACCGGATGTGTGAGACTTAGTTCTGGACCTGATGTGTGGGAGTTAGTCCTGGACCTGATGTGCGGGAGTTAGTCCTGGACCTGATGTGTGAGACTTAGTCCTGGGCCTGATGTGTGAGAGTTAGTCCTGGACTTGATGTGTGAGACTTAGTCCTGGACCTGAAGTGTGAGACTTGGTCCTGGACCTGATGTGTGAGACTTAGTCCTGGACCTGAAGTGTGAGACTTAGTTCTGGACCTGATGTGTGAGAGTTAGTCCTGGGCCTGATGTGTGAGAGTTAGTCCTGGACCTGATGTGTGAGAGTTAGTCCTGGACTTGATGTGTGAGACTTAGTCCTGGACTTGATGTGTGAGACTTAGTCCTGGAGCTGAAGTCTGAGACTTAGTCCTGGAGCTGATGTGTGAGACTTAGTCCTGGACCGGATGTGTGAGACTTAGTTCTGGACCTGATGTGTGGGAGTTAGTCCTGGACCTGATGTGCGGGAGTTAGTCCTGGACCTGATGTGTGAGACTTAGTCCTGGGCCTGATGTGTGAGAGTTAGTCCTGGACTTGATGTGTGAGACTTAGTCCTGGACCTGAAGTGTGAGACTTGGTCCTGGACCTGATGTGTGAGACTTAGTCCTGGACCTGAAGTGTGAGACTTAGTCCTGGACCTGATGTGTGAGAGTTAGTCCTGGGCCTGATGTGTGAGAGTTAGTCCTGGGCCTGATGTGTGAGAGTTAGTCCTGGACCTGATGTGTGAGAGTTAGTCCTGGACTTGATGTGTGAGACTTAGTCCTGGACTTGATGTGTGAGACTTAGTCCTGGAGCTGAAGTCTGAGACTTAGTCCTGGAGCTGATGTGCGAGACTTAGTCCTGGACCGGATGTGTGAGACTTAGTCCTGGACCAGATGTGTGGGAGTTAGTCCTGGACCTGATGTGTGAGACTTAGTCCTGGACCGGATGTGTGAGACTTAGTCCTGGACCTGAAGTGTGAGACTTGGTCCTGGACCTGATGTGTGGGAGTCCTGGTTGCACCTGCAGCAGCTGAACACTTCCTCTGACCCTGACTGACCGAACCCTCCGGCCCGTCGTCTCTGTGTAACGTCTTTCATCCTCCCCTCTCTCCTCGTCCTCCCGCCTCTCTTCATCCATCACTGGCCTCGGCTGTGTCGCTGCCAGCTCACATTCTGCTGCTCTTAAAGGACGGTGGGGGGGGGGGCGGCTGAACCGCCTGAGCTCCAGGGCCGAGGTGCCAACGTGACGAATCACTGTTGTCTCACGCGCGAGGGGATTTCCATCAGTCCAGTCGTCTGTGTGAGAGCTTTATACTCCTGGACGTGTTACTGCGAGGATGTTCTGTACCTTCGAGCTCTACAGCCACACAAACAGGCTTTATTGACACAGGAAGTAGAGAGGGAAGCAGCGAGTCCAGCTCGGCAGTCTCGAGTGCAAATGAAACCCGATTCGAGCGGAGGGGTTAAGATCCTGAAAGAGGGAGAGACGGTTAAGCTAAGCCGCCATGTTGAAGACATCAGGGCCCGTCGGTGTTTAGCTCCTGGCTCCGGCTCCTGGCAGGAGAGCCCCAATAAAGCAGGCTATTAAAGCGCTGCTCCTTCCCGAGGAGTCGGGGGGGGGGGGAGTTAATCAGAACCAGAGCTGTGGGTGAAAGCGCTCTCTAACCGCTCAGACCACAGCGAGCCGATACTGGAGTTTAAGGTTCCTGGTTTAACCCGACTGTGGGGGCTCGACCTTCCCACCGAGAATCCTGTGTAGCTCTCAGCAGGCGCAGCAGATCTGCTGACTGCTCTCTATTTATGTTCAGTTTAGATATATGGGACCAGGCGCCAACAGCACCGGCTACACGTTGTAATGAACCGCACATTTCTGTTTGTTCCTGTCTGAAGATATATGGCCGGGTTGCGTAAGCGCCCTGCTGCACAGTGATCATTCATGCACGTGTGGGTGTCTGCTATGAGGCCCGAAAGACCCAGGGGTCCACGTCTGCTAAATAATCACTTTCCCAGCTCCGACCCACTTCAAGCCAGTTTTCAAGAATGAACTGACAAACCTGTTCCAAACACGAACGAGGATGCAGATGCATGAATGAACGACGCCACACTGATAATCTTTAAAAATGGAGAATCGTCAGGAGAGACGCTCCACATGCTGTGTTGTTTACATGTGGATTGGTTTCTCTAGTTTATTGCTTGATTACAATGAGGAGGCAGCTGAATGTTCAGCAGTCCGGGACAAATTTCCCCAAGGCGACAATAAAGTAAAATAGAATCTATAAAAACAACAGCAGAGAGTAAAGAGAGAAGCACGAACAACATCAAAGACAGACATGTTGTATTTCCACTCCTCTCTGCATGAGCATGCACGGTGCTCCATCCGTCCGGTGGAGGCCAGAGGCCAGCATGTCTTCAGGACGTGGGCAGGAAGCCTCTGGACCTCCCCAGGATGTAGCTGTCAGCTGATCTCCCCTCTGGGAGGGGAAAGGAGAAGAGGAGGAGGAGACAGGAGGCGAAAGGAAGAGAAATTGGCAGGTGTGGACGGGACGGGACGGGACGGGAGAGTGGGGGTTGGTGGCTCTGGTGACATTGCGATGGTCTGTTAAAGAGATAAAAGGCTCCCCTCCTCTCTCTGTGTGTCTCCCCTTCAGCCTCCCTCCATCCTGCACGAGCTGTAATCCTTTTAAGAGGAGAGAGGCAGAACCTGTGCACACGTGTCCTCTGTCTCCACGCTCCGCCGTGTCCTCTAAAGACGGACACATTTTTGTATTTGTATCCAGAACTGAGCACATGTGAACTCCATCACTGCCTGCTGTGTGTGAAACAGCTGGATGACCTTTGACCTCCAACCCTTTCCTCGCTGTCTGTCACCCAGAACATAGCAAGAGAGCAGCCCTCACCCTCCTCCTCACCTCCTCCTCCATCGTCGGTGCTTTCACACTCGCTATTAAACTCCTGAAAACTTCACACACACTTTTTCTCACCTGATGTGAGAATGTAGCAGAAACATACTCCAGATGTTTAAATCCTCTGATCGGCACACGACCTGAAACTGTTTGCATGCATGTGATGAAACTGCTTCTGTCCGTGGATAAAACGTCTGACTACACTGCTTCATCAGTTTTTTTTGTCCCGCCTCCTGAGACTGAAGCAGCTCTGGAAGCTTTGAGGGAAAGTGTTTATCAGGAGTGCACGTGTGAAAATGGCTCCTGAGATCGAGTCCAGATCTGTTGTTCTGTGTTGCAGTCTTCACTGAATCTGACAGCCAAGTTTGGGAGAATTTTTTTGTTTTGTTGTTAAACTCTGGGAGAGACGTGGTGTCGGCTGGATGCTAACCTAGTTTCTTTATCTGGCGAATGGAGCGCAGGTCTCAGCGGACACACATCTGGAGCCTTCCTCTGTTGGAGTCTGTGTATCAGGGGTTTGAGCGGTGCAGGTTAGAGCCGGTTTTTGTCCACCCTGCACAGACGGTGTTTAGGAAACAGAGAGAGAGAGAGAGAGAGAGAGAGAGAGAGAGAGAGAGAACAGGAAAGGCAGAGCAGGCAGGGAAGAATAGAGGGATATCCCCTTTCATGGTTCCCTCCTTTTTCCTCCAGGATAGAGGAGGCGAGAACTTCGGAAAGGGAGGGGGGTAAATCACACCACCTGTCTTTATATACACACACAGACACACACACACACACACACACACACACACACACACTCACACACACTCACACAGTGTGTACAGATGCCCTCATGACCATAAATTGTGTCGTTCATGTCAACACTGTGTGACCTGTCTGCCTGTCTGCAGCTGACAGATATCCTCTCTGTCTGTGTGTGTGTGTGTGTGTGTGTGTGTGTGTGTGTGTGTGTGTGTGTGTGTGTGTGTGAGTGTGTGTGTGTGTGTGTGTGTCTGTGTCCAGAGACCCTCAGATTAGCCCTATGTGGCCCAGATTACAGCAGGATCAGTGCTACCAAATATTGCCGCGACCTGTGAACCCTCATTAAGGCGATGGACAGTCTGGGCTTTAGGGGGCTGAAATCCACGTTTTTAATTACAGTTGAGCAGAGAGGAAAAGTACAGTAACCCGTCCACACAAGCTGCTGTTTACTGGGAATCATGGGCGCCATCTTCAAGTGTCAGAGGGGAGCTGCATGTTTGGTCAGAGGAGGGGGGGGGGGGGGGGGGTGTAGGGTTTTAATTTCCTGGCTCTGTGTCTCATTTGCTTTCCCCCCAAACAAAATAGATGTTTCTGTTCTCTGCTTTTCACATCAGCTCGTGGCCCCCTGGTGGCTGCAGCTGGAAAGCATCCTGATAGATCTGTCTGACGGGAGAGAATTAGACTCTCCTGATGTGTCTCCTTATGAAACATCAGATTCCTCCAGGCAGAGAGGCTCATCTCTGATTGCAATGTCAACTTCCTCTATCGACGGTGACACTTTGTCTGTCTTCTTATCCGATCCAAGGTGCCACCAGGGACGTTGGCTCAGCTCTCACCAGGATGTGTATGCGCCACCGCAGCATTGAGGCAAAATTACGCCACTTCACCAAGTACGTGTCACCTGTCTTTTCTTTTTTTTATCCAAAAAAGCAATTTTCTGCCCTCTCTTCCCTTGAGGGGATTATTTTGTTTCCTTATCGTCTCTGCCGACCTTCCTCTCGTCCTGAGTGTTTCTGTGAAGAAGTGTAAATAAAGTTATCTGTCTCTGACTCGCTCTTGTTTTGTCTCCTCGTGTCTGCAGTGCTCTTATGGAAGGTCTGGTGACGCCGCTGCAGGACCGGATAGAGGAGTGGAAGAAGACGGCGAATCAGCTGGACAAAGACCACGCCAAAGGTGACCAATCAGAAACACGCATCAGTAACCCCGCTCTCAGGGCACGTTGCATGAAATGTAAATATTCTCTGCTGTTTGTGCTCCTCAGAATACAAGCGGTCTCGCCAGGAAATCAAAAGGAAGTCATTAGATACGATCAAACTCCAGAAGAAAGCAAGAAAAGGTGAGACACTCTCGACCTATTAAAACCTGTGATGATTCTGCTCAGCTCTCGGTGCCTGTTTCAGACTGAACTGGCGCCATCTAGGGTCCAGACTCAGAAATAACTCCCCCCTGCCCGGCACTGAGGCTCCTCTCCTCCAGCTTCGGATGATTTATCAGTTTCTGTCTCATAAATCAAACCAATGATCTTCCTTCCTGGCTGCACTTCCATTTGGCCCGACTGCTGCTCGTAATCAAACTCATATTTTCATAAAGCGGGGGTACGGGTCTCAGATTTTATGCAGCTAACTCTGCCTGTTCTTCTTTCTCTCCTCCCCCCTTGCCTGCCCTCTAACCCCCCCCCCCCCCCTTTTTATTCTGCCTCTTTCCTCGGGCTGTAGAGCTTCTAGGTATGTTTGCCCTCCATGAAAAAAGCATCATAATCATCTTTTGATCCAAACCTGCCAGTCAAAGAAAACCCCGGGATGTCTTCACAGTTTTGGTTATTGGAGGAAAAAAAACTTGTATTTTACTTTTTTTTTTGAAAAATGTTCTTTTTTTAAAATGTATTTCAGAGAGCTACGTCAGAAGTTTGATGTATCACTCTTGGGTTTGCTAAATATTAACATACAACCAGGAACTGCTTAGCTTAGCTTAGCTTAGCATAAAGACTTGAAACAAGGGGACTCTGTTAGCTTAGCGCTAATAAAAAATAGCAAAAAAATGTCTCACAGCTTCTCCAACATTAACCTGATTTATCTTGTCTGGTGCATGCAGAAAAATAAGATTTAGCTAGCTAGTGTCCCGTTGTTATTGTTGTTGTTTCTAAACTTTATGCTAAGCTACGCTAAGTGGTAGCTTGAAGGTAGGAGCAGTGAGTTAACCAAACATGTGAAGGTGTCCTGCAGGGTGAGGACATGGTTGGCTCATCTTCATCACACTTTCTTCTTCTGCATCCTTCAGCGTCTTTGTGGTTTCCGGTCTCGATTTTAACTCGAAGACATCTTGTTTACTTTCATGTGCAGTCATTTCCATTTCAGGAGTCAACACTTCTTCTACATCCACTCATTCCTGATCAAATGTGTCATCGTCCTGTGGTTCCCACGTTCATGAATCTTCAGAGTGACTTTATGTAGACGAGCAGTTTATCATCATGTCTTAATCATCTCTCATGTTTATTCTTTCCATCCTCCCTCTACGTCAACTCTTCATAACTATCACCCGTCCAAACTTCCAATCTTTTTCCGTCCTCCTCCTCCTCTCTCCCTTCTTGACCCCTTAACAACCCTGAACCTCTTGACTCCACCCTCCCCCCCTCCTCTGTCTCTCCTCACCCAGGCCGGGGTAACTTGCGCCCCCAGCTGGACAGCGCCATGCAGGACGTGACCGACCTGTACCTGCTGATGGAGGAGACGGAGAAGCAGGCGGTGCGCAGAGCCCTCCTGGAAGAGAGGGGGCGCTACTGCACGTTCATCAACCTGCTGCAGCCCGTGGTGGTGAGGCACATTCCTCCCTCGCACAACTAAGACTTCTTCTTTTGAAGCACCGGTTGTTTAACTTCATCCCTCTGCTGTCGCCTCCAGAACGTAGAGATCGCCATGCTGGGAGAGATAACGCATTTACAGGCGATTGTTGATGACCTCACAGTGCTGACTGAAGACCCACACAAGCTGCCGCCAGCCAGTGAGCAGGTAAGAGAGCTCAGCGCGTCTAATCCAAGCAGTGACCTTCGGTGTTGGAAAATGAAGCTGAAGTTTAACATCCTGCAGTACCTGGAGTGTCCACTAGAGGCTGGCTGCAGCAGCACAGGAAGTCACATACACACCCATTCAAAAAGCCTGTTTTTACAGCAGACATGAACATGTTTACAGCCTGCTAAGTGTGATTTATTGTCATCACGGGTACAAACTGTACGGGGGGGTGATTTATATTCATAGCTGGTTTGATTGACAGGTGGGCGGGATGGTTTTGTCATGAGGCTTAAAACCCGCCTCAGCCTTTCATTAGGTTGAAAGGAAGTTAGGCTGAGTCAGCATTTGCAGCGTGGTGGCTCGCTGCCATTGAGCCTCTGGCGCCCCCTGCAGGAGCAGACGGGTGACGTCACTCAGGCTTCATCCATTCATCTGGTGTTTTTAAGGTCACAATCAAATCTCTCTGGCCTTAAAGCCGTCTGTGACTGTCAGGTGATTTTCTTGATCCATCTCGTTACAAAATAAAATCAGATTTTTCAGTTCATGATATTTTGCCATCAACAGGACTTCCTTCAGTTCTTTTAGTTATTCATCAAAGTCATTCTTCAGATCCCTTTATAAATCTGTTACCGCGGCCTTCCTCCGTCGTTGCCGAGTCATCACTGCTGGATTTTTGTGTGTTTGCAGGTGATCCGGGACCTGAAAGGTTCAGACTTCAGCTGGTCCTACCAGACCCCCCCTTCCTCCCCCAGCAGCACCGGCTCCAGGAAGAGCAGCATGTGCAGGTACACACACACACACACACACACACACACTTTGTTGCTCTTTGTTCTGTGCAGAGTTTTGTTCTCTGTTTGAGGTTTTCTGTGTGGTGTTGCATGTTTTTGCAAAGGGTTTATTTAATTCATGCTGCTCGTTGTCAAGTTCTCTTTTGGCAGTATGAATTCACACGCTGGATAGACAAACTCAATGTGGTCATGAATACCTGAGTCCCGTCCCTCCTCAGGTACCGTCGCTGTGCAGAGCGCGGCGTCTCTCGCCAGCTTCTCGGCTCTCGGCAGATTTGCGGTGCTCAAGCTTCTTACAGACAGATTAGGTCCAAAGCTGTGAAACATCACAGAGTGACAGCCTCGAGCCTCCAGCAGAACCCAAATCCACGTATTCATAGTCTAATGATGGCTGTTCGACTGTTTATTTATAGCCGTGTGTAAGCGCTGCATTCAAGGACCAAGGATTGTCTGTTGAAGTGAACTGATGAAGTGTTGTGTTCAGGGAAGGTGAGAGCTCGTGCGGCTTGTCTCAGTGAACCCCACAGCCTACTGTTACTCCTTCACATGCTTTAAAGCTGGTTAAAGTTGTAAATCCCCGCGCAGAGATGAGTCAGTGAAGGGCTCGCTCCTCCCAGACGTCCTTGATTTCAGCCTGACCGCTCAACATTTCTCCGTTTCTCCAGCGAGCCTGAAAAAGTTTTTTAATAAGCTGCAGTACGTCCAATCGTCTGCGCTCGCACTGAGTCTTTTGTGATTTTTTTTAAAAAAGAAATGAAAATCCAAAGATTACAGGATTTTCTCTGTACAACAGCGACGTACCAAAATAATAGAAAATTGTGATTTAGAGACAAAGATATGGTGCAGCGGGATGGAGAGAAAACAAGCTCACGGAGAAAGTCTTAGAGGAGCGACTCAGGGGACGGAAGAAGAGCGTCTGCTTCTGAGTGATTTAAGGTTATTTAATTTGTCATATTTAATTTGGCAATCCTCCTTAAGCTTCACCCGAGAGGACGGAGATTAAGGGGGAACGATAACTTCCAACATATTCCAGAGGGGGGAGGAGGAGGAGGAGGAGGAGGAGGAGGAGGGGGGGGGGGGGGGTGAAGCACATTTTCAGTGCGTGGGTGACACAGAGAAGTGAGAAGGACAAAAAGCCCAGAGACAGCAGTTCACAGGGAAAGAATAATCAAAGACGAGATGACTTGTTAATGCTGTTTGATGCACAACATTTAGAAGAATGGCATCATTTAGAATCTTCACACACTGAGCCTCCGTGTTCTCGGCCTCTCCTCATCTATTTTTCATTAAGCTTCTCTTGTTTTTCTGCACGGCGCTGGACTCAAATCCCCCCCCGAAAAAAAAAAACCACGTTTCAGAACAAAAACAGGGAGAAAAATCGTGATCACAATCCTGTCTTACATGCAGACTGAACGTTTCATGGAGCGTCACTGAAAGAGTGCTGTCGTTACTCTGCATGAGGCTGAAGGAGCTGCACCGAGGGATTATGGGTGGACCGCTGCAAACACGACGTGAGGGCAGCCATGACGAGAAGAGAGAAACTCATTCTAACTTCACTTTGAGCGAAACGTGTAACAAACAGGCCGTTTACAAAACAAACACAACGTGCAGTCATCAGTGTTTCCCCCCGCACGCTCCGTGTCCGCTCTCAAGACGTAAAGCGAGGGGCCCGGGTTCAGGTCCAAACCGTTACTCCTTTCTTGTGCATCTTCTCTCTCTCTCTCTCTCTCTCCCGTCTCTGCTCCTGTGATCTCATGACCGTCGTTTGCATTTGTTGTTCTCTTAAGGACGACGTGGACACGTGACGGGGACTTTTCCGATGTCATTTCATAACGCACAAACGATCCTGCGAACCGAAGAAACAGTAAATACTGCTGGGTGAAAAAAAGGGTCATTTATTCTATGTGCTGAGTTCAAGCGTCGACTCTTCGCCGTGATCACGAGCACATTTGTGCAGACCACATTAGTGTCATCGTCATGGCAGGATTACAGAGCGCTGTTACTCCGAGATAAATGAGGTGCCAGGAACACAGAGGTAAACAAACCTGTAGTGACGGCTGCTTTCAGCATCATCATAAAAACAGATGTGACTTCCTTCCACAGTCTCCTTCAGATGCCCTCTGCAGGAGCCCATCGCCTCAGCAGCGTCTCCTCCCACGACTCCGGCTTCGTCTCCCAGGACGCCAACACCCACTCCAAGCCTCCGTCACCCATGCCCTCTGACATCACCAGCCAGGTAGCAAACACGCCGACTCACTCATCGGCAGTTCAACATAAACCTCCCCGATTAACACCAACACGTCTTCATGTGGAACTTTCCCTCTTTCCTGATTTGCATTTCAGTCACAGAGCGTGTTCACAATAAGCAGGCAGCGCTGTAATACAGCTTTACCAGTTGCGAATGTGGAATTTTTTTGTTCCCACTGGGCTGATAAAGTTATTCAGACTCTCACGGTCTGAACATATTGCAGCGTAGAGAACACAGTGTGCAAAAAAAAGAAAAAACCCCACAGCACACCAACTGATGCAATGTTCTTCTCTGAATAAAGGATCTGACTGGGTACTTTATTTTCGATCCGGGCGATGTTATAGATCCCCTCAGAGCGGGGGGGGGGGGACTCCCCCCTCTCTCCTATATAAGCTCATCAACACTCGTCTCCTTCTCTCACCTCTGTAACTCTTCATCACATCTCCATACACCATCCTTCATACACTCCTCTCTCTCTCTCTCACTTCCTCTTCCAACCCCCGTGTTGTTTGCTCCGTCTTCCCTCTCCCAGAAATCCACCAGCTCTGCCTCCTCCGAGGCTTCAGAAACCTGCCAGTCTGTCAGCGAGTGCAGCTCTCCCACAGCGGTTAGTACAGCCCTCTCCCTCCTGTATTGGACCCACACACACACACACACACACACACACACACACACACACACGCATTGTTGTCTGTATCCTGAAGAGGCCTGTGGGCTCCACAGCGCTGTGACGTGGACTCTTCATGGATGTTCGAGCACTCTGACTCAGACTTGTCTGTCCGTTTCGCAGTTTGGCTCATGCTCATCCTTCGGTACCTTTCGCCCTGCTTTCTCTCACACTGGCACCATCAGGCCTCTCTCTGTCATACTTCCTGCGTCCCCCACATTTAACCACTCCCCCGGATCCAACACCCCCTCACCCACATCAAAGGTTCCTAGCTGGAAGGTTTGTTTTTCATTTGCATTTTATTCTCCTGCTTTGACTCTTAATGCTTCTTTGACCTCACAGTCACATGTTTCTGTTTCTCATCGAGCTCAGTTTGCTCTCAAACTGAGACAGCTTCATCGTTTAATAACCCTTAACATAGCCTGATGAAGTCTGCCCATGTCAACATCAGCATCCAGCCAGTTTATGAGCCAAATCAGCAGCTTGCATGTGAAGTGGACTGCATGACGGTTGGGGGGGGGTTGGAATATTAAGAGGTGCACACTGGGAGGAGGGTCTCAATGCTCTGTCTGCTGCTGCAGGACTGGGCCAAGTCCAGCTCCTGTGAGCCGTCGTTGGCGAGCACTTTGCACCGTAGGAGGGAGTCCATGGAGAAGATGAGAGAACTTGAAGCTCCGCCGAGTCCGCTCGGGTATTCTGGGATGCAACCAGACGATCCACACCGAGCGAGAACCGGCGCAGGAAGCATTGCAGCGAAGGTGAGTGTGAAGATGTGCACGCCAGCGTACGGGGGGGGGGGATGCATCTGCAAATGTGTCCTGATCTTCGTGTGTGTGTGTGTGTGTGTGTGTGTGTGTGTGTGTGTGTGTGTGTGTGTGTGTGGTTTCCAGCACGGGGAGCCTCTCTCTCCAGCAGCCAGCACTCTGGCGATGGTCCTGACCAGAGGTCTGAGTATGGAGCAGCAGAAGAGCAGCAGGGACTCGCTGCAGTACTCCAGCGGCTACAGCACCCAGACCAACACGCCGTCCTGCTCCGAGGACACCATCCCCTCTCAAGGTAACACACACACACACACACACACACACACACACACACACACACACGTTCACACACACTTCTGTAGACGAAGCACAGCACTGTTAGCTTCCAGTGTTAGCGTGAGAACTGTAAAGATGGATTCAGGACGTCGTGCAGAAGGAAACGATTCTCAACACTCGCTGTCTCCTCCAGGTTCTGACTACGAGTGCTACTCTCTCAACGGGGACGCTGACAGTGAGGGACAGGCGGACTTCGACAAGTCCTCCACCATCCCTCGACACAGCAACATCGCTCAGAGCTATCGCCGCATGATCCAAACCAAGAGGCCGGCCAGCACGGCGGGTCTGCCGGCGGGAAAGACCCTGCAGGGAACGACCAACGGCTCGGGCGGGAGCAGCTCTGGAGCCATCACCTCCGGCACGGCAACTATCCGCCGAACGCCGTCCTCCAAAACCGGATTGAGACGCACGCCATCTACGTCTGGCCCCATTCCGATTCGGCCCCCCATCGTGCCAGTCAAGACCCCCACGGTGCCAGATTCTCCGGGGTACGCCAGCCCATCTCAGCACCGCTCAGGCAGCGAGGAGTTCCTGTACGGTGACGACCCGGCAGCTGGCGACTACCCGAGGGCGTCTCCAAAGAGGATGAGCCTCCCTGACACGTCCTGGGGGGGCGGAGGAGGGGGGGCAGACAGGACTGGTTACGCCCAACAGGATCCTTGCATGGTCGCCCACAGCGCCGAGGAGGACCCTCTGCTGGCTGCAAACCGCCACAGCCTGGTGGAGAAGATCGGGGAGCTGGTGGCGAGCGCCCACGCCCTGGGCGAAGGTCACTTCCCCTTCAGCAGCTCTTTGCCAGGCGAGGCGGCTCAGCGTGCACCTCAGGAGCCGGCCTCTGAGACTCAGGAGGACTTGGACATGCTGGTGTCGATACGCCGCGGAGTGAAGCTCCGCAAGACGGTGACTGACGACCGGTCGGGTCCCAGGATCCTGCGGTAGCGGAGCGGCTGCTGTGCTCTTATTGAACCTTTGTAGTGAAACACAGCAGCACTCACCTGAGGCGTGAAGCCAGGTACAACGGTCAAGAAGCAGTCAGGAAGGTTTCACGCTTGTGAAATGGTTTTGTAGCTGCAGAAATATTTGGTGCATGCGTGAAAACGTTTGGAAGAAAGAGAGAGAGGGAAAAAAAAAAAAGGTGTTTATATGTTTTAAAAATGTTTTTAACAGTGTCGGAGCAGATGTGTGCACACGACCCTGAACACAGACATCAGCATGTTTCCTCATGGCCCCACTTCATCCAGTTAGTACTGAGGAGCTCCTGACCTCTCACCTCATGGTGGGTTCATCCATCATGCTCCGAGAGTGAAGAGAACGTCTTTGAATAAATCAATGAGGCTCCTCATTGACCACAGTTATCACCGTAAACATGATCAATCATTTACAGACTGATGCTGTAAAAGCTGAACTGACGGAGCTCACAGGATGCACAAACTATTTCAACATCTACAAAACTAGTATGCAAGCTCAAATCTCATCTGACTGCGTATAAGAGGAGGATGTGAGGTGACTGAAGGTTCACAGAGTGACGCCGAGTCTCTTCATGTATGTATGGCGTACGTACAAAGTGATCCATATTTTCTTGGTTTTTATTCTCTCTTGTTTTCCTGTCTGTGCGTCTTTGCTCCCCGTGTGATCCGCTCCTTGTTGATGGACTGCTCCGCCTGTTTTTTTCTTCTTGCTCTTATGATTATTATGATATTGTTTGTTTCCGGTTAACACCTGCAAAGTGATGAGCGCGTGTTGTTTTCATCATTACTGTATAAGTACCGTATTACTGTTTTGTTTGAGAAGCTGGGCAGCAGCAGCCGTGGAAGTCATGTAAATTAGGAGCAATATGGCAGTGTTTTTATTGCTGTACTGTACTGTCGATATATTCTGCTAATAAACCGGCTTTTTACTGTTCAAGGCTTCGACTGTCTCTGTCTGTAACATCATGAAAGCAGAGTAAAAAAAAAGAGAAAGAAATGAGAGTGAAACGTTGATGATAAAAAAGGCTTCTGAGGCAACGCTTACTTTACTGTCGCTGAAGGAAGATGTGTATATCCATATAAACACACACATGTCCATATAAATACACACACATGTTCATATAAACACACATGTTCATATAAATACACACATGTCCATATAAATACACACATGTCCATATAAACACACATGTTCATATAAACACACACACATGTTCATATAAATACACACACATGTTCATATAAATACACATGTTCATATAAACACACATGTTCATATAAATACACATGTTCATATAAATACACACACATGTTCATATAAATACACACATGTCCATATAAACACACACATGTTCATATAAATACACACACATGTCCATATAAACACACACATGTCCATATAAACACACACATGTCCATATAAACACACACATGTTCATATAAACACACATGTTCATATAAATACACACATGTTCATATAAACACACATGTTCATATAAATACACACACATGTCCATATAAACACACACATGTTCATATAAACACACATGTTCATATAAATACACATGTTCATATAAATACACATGTTCATATAAACACACATGTTCATATAAATACACACACATGTCCATATAAACACACACATGTTCATATAAACACACATGTTCATATAAATACACATGTTCATATAAATACACACATGTTCATATAAACACACATGTTCATATAAATACACATGTTCATATAAATACACACACATGTTCATATAAATACACACATGTTCATATAAATACACACACATGTCCATATAAACACACACATGTTCATATAAATACACACATGTTCATATAAACACACATGTTCATATAAATACACACACATGTCCATATAAACACACACATGTTCATATAAACACACATGTTCATATAAATACACACGTCCATATAAATACACATGTTCATATAAACACACATGTTCATATAAATACACACATGTTCATATAAACACACATGTTCATATAAATACACATGTTCATATAAACACACACATGTTCATATAAACACACATGTTCATATAAACTCACCGTCCTGCAGCGGTGATGTATTGACAAACCCTTTGGTTTCCCTCCGGATCAATAAAGTATCGATCTCTTTCTAGATCAAAAAAATAATAATAAATCTGTTTCGAAGTGACGAACATCGGAGAGAAGTTCGAACACGAGCGAGGAGGAAACAACAGGAAGTGGAAACAGCATGTCTGATCAGACACACAGGTGCTGACAGGAAGTGGAAACAGCATGTCTGATCAGACACACAGGTGCTGACAGGAAGTGGAAACAACATGTCTGGTCAGACACACAGGTGCTGACAGGAAGTGACCGGAAGCAGAGCTCATTTTGATTATAATTATATAATCGGCTTTCTTCTCATAATTATTACGACATTTATGCAGTTAAAAGCCAAAATGACGACATGATAGTGTGGGACGTTACGATTTTATATTTTGACCTTTGACCTCGTAATTAAGACTTTTTAATCAAACAGTATGACTGAAGCCTTTTCTATCTGTCGTAACGTGACTTCTTCCATAAAGGATGAAATGTCCTGAATAACAAAATAAAACTAAACATTATGCTGCTGGGGAAAGACGTCTCTTTATTCTGTAACAGTCGGTATATTTACAACATCTTAAATCAGATTTGAGTGTTTTCACCAGCCTTAGGAAGTTTTATATCTTCTCCACTTCAGAGTTTTGATACTGTGGAGTTTTATTCTCTCGCTTTATTTCCCTTCTTCAGTTTTTTTTACAAATTTTTTTACCACTGCAGTTAAACTGTAATATATTTTATAAATTGTCTCGCTCAGTCGCTTTAATTATTCAGCAGCGTGGAGCACTTTCATTTGATCTGAAACTCAATTTTAAACTTTTATCTCCATGTCTTTTTTCTTTTCTTTTCGGGGAACCTGAATGTTTAGTCTTCCTGCGCCACGCCGCATTTCTCTACATCGACAGACGAGGGCGCCAGAGAGCCTCGACACGAAGCAGTAATGGAGGACATTTATCGACATTACTGCTGCTGTAAAGATATGTGACAGGCCGGAGAGATGAATGATAAGTGGGATGAAGACAAAGAGAGGAAGGTAAGGACGTTTCACAGCCTTCAGGAGCGCCACATAGAAACAGACTTCACATTACATCACGTTTTCAGAGAAGGAAAAGCTGGTGAAAAGAAAACATGCAGCTTACATAAACTGACTTAATGACATCTCTAACTGTGTAAATAAAAGCTGAATATAATGAAGATGTAAAAACCTTCTCTGTGACTATTTTGTGGCCTTCATGTAGAGAAACAAACCTACATTTTTCAGCTGGCTGTATGAAATTTATGTTCCTGGGAGCTGGTTAAACCCCCCCTCATTATTCAGTGAATGAATGCTCCTGCAGGAAAACAGCCTCTAAACTGGCTGCTTAGAGCTTTTCCACTGCTCAGATGATGAACAGAGGTCTGTGCCTGGATAAGGGACCTCTACTGGAGGCTGCTCCTCATGATATACGAGCATAATGTCCGTTTGGAGCCGCTCTTATTATTAAGAGGCCACTTAACAGGGCGGCCTGCGAAGAATGAAACGAGGAGTTCCTGGAATCAGAAGAACTGGAGGACTGAAGTAAGGCTGTTGAGATCTATTCACATTTGCGTGACACTGACTCATCGCTGATCTGCAAAGAGGAGTTTTTAAAAAGCTCTGAAAAGGAGCCGATAATGATGAACAGTCAGTAGAGTCGGCTGGTCTAATCGTTCCCTTTAGTTAAAGTCTTCTGTGCACGTAGGATGTCAAAATGTCAGATACTTTTGGATTGTACGTGTTTTAAAATGATACAATCTTTGATATTTTAAATTGGCCGTATCTTAAAGTACAGAAGCTTTAAAGGAAATCTGCTGCTGCCGCCAGTGAAGGAGAGAGAGAGAAAATATGTTGTTTGACACCACGTGTTTTAAAACCTAATAATCTCTGTTATTTCACTGATGAATGTTCTGGAAAAATCTCTTTATAATCTTTAGAGAAACGACAGATCTTTAGTTGTATTTATTAAAGGACCAATCAGTGAGCTGATTAGAATTAGATTAGAACACAGAAAGCTTTACAGACCCATGCAGAGCTGGCTAAACACTGAAGATACAGTGTCCACCACATGCAGAGCTGGCTAAACACTGAAGCTACAGTGTCCACCACATGCAGAGCTGGCTAAACACTGAAGCTACAGTGTCCACCACATGCAGAGCTGGCTAAACACTGAAGCTACAGTGTCTCTACATGCAGAGCTGGCTAAACACTGAAGCTACAGTGTCCACCACATGCAGAGCTGGCTAAACACTGAAGCCACAGTGTCTCTACATGCAGAGCTGGCTAAACACTGAAGCTACAGTGTCCACCACATGCAGAGCTGGCTAAACACTGAAGCTACAGTGTCCACCACATGCAGAGCTGGCTAAACACTGAAGCTACAGTGTCCACCACATGCAGAGCTGGCTAGACACTGAAGCTACAGTGTCCACCACATGCAGAGCTGGCTAAACACTGAAGCTACAGTGTCCACCACATGCAGAGCTGGCTAAACACTGAAGCTACAGTGTCCACCACATGCAGAGCTGGCTAAACACTGAAGCTACAGTGTCCACCACACGCTGAGCTGGCTAAACACTGAAGCTACAGTGTCCACCACATGCAGAGCTGGCTAAACACTGAAGCTACAGTGTCCACCACATGCAGAGCTGGCTAAACACTGAAGCTACAGTGTCCACCACATGCTGAGCTGGCTAAACACTGAAGCTACAGTGTCCACCACATGCAGAGCTGGCTAAACACTGAAGCTACAGTGTCCACCACATGCAGAGCTGGCTAGACACTGAAGCTACAGTGTCCACCACATGCAGAGCTGGCTAAACACTGAAGCTACAGTGTCCACCACATGCAGAGCTGGCTAAATACTGAAGCTACAGTGTCCACCTCATGCTGAGCTGTGTGAGAGGAGGGCGGAGACAGCTCTCTGTGATGATTAGAGTTTAGACTGCAGTACACATTTTAAACACTAGGGGGCGGAGCTACGTACTGCTCCTTTAAAACTCCGGTGAGGACTTTTTATCTGAAACAGACTGAATGTCAAGTTTAAAGATTGATGGTTTATTGGTTGTTTTTCTTTGAATGTTGCAGCAGAGTCAGACGAGGTGATTAGCAGCAACCTGCCTTAAAAAACAACAAAAACATTTTCTCCAGAAAAGATTCACAGTGAGTTTTATACGACGGGGATGGAAACCTGGTTTCATAAAGACCTCGTTCTGTGTTTGTCAAAACCTGGAAAACAGTCTCATCTGAGCTCATGGGTGCTGCTTCTCAGTCTCAGCTGACGTTGTGACTCAAGTTCAGACACGTCACACGGTTCAGTTAGAAGGAGTTTAACGTTTGTGAGTAAAATTGAATTGCCGGCTGACAAGCACATCAGCATAAACTGAAACTGAAAATTTAGGGCTCAGAAATAAATCAAATTTCAATTATGATTTTGGCATCCACGGGTCATGAAAATGATACCAGAGCAGAGTGCAGAAGTTTGATCCAGAAGTTGTGAAAATCAATGAATAATCATCCTGCACCTTTTTCTGAGATCATGTTTTTTCCTGTTTTTGTGTTTTGCTCCTCTGACCTCATCCATCAGCAGTGCGTTAAAATAACATCGTCCTTGTTATGAAACGTTTCACTGGACGCTGCGATCACAACACGCGTGTGGAGGCTCCTCGATGATGCGTGTGTGTGCAGGTCTGACTCTGTGTGTGTGAAGCTCCTGCTGTGCCGTATGTCTGCACTGCCTACATACAATGTAAATCCACAGACAGCAGTATTACACAGGATCAATATGAATGTACAAAGACGTGATGGCGAATCTGAGTGCAGGACGCCATCGACAGCAAGCCGCTGAAGAGAACCATGAAAACGACGACGACACAGGAAGCTGTGTGTGTGTGTGTGTGGGGGGGGGGGGTCGTCTCCATGTATAATCTATTATGCTTAATGGGGGTCCCATGTGTGACTCATATAGGAGGACCACCATGTGTTGGAATTGATCGGTCCGCCCGGCGCAGGACACCGTCCATATTCTTCATGTTCTCCCCAAACGGCGCCCTGATGATCCTCGCAGCCTCATAAACATCACATTATTGAATTTCCTCGATTAGTCGGCAGCCTTGAACTGGTCCAGTAATGGAAACCTGCCTAATGGCTGTGGGGCTGCTGGGATAATTAACTGAGAACAGGATGCAGGAGTTTAATTTTACATGTGAGCTAACGTTCTCTTTGCTTTCCAGCGGACTCGTCCTCGCCGCTCCTCGCCGCTCAGCGAGGCCGAGCGCACGCCCCTCCTTTCATCCCACGACGACTCGTCTCCCGCGTCGTGAGACGATGGGAGGAAATCTTCTAACCTGCAATAAAAAATAAAAATAAAAAAGAGGCTTTGAATGTTTGAGGCTTCAAGGAGATAGTGTGCTAATCAGCGAGCTAACCCCGGGCTCTGCTAACCACAGCGTCGACGTGATGAAGCGCGCCCTCGGCGGGCCGCGGCCCTGGACACGTGCGCCTCGTTTCTTTTAAAAACAGGCCGCGTATCAGCCATTAAATAATTTTGTGCTGTCTCTCCTTCAAAGTGTGTTCTGGTTTAATGCGAGCCTTCAGTCAGCCTTCTTTATTATGAGCCGTGGCATTCTGAGTAAAGGCTAAAGAGGCGCTCAGTAATGAGACGGTTGGCTTGTGTTGCTTGACATTTTCCAGACCTGATTGTGATGTGACGTTACCTCTGCTGCATAATTATTGGTGAGTGTAAATTCATAACCTGCTTTCTCCCGTTGCTCCATAATTAATACTTGTATTAATGCACAGTTGAGGTTTCTACGACAGAGCTTAAATACTACAGTAGGTGGGAGCAGCCTGAAGGGGATCACAGATCAAATCTAATTAGCTGTACCTAAGACATGAGGGAAATGCCTTTATGTTTATCCAGCTCCTCTAACTGCTTTTTGCCTTCAGGTTGTGATGAGGGGGAAAGTGTGGAGGGGCCCACAGGAGCAGGAACACGGACTGGATCTGCTCTGTGCTACACGCTCAGGTGAGGGAGAGAGAGCAGAGAGCCGGGGGCTCACTCACCCGCTTTAATTGTCCTGTCACTCATTAATGCACCTTCTTGTTTCAGTTAATGAAGCCTTCGCTGAACAGTCTCGTGGCAGTTGGACTTCAGAGAGCCTCCACAGATTTGTCATTTGGCAGATATGAACCCGTCACAGATATATGTGTCTGTTTCAGAACATACACGGAGGACGGAGGATGCTAATCGCTCCTGAAACGCTGCATCGTTCCGACCACCTGCATGTGACGTCTCTCTGTTAGCGCCGTTGTTTTGTGAATTAAATTATTTCTGCAATTAGGCCAATTTGCATAGAAAGGGGCCAATTTATTCCTCGGTTACCACGGCACAAACAGCTCCGGTGCAAGGGAACGCTGCTAGCTTCATGGCTGTGGACGTTTTAAATCATTAATTATATCAAAGTTATGTTGGTGTAAAATTCTTTAACCCTTTGCGTGTGATGGTCGGTGTCTTTTACAGGTTAAGCGTGCGCAGAAAGCCCGAACGTGACGCTTTAGAAACGCTGTCGTCACAATGTTTGTCCAGCAGAGGGCGCTCTGATACGCTCACAGGGGTTTTTTCTCTCTTCTTCTTTTAGTGAGCTGCATCGCTCTGTGTAAAGTTATTTTCTTCTTCTTCTTGACTTTTATACACAAGGGGAGGAGCCATGTAAACACAGCCTGACAACAACACAGCCAGCAGGACTCCAGCTTCTCCCTCACTGGAGACAGTCAGGACTCAGAGACACATTCACACAGGACACACTGGAGTTATGATTGATGTGGAACATGTCACACACTCGCCGTTTAAAAAGATCTTCTCAGACACTCGTGTGTTGAAAACAGCTGTGCGACCCGGTGGAGAACCACATCTGTCCACACAGGCCTCAAACTGAGCATCTGGGCTCTGAATGACTCACAGTCTGAATCAACCCACATCTTTACCAAGTGCTGCTGACGTCACCTTTACATTTCCTGTTGTTCTTTTTGAACCTGGCTTTTCCAGGAAGAATATCAGCCAACAAACAGGAGTTACATTAGGGGACCTTTCTGCCCCCTCCGTCCCATCGCGCCTCGTCTCCGAGGAGCTCAGAAGGTTTTTAAGCCACGAGGCTCCCACCTTTGCCTTCAGGAGCTCCGTCTGCTCGTGTTTGAGTAAAGGGAATGGATTCAGTCAATTATTCATTGAGTAAACATAAAGCTTTCTAATGTTGCTGGACTGCTCTGCTCGGTCAGATCTTTTTCTCTTGAAAGCCCTGCAGCTCTCACTTATCTGTGGGAAAAGAGAGATAATGAGACCGTTTGATCTTTTTTTTTTTAATGACTTTGTTGTTTTTCTGTTGGCGTCTCAGATAACTCCTGCAACCCTCTCCTCACACTCTGGCCTGAGCCCCGTGATTGAATTAGCCTTTGCTACAGCTATCTCCCGTGCTGGCATGTCACGGTGGATTTCAGCATGTGTGACAACATGATAAAAGACAGAATTTGATTTGCATTCATGAGGCACTTAGGCAGTTCAAAGAGGAGAAGTTAGAGAGCAGATTGAGAGCTCAGCGTCCTCTCAGACACTTTCTATTTTCGATATTTCACCTTAAATGACAGGAGCAGGGTGATGCATGAAGTCTGCTGCCAGCTTGTTGGGGTGCACACGGGTTCGGTTTCTCTCCCTCCTCAGGTCACAGATCGGAGGGACACCGGTGAGCGTGGGGATTGCTCGTGTGTCCTGGTGACACCGCCCACACTTTGTGCCACGTTAAAGACCACAGAGATCAACCGATATGAGCTGTGTGCTCCAGCTGCAGGCAGCCTGTGATTTAAAATTGTCTCGGGGCTCACTGCCAGTTACCAGAGTTATTGCCTGAAAAAGAACAGTTTGCTGCAGAGAGTGGATTCGGCTAAAATTGCAGTGATGGATTGTGGTTTCAAATTGATAAGGATCTTTCAGCAGGCGCTTTGATGAATTATCAAAGTGAATAGCCTGCAGATGCATCCGATAAATGAGCGCAGGAACATTGCATTGCATAGAATTACACGTCCAGCATGACATCACACCTGTGTCTCAAATAATTATTGATCCATTCACGTGTGCAGCGCAGGCTGACATGACATGGTGCACAAACTCAATGAAGCATGCAGTCGTGCTCTCCAGCCCATTATTTCCTTATCTCGTTGACAGTTCACATCCGTCCGCCCATGTAATATTTAGTCTCCTGACTCGACACGTACCGAGAGGTGAGGGGAATGGGAAGTGTGCAGTGCTGGGAGAATTAGCAGAAGCCACCTACAGATTAGGTTTGGAGCGCTGTGGGTGCTCGGCATGCTGGCAGAGTTGGAAGAGAGAGGAGGAGCAATCAGGGCGACAGTGTTAATTTGAACTCTGCTTTGCATACATCAGCGGCTGCAAAGACATATGGAGCTGTGCAGAGCAGGCCGCCTTACATCATCATGTTTACACAGTTTAACAGCCCAGATCCTATCATTTGCATTTATATTGAACCATTTTCCAGGGCTTTGTAGTTTCTCCGAGCAACACATGACAGACAGGCTGCAGAGACGCAGAGCAGCGAGGGGACTGTAACACAAACTTTGGAGAGGGCTGATGATGAGAGAGAGGGGAGCTAATGTTGAGCAAGCCGCCCTGTTCATCACAGCACTGGTCTGACTCCTGACACATTGGGACAGGAGCACATGTTTGCTTTCTCTGGACATAAGGACGAGTGATTTTCTCTCCAGCAGCACTTCTTGACGCTGAGAGCGGATTTGTGTCGCGCGGTGTCAGAGAGGACGCGTTTTGCCGCGCACGCACGCACGCACAGGCTCAGTCAGGCGGCCGCGCACAGGTTTGAGGCGGGGGACCCTCCTGACCATCACACTGGGTGGGGTTCACCGAGGAGCTCCGTCCCCGCGCGCCGCCACGCCCCCGCGCTTGGCGCTGTCCGGCGCTGTGGTGCTGAACGCTGGGTACGTTCAGAGCCAGCTGCCTGCAGCGCTGAGGACTGGCTGCACGCGGCCGTGCTGCATGGAGAGGACACGGATCTCTCGGGATGAAGAGGCGTTAAGTTCGGAGGGCTCTCCTGAGGGAACGGATCGTGGATAACTATGACGGACATGTGTCTCAAGTGTTTGTTCTTTTCTTTTTGATTGATTCTCTCCCGGCCGCCCTGAGGCGCGCGGAGGTGCTGAACTTACCACCAACATGATCTGGGGTGTTTTTTTATGCTGCATTCTGACGCCTGCTATTGGATATCAAACCAAGGGTCGACTGCCTTTCTTTCACGGGCATGTTTTTGAGAACTCTCCGACGGCGTCCAAAGTAAACGGACTGAGCATTCCGCTGAGGCGCATCGACGCGCAAAAATGGTGCCCGCGCACCGGAATGCACTTCAAACTGTACGGAAACGGCAGCGAAGATTTCCGCGCCTTCGCCCACCACAAGAAGGGAAATATTTTGTTGAAAACTTGCAGGGCTTTGGACAGGGAGGCTCGCGCAGAATACCTGCTGAGCCTGGCGCTGTGCTGTCAGAGCTGCGCGCCGGAGTCTGTCGCCTTCGATGTCGCGTCGGTAAAAGTGGACGTTTTGGACACCAACGACCACGAGCCCACTTTTCGCAGTGCAGACAGCGTGCATATAACTTTAGATGACACGACACCCCTCCGTAGTGTGGTTTACAGGCTGGAGGCGGTCGACGCTGACAGCGGCAACAACGCAGAGCTGACATACATCTCAAGCCCTAAAAACGGCAGCTTCTATGTGGTGCCGAAAACGGGCGAAGTTTTGCTTGTTGACTCGATCCTGGGGCTCCCGTCTCAAGTCACGTTCTGTGTGTTTGCCAGAGACCACGGGTGGCCCCCCCTCACCAGTAAAGGTGTCGTGGTCACTGTGTCTCCTCAGAGATGGGCGACGCGCCCCGCCGAGCTGACGGGGTCAGGGAGGGCAGGGAGGTCGCCCAGGGCACTGCTCGAGCCTGGCGCGGTGCTCTCCCTCAACGTGTCCGAGGACGCCGGCGTCGGCTCGGTCATAACGAGCCTGAGCCCCGGCAGGTTCCAGTCAGCCGCCTACGAGCTGATTTCCCTGGAGTCTGAGAGCTCTCCGGTCAGCGTGGGGCGCGACAGTGGAGATATCACGATCAGCAGGAGGCTGGACAGAGAGAGCGAGCCTTTCCTGGAGCTCACTGTTAAGATTCAGGATAAACGAGGTGTGTAGAATATTCCTCCATTAATCCGCATTTAAGTTAGGTCATGCACCCCTCCCTCATCTCCCCAGGCATTACTTACATTGTGCTGGTGATGCCCTATTTTAATGGAATGCTCCACATGACATGCTCATGGTAAAACTGAGCTGCCATCTGGACACCTCAGCCCTCATCAGTAGAGCCCCTCAGCAGGCCTGACAGCTCCATACATCCAGAGCTGTCAGTGTGTGCAGCACAGGCTCATTCCACAGGTGCCTCATTACCATGTGTCCATCCAAACACCTGAGAGCTCAAACACTGCAGCTGCTTCTTTCCCTCATTCATTTCAACATTTGTCCAATTTATTTTGTTGTGCGTGAGACGTTTCCGCTGATTGAACACGATGAGAAGTTTCTCAGTTTATGTTTGAGGACCTTTACGAGCTGCTTGAATTATGTCCTTGATTGACATAGTTTGCAAGTGTGAAGTTGTTTTCAGAGCTAATCCTGGCAGAGTGGCAAACCTCTCCTCCACTCCCTCTCTCTGTCTCTCATCTGCTGGCATTACCCCTCTAATCCTCCTCTCATTCACTCTCCAGTGCCGGGGATTTGAAGTAGCACTGCCACAATCAGGCAACCTCTCCCATCTCGGAGGGAAAGGTGAACCGTGTGGGCTCAAGTTTTGTTTTTGCTCCTCTGATAGTTTGACTCCCAGTTTAAAAAACAAACCAAAAAAAAAAAAAAAGTGGCAAGAAAACCCAAAATAAGGAGGAATCACGATGATTTGCTTTGTAATTGAGCGGCGCAGTGTGCAGGAAACAGTGTGTGCTGTTTTCATTTGAATTGCCTGCTGCTGTTACATTTCACAGCATGCCTGGGATTGTAATTGCATGCCTGATTGGGACACATTCTTGCTAAGGGGTGTCTGGAGGTTTTTTAGGGAGAGCAAAAATAGTCAGAATTCTGATGGGTTCCAACCCCCCCCCCCCCCCCCTCACAGATGCATAACAGAAATAAGCCGCTCTCTCCTGACAGATATCCAGATACCTTCCTCCATTTTACCTCTCACCTGCATAACTCTCCTCTCCTGATCAAAGACGTGGCGTGTCCTTTATCCTGTGACTGCAGATTTGCAGACAGGATCCTGACAGGCGGCGGGGAGGACAGGCCTTTCTTCTGCTTGTCTTATCCCCAATTCTCCCGTACACATGTCTGAGGCCATTTTTTTATTATTTTCTGAGATTTAACCTAATCTCCCACGTGAATTTGCCTCCTACCACTGGATGTGCTCGGGCGTTAAGATAAATTCCTGTTTTGTCTCAGAGATAAAGGAATGAGCTCACAGACAGATCAGAGAGAGAAAAGGATGAGCGAGCTGCTTTGTATGTGCGTCTTTGTAGGTGTCGGTTTGCATGCAAGTGAGAGACTGCGTGGTCGTACTGAAACTGACCCCAGCTACACAAACAACACTTCTAATAAGGCCCCATGCGTTTCGTCGTCTCGACTTATCTTCGCACCGTGAACTCTCCGTAGCACGGAGCGGTCCGCGGCGCTGACAGTCACCTGCTGAATGTCAAACAGGAAGCTGTGTCACACAGGCAGCAGTCTACCTGCGCTTCAAAGCAGGATCTCTGTTTGCCATACAAATATTTATTCACACGCGAGACAAAATAAAGAGCTCACTCACACAATCCGACGACGCAGCGTGACAACCCGACCGCCTGAAAGGAAAAACAGAACCAGAGTGCTTCTCAGAGACGGCTACAAAGGTCCAGAACTCGCTGTACCTTTCCAGGAAGCGTTTACTGCAGACTCTCTGTAGGGATTCTGCTCCATTGCAGAGTCTTCTTTTCATTATCTCCACACCTTGTGCGCACTGAGTCACTTTCGTTCTGACACTAGAACTGATGAAAAGACCTGCCTCTGGTGCTTTTCTTCTAAAACACTAAAAGGCCTGCTTCCCACACTATTATCACCTCAATGATTGGGCCTGAATGATAGCACAGAAAGATATGCAGCGTGCAATTACATTGCTCAGTATTACGTATTATAACGCAATGATGTGTGATAATTGAACATATGTTAGCTTTTAGGGTTGTCATCATACCAGAGTTTAAGTGCTGGGCTGCATTTTTTGATTTGCTTCCAATTGTCAGACATTTCAAGCACCTGCACTCAGTCTGAACTGCACAAATACATCAGCAACATGTCAGTACAGATGAAACTGTGGATGGATGAATTCCTCTCTTTCTCCTGTTTCAGTGAACACATGGAGATTTGGTACAACTGATGTTTTAAAACACAGAAGAATCTAAAAGTGTAGAACAATTTTAAAAACCCTTCTCATCTGTAAGTCAGACTTTCTGTCTGTTCTTCATGTTCAACGTTATATGGCAGCTTTTGCACACTTTCATTCCTGACATGTCACATTCCTGCACCCAGTTAAATTAGCAAACGTTAAAGGCAGCATGTTCTTCAAAACACACGTCACCATGTTTCTATAACTCTAATATGAGTCAGGACCACTTTGTTCAGATGGATGCTTTGACACAGTTATTTGTATTTGGCGGTCTGGCTCTGTGAAGGGTCTCCCTGCCCTTCCACGTGCTTATGTGGGAAGCAATATGCAGAGAGCAAGCGTCGATGACTCTGATGAAGTCAGAATAGCAAAACTGGAGGAGGAGGGATGTGAATGTGGTTTGTAGAGAAGCATAGGCAGCTTAAATAAGGCGGCATAAGAACTATCTGGCCAATAGGAAGCTTTCAGTAGATCAGCTGGCTGATGAGGCTTGATGAGTTGAGTCTGTCTCCAAACCCCCCAATGATGAGAACAGTCCATCCTCTCCATCTTCTGCCTGCTCCACTTTTCAGAAAATGTGTGCTCAAACAGGCCGTTTGGAGATGTTCCCTTCATGACATCACAAAGGGCAGTAGCCCCTCCCCCAGGTGTGTGACACTCCCACAGCTAGGTGTTTGTTCTGCCCTCTGAGTCTGCCTTCTCACCGTAAACAATAGGACATGGAGCCAGAAAGCAGCGAGTACACCCGAGCCCTTCCAGAGAGGGGGCGTGGCCAGACACAGCTCATTTACATATTTAAAGCTACAGACACAGAAACAGCCTGTTCTGAGCAGGGCTGAAATAGAGGGGTTTATAGACATGATCAAATACAGGATCAGAGTGGATTTACAACAACACACTTCACACACATGATGAAGAGGAGCGAGGACACTTACACTAATGAGGAGGAGAAGATGAGACCGTCTTTGATTTCTACTGAATCAGCACTGATTGATCTGAAGGGAGCTGATCATTTTAGCATTAAATAGTGTAAAGGTGTGGGTGCTACAGCCAGGCCTCCATACTGTTAAAGTACACACTCTGAGAGAAAGAATTCCTTTACATAAATAATTTGTTGTGATAAATTCAGACTTTTGCAGTGTCCTGATTGATATGATCGCTCTGCAGCAACAATAAAATATCAATTTATCGTGCAATCCTCTATTTAGCACTGTTAGCACAGATCATCTATTTGTTGCATAGATGTGCATCACAATGACTGATTTCCACTCCGCTCCATCTTTTTCTCTCCTTTATCTTCTCTATCAAACACACACGTTTGCTTCAGCCTGTGTGTGTGTGTGTGTGTGTGTGTGTGTTAAACGATGTGTGTATGATCTGCTGAGTGACGATGTGCAGTGAATGTGTTCATTAGCCGCCTAATTTGGGCGTGAAATGCTAATGACAGTGGTGCAAGTCTTTCTTATGTTAATAAGTTTGTGTGGTTACACGGTTATGATTAGAGCCCTCAGACGAGCTGATGTTTGGTGGAGATTAAAAAATCGACTTTGACACAGATATCTCAGATTAATTATTCTGGCACACTGCGGGGGGGGGGGGGGGGGGGGCTGAGACAGCAGGACGGGATTACTCTCAGCGGGGGTCCATCTTCATAGACCAGTTACCTGGGAGGGAATGTGCTTACAAAAACCCCTCATCCTGCCCCTCCTGGATGTGGTCTGTTTGAACTCTCTGCGCTCTTTTAAGTTACTTCTTTTTATGAGCTTTAATTGTGATTAAAATCTGGATTAATAGATTCAATAGATAATTGTGATAAAAATCATTTTTAATGGGCTTTTGGAAATTCTAATTTTGTGTTGCAGTATCTTATGCTTTTATTTTGTACTAGCACTGTATTAATTAATTTATTGATGGAGCTGGTCATTTCTGAACTGTAAGGTCGATGGTTCGATCCCCAGCTCCTGCAGCCACATGTCCGACACTTAACCCCAAGGTGCTCCCGCTGCTTCATCAGCGGCGTGTGAGTGTGTTAATGTTAAGTTAATACTGATGGACTCTGCAGCAGCCTCTACCATCAGTGTGTGAATGGATGAGTTCATACTGATGGACTCTGCAGCAGCCTCTACCATCAGTGTGTGAATGGATGAGTTCATACTGATGGACTCTTTACTCTGCAGCAGCCTCTACCATCAGTGTGTGAATGGATGAGTTAATACTGATGGAAATTAAAACAGATAAAGAGAACGACAAAAAAGTGAAATGTTTGATGTCATAGAATGTAATTTACTTTCGACCCTGGAGGTCGAACGATAGCTTTTGTAAATCGCTGGTTTTCAATAGCATATTTAAAATTCCACTATTTTGCATTTCAGTTTTTATTTTTCGGATACGGTGGCCATGAAGGTCTTAATATTTCACCTGCTGCAAAATGAATTTGACTGGTACACAGTAGAGGTGTGCTGTACCTGAGCGGTCACGCTGGACTTTAAGGCTGATGTGTGTTTGGGCTCAGTACTGATGGCCAGTGTGATTGTAAGTCGCCCTAAATGTCCCGCGTGGGTTGAGTTCTCGAAGCGGTCTGAATAGTAGAATCATTCTTGGCTCCTAAACTGAGCCATCTGAGAGTTGTTTGTTTGTTTGTTTAAATAAAATGAGCCAATCAGAGGTGTAGTGGCGTCGCTGCTGCTCCAGGGAGACGCTGCTGATGGAGTTAATGCATTCATTCTAGACTTTCCTCACATTGAGATTAACATGTCGGTGCAGTCGGCCCTGAAAATAAAGTTAAAATTTGCCACACAGGAGTAAAGTGCAGAGAAGTTTGCAATTATTTTATCACGGGGATTCAGTTAGTTACACACGCTCCCTCCTTAAAGTCGGAGCGCTGCAGCTGCTGTTCTGATCTGATTTGTCATTTTGTGACTGACGCGTTCTGCAGAGTGGGATCATCGTATTACAAACACTCCCTCTGCTCTGCATGAACAAAGAGCGGTGGAACCACTTTGGGAGTCTTCTTTACTCGCGCTTTCATTTCTGAAGCAATATTTCTTTATTACACATCATCATCATCGCAGCACTGTGATTCATTACACCACTTATTTTGTAATTACAGCTGCAAACTTCTGAATTACTTTCCCTTTCACTAAAACAAAACAAACATTTTCACTCTTCATTCTTGTCCTTTAATTACGCTCCTCTTTGCTGATGAAGAGCGCGAGGTTTTGTAACTCATCGCTGGAGTGTGTGTGTGTGGAGGAGAAATGGATTACATTTGCAGAAGTACTTCCTTGTTTGCTGAAGAAGAAGTCTGCAGCTTGGGGCCCTGTGATCGTAAGCCTCCTTTCTCCTTGACTTGATCCCCTGATAATGTTGGGGAAATATTTACCGTCTAAACTAAATCCAGTACAACACAAATCCCTGGAGAAAACATAGACGTGATATTTCTCTGACATTGCCTGTGTGTATCAAACCAGCAGCAGAGGAGAGAAAAAAAAGGTAAAAGCAATGGAAGTAGGCCATGACTCATGAATCACACCGACTGGTTATGTGCTGTTGTTTGGAGGAGAGGGAGTGAGGGACCTCTCCAGCTCTTCCTGTAAAGGATTTCTGCTGGCCCACCGAGGACGTCACTTTACATTTGGATTGTTTAGGCTTTTTAGCTTTTGCTTGTCCTGCCTGAAAAAGCTTTTTCTTTGCACCCAAGAAGGAATCAGTTAATGGTATTTGGCGTGTTTGGAGGAGTATTGAACGAGCGGCGCAGTCCTTTGTGAGTTTGAGTTGGTGTGGGTTTGGGGGGGTTGTTGGAGTGGTTTCTCAATCCCCTTTAGGTGTCTGTGGGCAGGGTGGCATTTAGCTGGTGGTAATCACCTCTTCTCAGCCTGTTTTGTCAGGAAGCATTCCCCTCCTCTCCTCCTCGCTGCGTCCTCCCTCTCCCTGTCTCATAGCTGGCATCTTGCTTCATGCTGTCTTTAATCCAATTTCCCCATTCAGACTTGCCCCACCATTGTATTTGCATATTCCCCCCTTATGATGTAAAATGAATTGAGAAGAGACCCTATCTGGTTTTTGTTTGTAATTTCTGACTGTGGGGCTGTTTGTTTAAGTAGAAAACAATTTCACAAAAAAGCTGTCCGCATCTATTCAATTTAGAAACAGAAAAAGCCCGCCGGTGCTTCTTTTGGTGTGTGTTAATCATCTGTGTGTGTGTGTGTGTGTGTGTGTGTGTGTGTGTGCAGATACTTTATTCATGTCTCGTTGTGTCGATGTGTTCGTGCATAAGCGAGTGCTAAATGTTGTGATTGTCTTCTCACTATCCCGTTAGCCTGAAGCTAAGATTCTCAGATTTGTTGCTTGTGACGACGTGCTGTGAAGCTGCAACACGCCTGCAGCACATGATTCCTGCTCTGTGGTCTCTCTCACATCAAATGGATGTGTGTAAGCAGCATCCCTGCAGCCTTTTCTTCTCTACAGTCCTAGCATGTTTCCAAAGCCATGTGGGAGGGAAGGGAAGTGCTTTTGCCACCGTTTCATTTTTTTTTATTTTTCTCAGAAAATGGGCTTAAGAGAGGAGCGAACCGACGGGGAGGGGGGCCGGCGCCTTTGCACGTGAGGAAGAGTAGTTTATTTATATAATGGAAAATAGAAAATAGAAAAAAATACTTTACTGTGTATGTTTTGCATTCAAAAGGCTTTTTCTGAAAAAACAAACAGAAGGTGACACTTCAAACACATCATAAACATCTTATAAACACCACCGAGCTCCAAGTCAGGAGTGAGCTAGATTAAAAGGCTGCTCTGCTCTTTCATCAAGTGTTCAGAGCAGATTACCAGATTGTTCAACTTCAATAGTGGGGATGTAACGATCGATTTCTAGCTTCCTCACGATTATTCCTTACATCCCTAAACACTAGTGAACAAGAAAAGGCACAGATACCTTTTCAATACCACAATAAAGTCCTGGGTACCGAATTAATTTTTTAATTAGCAAAACCATTTGCAGTTTAATCAGCGCCCTGCCTGCCTCTAAGATTGTTAGTTAGCTTTGTAAGCTAGCTAGTTAGCTTTGTAAGCTAGTTAGTTAGCTTTGGTTATTTTCGAGACTATTGATAATTGCGGTACTCTTAGGAATTAGTATAGAGGAGTATCACAGTATTCAGATTTAACCACCAGGGGCATAAGCGGAAATCCTTTGGGGGGGACAGGGGGGTCCGGACCCTTTTTACTTTAGTCTCTTATATATTTCACATCTTTAAGTTTGATGAAACAGACGACCAGCTGACAGTTCATCATTCTGTATATGAGTCAGCGTGTCCTCTGACAGCCTACATTTAACACGTGTGTTCGAACTCTCGTGATTTTTTATGGCAGCCTTAGAAACTCACCTCAGGAGGAGAGTATGTTTCACCATTCCTCCTCCACTTTAGCATTAGCATTATAGCATTGAATAATTAATCAACTCCTTAAGACTTTAGCAACACTACGTTTAACTGACGTGTATTTTGATTAAATAGTTTGATCAAGTCCCATCTGGTAACATGGAGGAGGCGGGGCTAACAAACACACTGGCCTCCCTGTGTGGAAGCTATCATGTTACACGTCACTTATTAAGATATAAAACACTTTGTAACGTTGTATTGAAGGTGGAAGCTGGAGCTCAACCACATTAGTACAAAGGCAGATTTTTTCTTGACAGACACTGCGGGGGATGGACTTAAAAAATGCTTTCACTGTCAGCTATCAAGCCAGACATGTCACCTACAGTAAGTATTTTATGTGTGTCGGCTAATCACCCAAGTTTATTCTTCTTCTGGGGGCCGGATTAGGGGACTGCTGTGGGTGTCGTTGTAGGGGAGGACTGTGATCCTCTAAAAGGTTTCTATTCAGGCGTTGGACTTCCTTTCAGAAAAGATTGGACAGGTGAGTTCATGTGGACTCTGAGCGTGCTCATACCTCGTTACGAGGTTAAAAGTGAGCACACTGAAGGGACGCAGAGTCACTATCAGGAACACTGAGAGGTCAGGGCAGGGTGTCACACAGTGTGGCTCTTAGAGCAGGGAGGTTAAGTGAGGCGGAGTTTAGGAACATGACTCAGACTGAGGAGGTAAGTCAAAGTTGGAGGCAGAGAGTGTAAATTTTTGCCTGTGTGAGATTGTTTTTCCTCTGTGGGTTTAAGCCTCCGAGAAGATAAGAAAGGGCAGCCAGATCACAGGCGGGGAGTCGGATACTGCCGATGAAGTCGGCTTGGTGAAACATAATTGTCAGACGCTCAGAGGGCAGGAGGGAGAAAGTGTCCGTGTGGCAGGAGGGGAATGAGGTGTGCTTGTAGTGGGGAGTGGATAGCTACAGGGCAAAGACAGAATATCGTAGTGGAGAAAAGGGCAACGTGTGCTCGTATTTGTCTGGGGATAGTTGGAGGGCAAATGGAGTGAAGACGGGGAGAAAGGTATGACTTGCCCTTTGGAACAACATGAAGAGAGATAGAAAGACAGACGATGTCACAAACAAACAGTTTGTGTCTCCAGTCCAGGGAGGGCTGCGGCACGGCGAACACAACCTCACATATTCAAACGAGAAGGACAGAGACTGCGTCAAAATCAAGAAAAACAGAAGCCATTTGTGGACCTCTACTTTCAGAACCAGCAGGTCTGTTCGTGTCAGAGCAGAACTAAAAAAAAACCCAACGCAATTACAGATGTGCGAACGAGGAATCTGCGAGTATGCACATGTCAGGGTGTTTACACCGGCGATGTAGCGCTCGTTAGCGAAGACACCTCCACGCAGGAAACTCATAAATTACAGAAGTTTGTTGTGCGAGGTGCAGTGGGAGGCGTGAGTGCTGCATATGTCGCAGTGCTGTGAGGACACCCGGTGGCGACAGGGAGTTTTTATCTGGCCGAGGGTCTGCATTATTGATGCCCATTACCACAGACATTGTCAACTCCAGTCTGTGCACACAGGCAGCCGCTGTCAGGTAAATGTCTGGCTGACCTCCGGCAGCACACACTCACAGAAAGAAAG